>NC_137682.1:12654673-13254673 GCF_963989245.1 Nansenia antarctica
ATTTTCTTTTGCAACTTGAGTACTGCCCGTATTGGTGTTGGATTGAATTTGAAAACTGAAAATTCTAAACTGAATTTGCTACCAATTAGCTTATTTTTTAAGAGAATTTTAAACAGTTTGTTTGTGTCGCTCCAGCTCCATAATACAAGTTCTCAGTGACGAGGTGAGTCCAGGTTCATGACCTCTAACCCCTGTGACTCTCTGACCCCCCCCCCCCCCCTCCAGGTAAGGGTTTTAACAGCATGCGGCCAGTTAACCCACTGGCACCAGCACCGTGCCAGTGCAGACCTGGTCTACAGTGTTCCCCCATCAACTGTGAGTTCTGCGAGAAGATCCCGACCTGTGGGCCGGGGCTCGGGCTGGAGACAAACCCCGGTAAGACGAGGCACATGGCTCACGAGCAGATAGCTCATGGCGATATTTACCGTTTTTTTCCGTTCGTCTCTTTTTGACCGATTTATTAATATTTTTTAAACTCAGAGTCTGGACGGAAATCCTGTGTGTCGTGTAAGAGAGGACACTTCTCTCCCAACACCTCGATGGAATCCTGTAGACAGTGGACCAAGTGAGTACGCACACCCACACACACATATACACACACACACACACACACACTGTCCCGTCACAAGTTCGCTTTTTCCTCCTGTGCTGTCTATTCTCAGCACTGTATCCTGGGTCACACAGAAACACAGAGTTGTACAGGCATCCACAGCTCTTCCCCACGCATGTGCTGTGACTAATTCTGCACCACTACTTCCCCTGGAAAAGAGCACAATTACTACCAATGCCCTGGGCCTGTGGTCAACCTACAGAGAGAGAGAGAGAGAGAGAGAGAGAGAGAGAGAGAGAGAGAGAGAGAGAGAGAGAGAGAGAGAGAGAGAGAGAGAGAGAGAGAGAGAGAGAGAGAGAGAGAGAGAGAGAGAGAGAGAGAGAGAGAGAGAGAGAGAGAGAGAGAGAGAGAGAGAGAGAGAGAGAGAGAGAGAGAGAGAGAGAGAGAGAGAGAGAGAGAGAGAGAGAGAGAGAGAACAGTTACACAACAAGAGTAAGCAAGAGTTAGACAGGCAGACAGGCAGACATGTAGACATGTAGACAGGTAGACAGGTAGACAGGCAGACAGGTAGACAGGTTGACAGACATGTAGACAGACAGACATGTAGACAGGTAGACAGGCAGACAGGCAGACAGGCAGACAGGCAGACATGTAGACAGGTAGACATGTAGACAGGCAGACAGGCAGACAGGCAGACATGTAGACAGGTAGACAGGCAGACAGGTAGACAGGTAGACAGGCAGACAGGTAGACAGGTAGACAGGTTGACAGACAGACATGTAGACAGACAGACATGTAGACAGGTAGACAGGTAGACAGGTAGACAGGTAGACAGGTAGACAGGCAGACAGGCAGACAGGCAGACAGGCAGACAGGCAGACATGTAGACAGGTAGACAGGTAGACAGGCAGACATGTAGACAGGCAGACAGGCAGACAGGTAGACAGGTAGACAGGCAGACAGGCAGACAGGCAGACAGGCAGACATGTAGACAGGTAGACAGGCAGACAGGCAGACATGTAGACAGGCAGACAGGTAGACAGGCAGACAGGCAGACAGGCAGACAGGTAGACAGGTAGACATGTAGACAGGTAGACAGGCAGACAGGTAGACAGGTAGACAGGCAGACAGGCAGACAGGTAGACAGGTTGACAGGCAGACATGTAGACAGGTAGACAGGTAGACAGGCAGACAGGCAGACAGGTAGACAGGCAGACAGGCAGACAGGTAGACAGGTAGACAGGCAGACAGGCAGACAGGTAGACAGGCAGACAGGTAGACAGGTAGACAGGCAGACAGGCAGACAGGTAGACAGGCAGACAGGCAGACAGGTAGACAGGCAGACAGGCAGACAGGTAGACAGGTAGACAGGTAGACAGGCAGACAGGTAGACAGGCAGACAGGTAGACAGGTTGACAGACAGACAGACAGAGAGAGAGAGAGAGACATGCAGGTAGGCAAACACAGTCAGAAACAAGAGTGAGGGACGGGGGAATCATCGGGGCGCTGAGGGTTACGCGTCGACCATGTAACTGCAGGGTTCCCGGTTCGATTCCGGCCGCGGACGTGTCCTGCATGTCATTCCTCCTCTCTCTCTCTCACCCATCCTTCCTGTCTAAATCTCTACTGTATCTGTCAATAAAAGGAAAAATATGAGTGGGACTGCCCCATTCAGAAAAAAATTACGTAACAAAAAAACAGCCTCATGCCAGTGTGTGTTATATTGTATGTTGCATCATGCCAGTGTGTGTGTATCATGCATCATGTGTGTTCCCCTCTCAGCTGTAAGGCCCTGGGGAAGAGTGAGAAGCAGGCCGGCAGCGAGCGCAGCGATGCTGTGTGTGGACCCCCTCTCTCTGGTACGTCTCTACCAACACACACATCCATCACTGCACCGCCCAGCTCTGAAGCAGTTCACAATTGACTACCTAGTCTACCTATTATTTACTTTTACTTTTTGTTTCAGAAAGTATAGGACAATAAAAATATCTGGAGACAAACATAGCAAGCTGGTATAGAGCTTAATAGCATATTGTAAATACATCTGTTTGATCAAGATTGTTGAATGTGATGAAATATCGCAGATAGCGGTGACCAGTTGCTCATATTGCTGAAAAACTATTTTTGAAAACATATCTTTGAACCGTACACACACACACACACACACACACACACACACACACACACACACACACACACGTTTCTGGGAGGATGGGGGAAAGCAAAATAATGAAGCCTAATGAATGACATTATGGTGGGAGTAGCATTTAGCAACCACATTTCCAGGTCCTAAAAGCTTTTACCCAGTACTTTATAAGGAAGTACCTGCTTAATAGCCGGGCTGTAGATTAAAGGGTTACTTTCCTCCTCCCTTACTTTACTCCTCGTGTGTCCTCCAGGCGCCTCCCTCTCCTGGGTGGTGGTGTCGGTCCTGTCCGTCATCACGGTCCTCTCTCTGCTCATCCTGCTCCTCTTCTGCTACAAGGACAAACTCAAGCTTCTCTCAGGTAGGCCTTCTGCATACTGTAGGTCAATAGAGGGCTTGTCTGAGGACGACCTAGTAGAGTAATATGCCTCCATACAGGCACTTTCTGGGGCGAGACCTTGGGCAAGACACTGAACCCCAAGTTTCTCCCAGTGAGCGGGCCGGCACCTTGCATGGTAGCTTGCCGCCATTGGTGTGCGAATGCGTGTGTGAATGGGTGAATGAGAGGCCGTTGTAAAGCGCTTTGGATAAAGGCGCTATATAAGTGCAGTCCGTTTACCATTCCATTTACCGTTTGTATACTGTAGGTCAATAGAGGGCTTGTCCAAGGACGACCTAGTAGTAATACAGCTCCATACAGACACTTTCTCAAACTCCCTCACGCATTGGAGGAGAATATCGAAAGGAGGAGGAACCTTTTGAAATAGACGGTTCAGAAAGTGTTATATTGTAGATTCACAGAATGAGGCTGAACACAGTGATCCTCACCTGATTCGGCTCATCAAGGTGTTGAAGGCCATTTGATATGTTCAATCAGGCGTGAGAGATAGCACTGTCCAGGACCAGGGTTGAGTATCATTGGTCTAAATTGTCAACATTGGATATTATATTGCTTTGTATTGAAACAACTATGTCTGTCCTCGCAGTGAATTTGCGATCCTGCGTCCAGAATCTGAAAAGGACGAGGATTCAGCAGGTAAGAGTCGTCAAATGAAAGACTAAAAACATGCATTCAAAACCTCCAAGACTGTGAGAATATAGACACTTGAATAAGACTGCGTTGTCTGTGTGTCGGTTCGTCTGTAGGACACACTAGCCCCTCTCTACCATAGTGGAGGAGGAGGAGGAGGAGGAGGGGGAGGAGGGACGGCTCAGAGCCTCTCCATGTGCGAGACCAGCTGTTTGATCCGCCAGGACCACCACACCCCTACCGAATCCTCCCTCACCTGCCCCCCCTACTCGGAAGGAGTCAAACGACCACTGCTGCCCCCCATGGAGGAAACGAGGGAGGAAGAAGGGATGATGAAGGAGACGGGAGAGGAGAAGAAAAAGGACAAGGAGGACGAAAGGAGCGCGGGGTCGGGAGAGGCGGAGGAGGTGTCGGAGGAAGAGGTGTCAGAGGAGGAGGAGGAGTGTGTGTCGCCTCTGTGGGCGGGCTCGTGCACGTGCGTGAGCGTGTGTGTCCGCGAGCCTCTGGAGGCGGGGGAGAACGAGGACTGTAGTCAGGCGGTCAGCCCCGGACCCCCGGGGTCCTGCTCCTGCGGAGGGATGGAGGGAGAGAGGGATGAGGGGGGCAACGAAAGGAGAGAAGGCCAGCGATGCACGAGCGCTCAGGGGGGTGTACCCACCCTGTCTCTCCCCCTACCTCCCGCCCTCCACCAGACCACCTCTCCCCCCCTCTCCCCTGCCACCCCACCATGTGACCTGTGCCTCCCCCTGACCCAGGCCAGGTCAGAGGTTGGGGGTCCCCTGATCGATGGGTCACTGAGAAAAGGGGGGGAGGGGCTATACAGACTGAACTGCAGCACTACAGGCTCCACCCCTATCCCCACCATAGCCACACCCATGTCGACCCCAACAGCGACCTCCCCCGACCCCTCCGTGACCCCCTCTGTGACCATTGACGAGCGGTGTTCCGAGCCGAGCTGCTCTGAGGCATCCAGGGAGAAGAGGGACCAGGGACTGTCCTGGGGAGACAGTGGGGGGAACAAGCTCTCTTCTGGGGACTCTGAGCTGGAGTATGCCCCTAAGAGCCTCCAGAGTCAACTGGCTGAGCCAGCGCTCACCTCAGGTAGGTACGATGAGACAGGCCCCTGCTAGCACTACAACTCTTCAGCCACACACACACACACACACACACACACACACACACTCATTCATAATAATACTTACTCTGCAGAGATCACTATGAGAGGATTGAGAAGTTCATTTTGTACTGTGCTGTTTATATAGGTTTGGAATATTACAGATGTTGTTTTTGGATTTGGATATTTGTATTTCTCCTGGCTCGCCTTTTCAAGCTCTTCGGTCAGGCTGTTGTTTTGGATCGTTAAGCCCTTTGTGACAAAACATTTTTTTATAAAAAGGGGCTATACGATATCCAATTTGGATGACTGATTGACAGAAGAGAATAAGAGAATACACCCGGAATAGCATCTTTCTCTTGGGGGGGTGGGGTGGGGGATGATTCCAGGAAGGTCCTGGCCAAAACCGGAGGGTTGGCAACTCCTTGTAAGAGCCATGTTTTACCAAAGGGTGGTCTGTTATGGCCAGTACCTCAGAAATCCTAGTTTAAGCCAAGGTTGTGGTTGGAACCATGGTTTTTGCTATTTGGTGGGTCACAAGGCTAGGCTATCGTGATACAAACACAGCTTGGGAACCGCTATGTTACGAGAAATGTTTTCAATCAGGGTTAAGTTAGTCAGTTGCAGCTTGATACTCGGAAGGACCACACAGTAGGAATGAAATATCTGTATGTGTGTGTAGTGTTTGATGACCCAGTGATTTCATGAGAATCGTCTGGTAACATCCTGTGTGTGTGTGAGTGTGTGTGTGATCACTCTCTTTCTTTGAGTGTGAGTTGTGCCATCCGTAACACTCCTGTTTACCCAGAGTTCCACAGGGTTTCGCAAAGTGACCACAGCTCTTATTGAAACAAGATGTGCTCCAGTTCCAGTTACACAAAACTTGAGCAATACCTCACACATGTACACACGTACACACACACACACACACACACACACACACACACACACACACACACACACACACACTTACACAGATGTTAAGTTTATTATTGAAGACTGTGTACTTTAATCACACCCCAGCACTGCAGTAATTAAACACCATTTCCCATAATGCAGTAATGGCACAAAATTAACTAGGCTTCCCGCTCAGGATGACAGAAAGGTCAGAATGTGGTCATAACTTTCACCTGAATTACATACCCCTTGCAGAGTAAACTAGTTTAAACAATCTTGATTTTTCCAAAAATAACAGTGCTGGGAAGTATTTCCACTATATGTAGTTTACAGTAGCTTAGTGGTAGTTAAACTAAATTCAAATCCTAGTAGTTTTTCCTATAAACTAAATGTTTGCCATGCAGTGATGTAATAAGCTACTGTCACTGCTCAGTAAGTTTTTCAAAAAGAAAAAGAAAAACTGTTATGCCAGCCACTTCATTTTCATTACTATTTCTTCTCTTACTGCCTCCGATCTCCCCACTTTTTTCCCTCTCCCAGTCATTTCAGTCACATGGACTGGTCATCTTTCAGTAACTGTCTTTTGTGTGTTGGCCAAGTTACATTCGATGTATGTTTTTCGAAGTAGCTTTAGTTTGACAAACACCCTTTCTCTCAAGGGTGGCTTTAGTGTAGTTCAACTTTCTTTATAAAGTGATTGGGAATCTAGTTAGTTAGTTCAGAGTAGATTCCTCAACACTGCAAATTAATGTAGGTAGCTGATACATGAATATATTAAAATAAACGATAAATATATTATATTTTAAATTATTTCCAAATACTTGGAGCTTGAAGTACCAGTTGGGTGGGGATTGGGACTATTCCATTGGTTCCATTGTGATAGGTAAACTCAATCAAGCACAACTACGTAGTTGGGTCAGGTAGGTAGATGAATCATCTCCTCTCCTTCTACCCCATGCAGTTGTTTGGTTTATATAATGGACACCCAGGAGTCATTACATTTGAGTGTAAACATGGTCATGTTTTTAGACCAGACTGTCCTGGCTGGGATTCCAGTAAATTAATTCAGATGGCAAACAAACATCAACACACTCAGACTCAGACTCATGTGTGTGTGTGTGTGTGTGTGTGTGTGTGTGTGTGTGTGTGTGTGTGTGTGTGTGTGTGTGAGTGTGTGTGAGTAAATGAGGTGTGAGGGGTGACTCAGTCAGGCTCTGTAGACTGCAGACTGGCTCACTGAGCCCCTACAGGATGTAAAATGGGAACTGTAGAAAGAGGAGATGTGTTGAAATGGAGACGGAAAGAGACAGTGTATTTCTTTCTTTTTCCAGTCGGTCGCTGGTCTATACATATCTACAGTGGTGTGAACATGGAAATTTTATGAAGATTTTAATCATATGCGTAAACCCCAGAATTGTCGTGAAAATGCAGCATTTTGATGCTAAACATTATTTCTACGATTTCTGGGGTAATGATATGTACTGCAGATAGTGTTTCCCAGTAAATGTTGTGGTAACAATGGGTATTTTCTGGCGCTTACCTCAAAGGATGAAACAGGAATGGGAACCACCATACCAGATGGAATGTTCCGTCCTTGTTGTGATGATGACTAGCAAACACAGATGAGTAATGCAGAGGCAGAGATTGTATATAGTAGAAATAGGCAAGTCCCTGAATTTACTTTTGGTTTTGTGAGAGACAGGGATAGATAGGGCCAGTTCCCATGTCGGGGTACATTTCTAACCAATTACCACACAGTCATTGCCACACAGTTGTTGTTGTTGCTAGGTTCACTTTGCGAGGTCAGGTCTTTCTCACGCCGTTTCCCTAGCAGAGGTGTGTAAGACTAGTGTGGGAGACTATAGGAAAGCTAGGGCAGAACCAAATAAAGTGTCTATTTAATCCTATTACAACAGCTTTTAATGATCAAATGACACCTCACAACAAAATGTTTCTACACACTACAATGATGTAAAAATATATATATGAAAGGAAAAGATGCATATCCGTATCATTTTGGAGTGAGTGGAGTTTTTGTTCTGGCCTCTCTTTAAGTGACCTGTGTAAAAAAAAACGGTGTTTGGTCTCCTTATTTAAAATGAGCGCCCAAGATGGCGGTGGAGTGACACCTCCTTTAAAGAGGCTTCGACACAAGTTACATTCTCATCATGTAACTACCATTAACCATGTCGTTAATTGCCAAATAGCTGGTCATTTCCGTACCGTTACATGGCCAACTGACAAACGAGGCTCTTGTATGTTTTAAAAAGCAATAATAGCTTGAATGAAGTCTGAATTAAGTTGTAGGTTTTCTCACAGAGGCCGACTAAAAATTGCTGGCCACACTGAAGCAATTATGTTGAAGGATATTGTTACGGACCAAGACTATGGTCAAAGAAACGACCGCCATGGTCCTACTGTGGTCGTTCTGCACGGTCATCACACCCACTGGCTATTTGTCATCTGAGGTCAAACAACCCGTAACCCATTTTTACGTCACAACTCAAAAAGAGGATCCTGTGACTCTCTGTCGGTCTGTCTTTGTCTGTGTGTATGTGTGTATGTGTGTGAGTGAGTGAGTGTGTGTGTGTGTGTGTGTGCGTGTGTGCGTCTGTGTGTGTGTTATAATTCCACAACCATAGTCCACTGTACTGTACATACAGTATTTCACAATGGGCTTTGGTTAGTTCCTTCCCATCATGTAGCTACTGTACTACGCTAGCTGCCTCGGCAAGCAAGGAGGGTTAATTCACTTGGTAGGGGCTGTAATATAATACTTATCAATGGCAGAATTAGTAAAGAGGTCTACTGTATGTATTAGCTATACAATGCAAACTGACTTGATCACTCTCTCTCTCTCTCTCTCTCTCTCTCTCTCTCTCTCTCTCTCTCTCTCTCTCTCTCTCTCTCTCTCGCTCTCTCTCAGGTCAGGTGACAGGAAACCACAACACCACCTTCATCTCCAGCGGTCAGGTGATGAACTTCAGTGGTGATGTCATCGTTGTGTATGTCAGCCAGACTTCACTAAGCAACGAGGGGGTGGGGCCAGACGATGGGTTCGGCAGCCCGGTCCAAGAACAGGCCAATGAAAGTGCTTCACCGTTTCTGAGTCTCCCTTCTAAAAGCCCCAGCCTGCCAGGAACACCAGGAAACTCCATTACCCATAACCCACCACAAGATGACAACCTGCCAGTTCAGGAAGTGACAGACGAGTGGCCGAGGGAGAAGTGAATACGGCCACTCTGATGAGACTGAGGGGAGTGAAGCCATAGACTTGTGCCTGGTCCTAAATCAAGCCCTAGGACCTACCCTTAGCCCCTAGTCCCTCACCCATAGCCCCTTACTCCTACTCCAATCCCCTAGCCCTTAGTCTGAGACACTATCCCAGACGCTTCTTGATGGCTTCTTGTAGATCTGAAGGCGAGATGATGGAAGTCCCACCTCACTTTTAAGGGACTAGAGCAAGGGTTTAGGAACAGAAATGGAACTAGGCCAATAAGGCCATACATTTGGAACGGGAAGCTGGAGGATATTGACATTGTGGCTGTGTCTCAATACTCTTAAGTGGTTTCCTGTCCCTCTCTTCTTACCTTTATGCACACTAATCTGAAAGCTGGACAACTGAAATCGAGTGCTTCCTCAATATTGCTTTCATTTCATCGTCTTATTGCAGATCAGTGTGAATGAATGGGAGGGAGCCATCTTACAGCATTGAGACGCACACCCTTTTTTTACTCACTCCTTTTATTCCTGTTGTTGATTTGTTCTCATAGCACCACGAGTGCGTTTCGTTGTTAAGAAAAATGCTGTGCATTTGTTGAGCTATACTATACATGTAAATGTGTTGTTTGTTTTTAAATATGTTACTTTCTGATAATGTGTGATGCTGGCCAAATGAAGAAAAACAATCCAAATCAAAACTAATTTCTAGAACTATGTTTATGCTCCCAACATGTTTGTTTTTACATGATAAACCAAATGGACAATTCAGTTTCAAATGGTTCAGATGTTGCTTTTGACCCAAAGAGAATAGTACTTACTAATGGTTCTCTTCAGAGATACCAAACTGAACATATCTACTATGTGGCCTCATTCATTGGAATCAGCCGACCACCATGGTTCCAGGGTTCCAACACACACAAGGGCTCCTCAAACCCAGGACTGTGAGATCCTGCTGAAAGCACCGCAATGGAAGAAATCCCCCCTAAGAGCTGAAAGTGGACACTTTTTCCAAAGACCAACCATCTCACACCTATGTAAATTATATGTACATATCAATGCAAATCAAACAGGATTGATAGCAAAGCTCTTTTGATTGAAATTAAACATGTTTTTGCATCAAATTATCTTGCGACCACAGTGTTCATTCTTTGTTCTTAAACTACTATATTTAGTGACTGACTCACTTACTTATTCTCAGATTTCCAAATGACATTGAGAAGTTTATTTATCTCTTCCGTGAGCTATAATCATTGTGAAAACATAGCTAATTACACATGTGGCTAGGCTTCAAACTATCCCTCTCTGCCAGTGGTGACAGAATGACAACCTTTCATTAGCCTGGGAGATGGTTAGCAGCTGTCTAATTGCGCTAACGTAGCATACACTTAGCTAGCGTAGCATGTAGGCTCAGCTATATTTTCTCTCGGACCACATGAGAGGAGTTGGCAGTGCTGATTTGGGCCTGTTTTGTGTGTGTGTGTGTGTGTGCGTGTGTGTGTGTGTGTGTGTGTGTGTGTGTGTGTGTGTGTGTGTGTACAGGGGCCCAACGGGAGAAGGGGGTTGTTTTTGTTGTCTGAGAAAACAGGAAGTTATGACTAGCCTGCACATGATTCACATGAGATGCCCTCAGCGCCGCTGCTTTAAGAAGAGTGTGCAGAAAAAGGCTTATGCTTTGGTGATTATCAATGGCATTGTGATTTGACAGTAGCCCACACCCCCTAGTGGAGATGTCATGCCATCAGAATTCAGTTAGTCTGTATGCAAAGACGATGTCAGGCCATGATCCGGCAAGCAAGACAAGAATACAGTGAATGAGACAGATGTTTAGCTTCCAAAGTATTTAGAAAGAGCTGCAACTAACCAAACACAAAATATCTCTCCCCCCCCCCCACCTCTCTCTATCTCTCTCTCTCTCTCTCGCTCGCTCTCTCTCCCTCTCTCTCTCTCTCTCTCTCTCTCTCTCTCTCTCTCTCTCTCTCTCTCTCTCTCTCTCTCTCTCTCTTTCTCTCCTCTCTCTCTCTCTCTCTCTCTCTCTCTCTCTCCCTCTCCCTCTCTCTCTCTCTCTCTCTCTCCTCTCTCTCTCTCTCTCTCTCTCTCTCTCTCTCTGTCTCTCTCTCCCTCTCTCTCTCTCTCTCTCTCTCTCTCTATATATATATATATATATATATATACATATATATATACATATATATATATATATATTAGTGCTGTCTAAAAAAGGCTTCCTTGACAGACATTGACACAGCTTTGGTCCTCATGTTGACAGACACCAATAGCAGACTTGAAAGGCAAACGCAAAGGGCTAGAGTACTGGGGGGGATTGAGGTAGTGATGGTTGAGCGGATGGGGTAGGGTGTGATTAGTTGAGCAGTCTTATGGTCTGGGGGTAGAAACTGTTCGGAGCCTGTTGGTCCAGGACCGGATGCTCCGGTACCCTCTGTCAGAGGAACAGGGCGTAGTTGGGGTCCCTGATGATCTTCCCAACCTTCCTCTTGCACCTCTCAGAGTAGAGGTATTTTAGCAGCCAGTGTGGTATTTCACACACACACACACACACACACACACACACACACACACACACATAGACCTGTGTATAGAACCTGTAGATATCTGTCTTATTGCACACACATTCATAGACCTGTATAGTTCTGTAAAGGTTCTGCCTTTTTCTTTGTCTCCAAGATTCCTAACAAGTTTTTTTTTTTATGAATTAGCATTCCTTTGTCCTAGAGAACACACGGTCAAAGATGGCCCCTTCCTGTGACCTGCCCCCTGCCCTTTGACCTGAGTGATACTGTCCCTCTTTTCACACCCTAACCTGTCCTGAGTCAGGTGATAGGACTGTATATGTGTCTTGTCATAGCCTTGTATTACCATATTATTGGGGGTATAAAATGTGTGAGCTAAGACAGCTCTTTCTCTTTTTTTCCCTGCTGACCATCGACCAGAGCTGACCCCTCTCTATAACATCCAGAGTAGGAATGCTGTAAGCTGTATGTAACTTTGCTTAAATAAATAGTCTGTAACTCAGAAGCTTTGCTCGTGATCTATTTCAACCAAGTACCTACGTAAATATCCTAGACCAGTTTTAAAGCTTGCTTCTCTCTCAAAGTCAGGTCCTTGCAGGCTCGTTACCAGACCTGAGCAGATTGAATGCATGCACGCACACACGCACACACAGACACCACACACACACACACACACACACACACACACACACACACACACACACACACACACACACACACACGCACACACAGACACCACACACACACACACACACACACAGACACACACACACACACACACACACACACACGCACACACAGACACCACACACACACACACACACACACACACACACACACACACACGCACACACACTAATTAGCAGTCATTTTGTGCCATGTCATGCTGACTCTTGCCTGTGTGTCTCCTGCAGTAATGACATCATTTGCCCTGATCAAGCTGGAGGCAGGGAGACTCATTCTGTCGGATCCCTGTCTTCTGTCTTCTGTCTTCTGTCTTCTGTCTTCTGTCCTGCTAAGTCACTGGCTGGGGACATGTCACCAGTGAGTATCTACCATACCACTTAAAAAACAGGTGCAACTCTTCGAGGTTCAACTGCTCTAATAGTGTCTATTTTACAAGTGAATATAGTACATTGTGAATTCATAACCCTGCACCATGGTGTGTGCAGGATTTGACGTCTGAGTTACAGTATGTTACAGTACTATACAGTAGAATGTTATTGCAGACACATCATCATTAAATTGGATAATCCATCAATACTATGAGGCCATGTCAGTCATCATTGCTAAGAGTGGCCTAGAATCAATACAACACAGACTTTTAAAAAGTGTCTATAGGCAATGTTACCATACTCATATCAGATGGCCTGGGGACATCCACCTTAAGCTACAGGTGCTGTCGAGGGCCTCCCTGGAAACTACCGGAAACTCCTCACAGAGAAGAAAAAAAAAGAAAAGCTGCAATAGCAACATTTTCACCTGCCATTTAAGAGGGTGTGGATTGCACCTGAGGTGAATTTTGCTTGAATGCCTCAAGCACTAGAAGGTGTATTACAGTATTGGCTGTCAAGTGAAGATAATCAGTTTATTCTCTTTTATAGAAATATTCCCTCTACAACAGTGGTGGACTCAGGCTGTTTGAAGGGCAGGGGCGAAAATAAAAAAAGGGCACCTACTGCACAACATGGGACCCCATCAGTGCACATGGTCAAGTTTAGACCATTGGAAGGGCAGCCAATAGGGCACATCTTCTAATTGTGCCACTCAAAAGGGCACTTTAGTGTGACGTTTTTCAACTGTGGGGGCACATGGTCAAGTTTAGAATATTGGAGGGGCACCAATAGGGCACGTCCTCTCATTTTCGCCACTCAAAAGGGCATTTTTGACACTCAAAATGGCACTTAAGACAGACTTTTTTCAACCGTGGGGGCACCAGGAGGGGTGGCCGCCCCCCCTGCCCCCCCCGAGTATGCCAGTGCTCTACAATAGTATAACAATACTTATTTGTCTCTTTTTAAAACTTTTTTGGTATGTGTCCTTTTCACATTCCACAGATTTAGGAGGGAAGACAGGATAGAATAGGCAAGCGTGACTTGAAACCTGAGTCCATGTATGTGGGCTATCGCTGCGCATGTTTCTGCAAAGCCATGACTTCCCCGCAACTTCACCAGCATTCTTGATACTTTTATCAGCTACATCGTTTTTTTTCTTTTTTGCTCTATCTTGGATCATGAAAAGAGGCAATGTTGTAGTGTACGTGTATAGATATTTGCTCCCAAATCCAATGCTATCAATCAATCAATCAATCAATCAATCAATTGACTGAATAAAACCTGTGGCCATTTCTTTACCTACTGTAACTCCTCTTCCCAGGTCACTTCTTCCTAACTTTCCCATTGGACCTGCTGAAGCCCTCGGCCCCCTCCTGGGTCATCAATGTCTCCTCATTGACTGCGTTTACATGCACACCATATCCCTGTATTAATCGGAATATGCTCAATATTCTGATTCATGAGTCATGTAAACACGTACCGAACCTGCTTAAGGCCATATTCCGATTCAGCAATATTCCGATTAAGACCCCTGGCATATGCCTGTTTGAATCTGAATATTGTGACATGTAAACACCTTATTCGGAATATTACAATAACCCAAATATTGACCTTAATCGGAATATGGTGTGCATGTAAACACACTCAATGACTCACTCCATGGGCAACATCCACTCTGATGACCTCAACAGCAAGAAGGACTATCACTGTCAGGGCCTATGTTCAGAGCAAGCTGGCTAACATACTCTTCACTAGAGAACTGGCCAAGAGAACCGAGGGTAAGGGTGTGTGTGTGTGTGTGTGTGTGTGTGTGTGTGTGTGTGTGTGTGTCTGTCTGTTTGTGTGTGTGAATGTCTGTGCGTGCGTATGTGTGTGTGTGTGTGTGTGTGTGTGTGTGTGTGTGTGTGTGTGCGTGCGTGTGTGTGTGTGTCTGTGGGTGTGTGTGAATGTGTGTGCGTGCGTGCGTATGTGTGTGTGTGTGTGTGTGTGTGTGTGTGTGTGTGTGTGTGTGTGTGCGTGCGTGTGTGTGTGTGTGTGTCTGTGGGTGTGTACTCAGTGGCATGGAAAATGGATCTAAGCTTGTGCCAGTGTGTGAGTTATGCGTAAACCACTCATTCCAGGCAAGGGAAATACAACTATAATTGGACAATTCATTGATCTGGATGATTCATCTGTGTGTAACACATCACAGTGTGTAATTGATTCCTATGCAAATCAGAGACCCTATAAAAAATAAGTTGAAATTCAATTCAACTATCTATCTATCTATCTATCTATCTATCTATCTATCTATCTATATATATATATATATATATATATATATATATATATATATATATATATATATATATATATATATATATATAAGGCCAGGCCTCCTCTGCCCACCCATTTTCAGTGATTTTGAAAAAAATTGCATTACATTGACTTCTATGAGAAACCACTTTCCTAGGGGAGGCCTGGCCTCCGTGTAGTACCTTTTTCCGCCACACGCGTGTATGAGTACCGGTAATAGAAACGGATAGGGATTCTGGCCTGTAGGTGCTTTACAATTGCAATATTGGGTTTTAGCCATGGAAAAGATTTATGAACAAAACGGAAATAATATTAATAAATAATATTAATATTTTTTTTAAAAATGTTTTTTGTTAAATAAATAAATAAAATAATAATATAATTATTGCTTTTTTAAATCTCTCTCTCTTCTCTCAAATTATTGGGGAGGCCAGGCCTCCTCCACCTCTATGGAGGAGCCTCCACTGGTGCCTGCAGGCTTCCTCAGCTTGTCCAGGTGTGAGTGAAGAGGGTTTCTGAGGGTTTCAGTGAATAGGTATACAGAATGCGTGTCCCATTGTGAGGGTCTCCCTTATCTCCTTCAGAGAACCTGTGTTACATTTGTAACCTCTAGGTTTGCTGATTAGGGCAAAAGCTAGAGATGAAAACAAACAGATTACAGATACACAGATTACAACATGTTCAGGCCCTGTATCTTTGAAATGGGGGTTTTCCTTGATAGTCTATGGGACAGACCAGATATGGGTACCATCAGAGAGGGCAAAACCTTACCTATACTAAATTGTTTATAGGGTCAATATAAGTAACTAAATATATGATAGCCTTTCCACAGGAACACCTTTTCATATGTATTTAATATGTTGTTATTTCCCCCTATTAGCGCCTGTAGGAGATTCAGTTCACAGGGAGTTGTCCCCTCCTACTTCTGAAAAACCAGATGGAGGACAACTGAGCCAGCTGAAGGAGATCTCAGGAACAGTCGACTACTCATTTATGTCCAGACTGCTACTTTCAGTGTTTCCCATCAATGACCTATTGTTCCGCCACAGTTTCATACCGAACCAAAAATACTTTTACTTTCTCATAATAGCATAAAAGACCTCTAACATTGTGATTTACGCTGTTCTATTTCATGGAGCTCCGCCCCATAGGGGAGCTATGCTCCTATTGGTTTACCCAACTACCTTAAAGAATTGCTCCATAGTCCTAACTAACATCACTGTTTGAATGTGTGCTTAAAGGGAACCCTGGTTATTAAGACATGTAGGCCTTAATACGTTCTAATTGCCATCTCCTACTAAAACATGTTGGTAGAAACACATGAAATAATTATGTTTATAGACACACAATGGTGTAGTGGTAGGGCCCTCTGGTGGCTGTGAGCAGTATAGGAGTATTTCCTATTCGGTGTCAATGAATCACTCTGGTAATGTGGATGATTAAATCCAACTGTGAAATGACAAAAGACAAGGGGTATTGGTGGTCTAGTCTAGTGGATAGTGAGTTGGATTTGTGATCGGAAGGTTGTGAGTTCAAATCCCGCCTGAAACCACACCACTACTAGTGTGTCCTATATATATATAAGCACCCCTCCTAAATTTCGTTGTTTGGTACCTGTACTGTAGCAATGACAATAAAGACCATTCATTCATTCATTCATTCATAACTCTACAGTGAAATCAGAAGTAAGCTATACACGTCTACAAAATAAGTTAACGTTTCTGTTAAAAGGTAAAAGGTGTTTTTTATTGGTTTTTATAAAAACGCAACACCGTGTATACAATCAATTAATCAAACAATCAGACATTTAAGACATTACATTCAACAACAACCAACATTAAACTAACTAAAGTGCTCAGTGTTCAGTGTATTGTCCAGTGTAGTGTAATGTTCAGTGTTCAGTGTTCAGTGTCCAGGTTCCAGTGTCGGTAGGAGGCAGGGGTAAAAAACCTGTTCGCTGTGCATCCGGGAGAAAAATTCCCCTGCAGCCCTCTAGTTGTAGAGCGACTACTATCCAGTTTGCCCACCAGTGCAAAGCCGTGGCTCCCCCACCTCCCTCCCCCGAGGGACCCCACACACCCGACTCACCCGACCCGCCCCACCACCGGCGCATCCGGCCCCGGCCACCAGGCTCAGACTCCTGTAGCCCTTCACGAGGCTAGCCGGACCAGGCGCCCCAGCGGCGGAGCAGATCGAGCACGCAGGCCGACCGGAAGCCCCCGAGGAGAGGCCCAGAGAGCTCGGCGCATGGCAGGCAAGCAGAGGCGAAAAACCTGTACACAGCTTATCCAGGGAAAAAGCTCCCTGGCTCTTCTCAGCTTGTTCCGGGCTGGGGGTTGGGGGTTGGCGGGTAGGGGACTGGGCCTGTAGCTGGGGGCCTGGAGTTGGGGGGGGGGGCCCGGAACAGGGGGTTTGGGGTCGCTGAGTTGGAACCTGGGGTTGGTGCTGGGGTGGTGGTTGGTTCCCGCCGGTCTCTGCTCCTGGGTCTGGAAGCCTGGGTAGGTGTCAGAGCTGGATATGACATGTGCCTGAAAAGATACAGGAGTGAGAGAAGGGAGGTGTGCATGGTTTGTGTAGTGTGCATTTTGGTGTCAGGCGGGTGATCAGTACTTCCCTGTGACCCAGTGGTGTTGGTCATCCTGGTGCTGGTGGTGCTGGCAGAGACGGCTGGTTCGGCTGTGGGTTGTGTGTGGTGATATTCTGGTGAGGGTAGGAAGTGGGTCAGTGCTGTGTACATGTGTAGGTGGTGGAAGGTGCAGTAAACTTCCCTGTTGGTGTTGTGCGCTGCTCCTCTCCTGGTCCTTGTGATGGTGATACTGCTGACCAGGGCTTGTGCTGGAACGGTGGTGAAGGTGATAGTGCAGGAACTGGTGGTGTAGTGAGGTAGGCCCGGGGTGGGGGGGGGTTGGGCGATGCGGCGCGGCATGGGGGGGGGTTTAGAGGATGACGTCTTTCCATCTCTCCACCCCCCACACCGCTCTTGCTTGATCCGGGTTATTTTTAAAGTCAACAATAGCATGGTCCCTGAGGAAGAGGGTGATTCTCCTCCTCAGGGTTGTCAGGTGGACGCTCTGTTTCTGATAGACCCTGATGTTCCTCGTCTCCCAGAGTACCTGCTTGACGGCGCTGATGATCCTCCACTGTTGTTGTAGTTGGGGGGTTGTGCACCCCCCGGGAGGACCATACAGGATGTTCTCGCCCGTCAAGCGGGGCAGGGTCAGCAGGCTGTTTAGGGAGACAGAGGGAACAAACAGGGCCCAGACCCGCCTGGCCACGGAGCACTCACAGAACAGGTGGTTAATGTGTTCTGTGTCCGTGCATCCGTGGGGGCATTTCTCAGTCGTTGCGATGTGCCGCCTATGCAAGAATTCCCTAGTGGGGAGACAACCATGAGCAGCCATCCAGGCAATGTCTTTTTGTTTATTGTTAGTACATTTATGATTAATGTTTTTCCATACCTGTTTGGAGTCCACGGCTGTGCTGGCCTTGGGGTGAGTAATGGTTTCCTTCGACCTTATGAAGGTCATAATGTCTTTGTATTTCCATGAGGCCAGCCCAGCCGCGGACAATCCTGTCCTGAAGGCAAAGTCCCTCCATATCTTGTAGACTGGAGGGGGGTCCCAGCTGTAGGGCACAGTGTGATTTATTGATGCGGTCACCCTGAGTGTCCGGAGGATGGGTGTGGCATAGTATATTTCAAAGAACCTGGCTTTCCTATCTTTGTTGTTGATGTTGTTGATGAGGTTGGAGAGTCCCTGTGCCCTAATGATGTTTAGGATGTCTGGGACCCCTTTCCCCCCATTCTCCACTGTTTTGTACAGGGTGGTGCGTTTTAGTTTTTCCATCTGGCTCCCCCAGACAAAGGTAAACATGATCCTTTCGATGGTTTTGGATACTGCTCTGTCTGGGGGAAACACCCTGCCCAAGTAAAGGAGAATGGGAAGAACAATAGCCTTCAGGACCAGGATCTTGCCTGTCATTGTGAGAGGCCGTGCACTCCACTCACAGATCTTCTTTTGGACCTGGCGGATGGTCTCCTTCCAGCTGCCGGCGGCTCCTCCATCTTTCTGGTAGGTGATCCCCAGCAGCTTAATGTTTTCCGTCTTTACAGGGAAGGAGGTTGCCAGGTTCTCCTGCCAGTGCTGCGACAGAAACAGCTCACACTTACCCCTATTGATCAGGGCGCCAGTGGCTGCACAGTAGTCCTCCACCACTTTCGTTGCTGTGGAAATGGAGCGACTATCTGTGCCGACGATGGTAATGTCGTCCATGTACGCCACCACCTTGAGCCTCTCCCCCCGGGCCCCTGGTAGAGGGTAGCCCATGATGTTGGGGGAGCTCCTGATCTTCCGTAGGAACGGCTCCAGGTAGATGACGTACAGTAGAGGGGCCAAGGGGCATCCCTGCCGTACTCCAGCTTTGATGGGGAAGGGGTCTGTCAACTGGTTGTTGATCCGAACTCTGCTCGTGATGTTATTGTAGCAGAGTTCGGTCCAGTTGAGCAGGTGCTGGGGGAAGTTCATGCCTCTCAGCACCCTCTGCAGGAAACCATGGCTAACCCTGTCAAAGGCCTTCTCCTGATCCAGGCTGAGAAGGCCTAAAGGGGACCTCCGCTCCTGGGAGTGCAGGATGAGGTCTCTCACCAGGAGCAGGTTGTCGTTGATGGACCTACCGGGGACGCTACAGGTTTGGTCAGGGGCTATAACTGAGGGGAGGAGGGTTTGAAACCGTTGGGTGAGGGCTTTTGTCATGATTTTATAGTCCACTGGGAGGAGATTAATGGGGCGCCAGTTCCGGAGGTCCTTGAGGTCCCCTTTCTTGGGGATCAGTGTGACCGTACTCTGTCTCATTGACTCTCCAAACCTCCCTTCCCTGTAGACGGCTTTGAAGACCTCCGCCAAGTCCTCCTTGAGGAGATCCCAGAGAGTCTTGTAGAACTCTGCTGGGATCCCATCCGGTCCAGGGGCCTTGTGTGTATTCAAGGAGTGCACGGCCCGGGTGAGCTCCTCCGTGGTCAGCTCTGGGTTCTCACTCTCACCACCCTCGGGGACCCGGTCCAGACCATCCAGGAAGGTGGCCATGAGAGTCTCGTCGGTTGTCTTGATGTTGTAGAGACTCTCGTAGAACTCTCTTGCCACCCCCGGGATGTTGCCTCTGTCTGACACGGTGTCCCCATTGGTGTCGTATAGGGACAGGATAGGCTTGTGTTTTGACCGTGCATTTCTCCTCCTCCTCCAGGCCCTGGAGTTTTTCCCTGAACTGTTTCTTTTGTTGTTGCTCCCGGTAGAGGGTGGCAAGGTGTTGTTTGGTCTCGGCCAGTTCTCGGGCCACATCCAGACCACCCAGCTGTAGGAGACTCAGGCGTTGGAGGGCCGCGTTGTGGTGTTGAAACCTGGCCCTCTGTTCTGCCGCTTTCCTCCTTCCGACTGACCCGAAGTAGCCCTTTGTCCTGGCCTTAACCATCTCCCACCACTCTATCGGGGAGTCGAACAGTTCTTTTAGGGTCCTCCACTCCAGGTAGCGCCTGGAGAAGGAATGCACCACTGTTGGGTCCTGAAGGATCGATCGAAATCTTTAGTAAAAGGTGTTTTTTATTGGTTTTTATAAAAACGCAACACCGTGTATACAATCAATTAATCAAACAATCAGACATTTAAGACATTACATTCAACAACAACCAACATTAAACTAACTAAAGTGCTCAGTGTTCAGTGTATTGTCCAGTGTAGTGTAATGTTCAGTGTTCAGTGTTCAGTGTCCAGGTTCCAGTGTCGGTAGGAGGCAGGGGTAAAAAACCTGTTCGCTGTGCATCCGGGGAAAAAATTCCCCTGCAGCCCTCTAGTTGTAGAGCGACTACTATCCAGTTTGCCCACCAGTGCAAAGCCGTGGCTCCCCCACCTCCCTCCCCCGAGGGACCCCACACACCCGACTCACCCGACCCGCCCCACCACCGGCGCATCCGGCCCCGCCCACCAGGCTCAGACTCCTGTAGCCCTTCACGAGGCTAGCCGGACCAGGCGCCCCAGCGGCGGAGCAGATCGAGCACGCAGGCCGACCGGAAGCCCCCGAGGAGAGGCCCAGAGAGCTCGGCGCATGGCAGGCAAGCAGAGGCGAAAAACCTGTACACAGCTTATCCAGGGAAAAAGCTCCCTGGCTCTTCTCAGCTTGTTCCGGGCTGGGGGTTGGGGGTTGGCGGGTAGGGGACTGGGCCTGTAGCTGGGGGCCTGGAGTTGGGGGGGGGGGCCCGGAACAGGGGGTTTGGGGTCGCTGAGTTGGAACCTGGGGTTGGTGCTGGGGTGACGTGGTGGTTCCCGCCGGTCTCTGCTCCTGGGTCTGGAAGCCTGGGTAGGTGTCAGAGCTGGATATGGTGATATTCATGTCATGCCGGACTTTCAATGTGTCCAGTATTTGCAGTATTTGCTGTAATTACACAAACAATTACAATTACACAAACAATTACAATTACACAAACAATTACAATTACACAAACAATTACAATTACACAAACAATTACACAAACAATTACAATTACACAAACAATTACAATTACACAAACAATTACAATTACACAAACAATTACACAAACAATTACAATTACACAAACAATTACAATTACACAAACAATTACACAAACAATTACACAAACAAGTACAATTACACAAACAATTACAATTACACAAACAATTACAATTACACAAACAATTACAATTACACAAACAATTACAATTACACAAACAATTACACAAACAAGTACAATTACACAAACAATTACAATTACACAAACAATTACAATTACACAAACAATTACAATTACACAAACAATTACACAAACAAGTACAATTACACAAACAATTACAATTACACAAACAATTACAATTACACAAACAATTACAATTACACAAACAATTACAATTACACAAACAATTACAATTACACAAACAATTACACAAACAATTACAATTACACAAACAATTACAATTACACAAACAATTACAATTACACAAACAATTACAATTACACAAACAATTACACAAACAATTACAATTACACAAACAATTACAATTACAATTACACAAACAATTACAATTACACAAACAATTACACAAACAATTACAATTACACAAACAATTACACAAACAATTACAATTACACAAACAATTACAATTACACAAACAATTACACAAACAATTACAATTACACAAACAATTACAATTACACAAACAATTACAATTACACAAACAATTACACAAACAATTACACAAACAATTACAATTACACAAACAATTACACAAACAATTACAATTACACAAACAATTACAATTACACAAACAATTACAATTACACAAACAATTACACAAACAATTACAATTACACAAACAATTACAATTACACAAACAATTACAATTACACAAACAATTACACAAACAATTACAATTACACAAACAATTACAATTACACAAACAATTACACAAACAATTACAATTACACAAACAATTACAATTACACAAACAATTACAATTACACAAACAATTACACAAACAATTACAATTACACAAACAATTACAATTACACAAACAATTACAATTACACAAACAATTACACAAACAATTACAATTACACAAACAATTACAATTACACAAACAATTACACAAACAATTACAATTACACAAACAATTACAATTACACAAACACAATACAATTACACAAACAATTACAATTACACAAACAATTACACAAACAATTACAATTACACAAACAATTACAATTACACAAACAATTACAATTACACAAACAATTACACAAACAATTACAATTACACAAACAATTACAATTACACAAACAATTACAATTACACAAACAATTACACAAACAATTACAATTACACAAACAATTACAATTACACAAACAATTACAATTACACAAACAATTACAATTACACAAACAATTACACAAACAATTACAATTACACAAACAATTACAATTACACAAACAATTACAATTACACAAACAATTACACAAACAATTACAATTACACAAACAATTACAATTACACAAACAATTACAATTACACAAACAATTACACAAACAATTACAATTACACAAACAATTACAATTACACAAACAATTACAATTACACAAACAATTACACAAACAATTACAATTACACAAACAATTACAATTACACAAACAATTACAATTACACAAACAATTACAATTACACAAACAATTACACAAACAATTACAATTACACAAACAATTACACAAACAATTACAATTACACAAACAATTACAATTACACAAACAATTACAATTACACAAACAATTACAATTACACAAACAATTACACAAACAATTACAATTACACAAACAATTACAATTACACAAACAATTACACAAACAATTACAATTACACAAACAATTACAATTACACAAACAATTACACAAACAATTACAATTACACAAACAATTACAATTACACAAACAATTACACAAACAATTACAATTACACAAACAATTACACAAACAATTACAATTACACAAACAATTACAATTACACAAACAATTACACAAACAATTACAATTACACAAACAATTACAATTACACAAACAATTACACAAACAATTACAATTACACAAACAATTACAATTACACAAACAATTACAATTACACAAACAATTACACAAACAATTACAATTACACAAACAATTACAATTACACAAACAATTACAATTACACAAACAATTACACAAACAATTACACCAAAGTGTTGGCTAAGAGCAAAAGGCCGAGAAGCAATCTTTAGTAAAAGGCGAAAGATTTATGCGATCTGAAGAGAAACCAGAGTGTACTGACTTCTACAGAGGAGATCGACACAAGCCCTTCTCAGAGACACTAATCTCCACTATGGTGATATTCATGTCACGCCGGACTTTCAACGTGTCCAGTATTAATCCATTCTTTAACCACATTAGGAGAGTGTAGCAATGCTAGTATTTTACAACATATTACAATACATATCAAAACAATTTCGCACGAGGGTACGACGGGAAATGGAGTGCTATTCATTTCCGGGTTTAAAATAAATCGGCAATTCAAAGATATTGAACTCTCGGGTTAACTTAAGCACTGGAATACATTTAAGGCATCACAGGGACACAAACATGATATGCCATGTCAACATTGTTGACAACATCTAACATGGTCAAATGTAACTTACAAGGGCTTGTAGTTCAACGATTGAACGTTCAACGCATGCGCATTTCCATCAGTGCGTCCTATCGACACTACCAAAACTGGTCGCCAGGTGGCAATCACGGGTCCAAGTCCATGTTCTCCTCTTTCTGTTACCTGAATGTTCATAGTCCAGGTGGATGCTTCCCTAGAACGTGGAGAGTCCCGTTCAAGTTAGCCTTTGCACTACTGTTATTTGCACAGACCCCTGGTCAATGTGATCGCTCAATTACCCATTGCACCACTGCTGTTTGGACAAACTACCATTGCACATACCATATTTTTGCACATTTGTACATTCCACTTTTTAGCCTCTAATGTATACATCTGTATACACCATACTGTACATAGCTACCTGTACATATCTTGTATATACCTAACTACCATACTTGCCATACTGTCACTTATCACTGTCGTGTTTTATCACTATTTGCACTTCTGGTTAGGTGCTAAACTGCATTTATTTGTACTCTGTACTCTTGTACACTGCAATGACAATAAAGTTGAATCTAAATCTAATCACCTGTGATAGCTGATGCAGAAGTGTTAATGCATGCTTTTGTTATTACCCGTTATGACTATTGTCTCCTTTCTGGTCTTCCGAAGAAAGCTATTGGCCAGCTGCAATTAGTAAAAAATGCAGCAGGGAGAGTTTTAACCAAAACAAGCAGAAGAGCTCATATAACTCCTATTTTAGAGACTCTACACTGGCTTCCTGTTAAATTCAGAATATATTTCAAGATCCTTCTGCTTGATTACAAAGCTCTCACTGACACAGCACCAGAATATCTGGTGTTCTCTGTGTACCACATGTACAAAAGAAGAGATTTGGTGAGGCTGCATTCTCATTTTATGCACCCAGATTGTGGAATGCACTGCCAGTTTACATTAGGGATGCAACCTCAGCAAATATGTTCAAGTCAAGACTAAAAACCCATCTTTTTAATATTGCCTTTAAATAAATAAAAATATATTAAATGATGATTATATAATGATTGGAGCACTTTGAGCTGCAACGTTTGCAGGAAAGGCGCTATACAAATAAAAAGTCAGTATTATTATTATTATTATTATTATTATTGACAAACTCACCATTTGGGCTCCAAACCTTTGGTCTAAAAACATGAGAATAATACAACAAGGAGGGACAGTTGTCCGCTCCTAAGTTAAATACAATTCCGTTAGGAATGCAGGCCTACCCCACCGACTGTGTCACCCAAAGTACAACTCTACCTGCCTATTTCTCTACATACATCTTTGCACAAATGGAAGCACATTATTCACTGTTACCGTGTTGTCAAAGCGAAAGGGTTCCATAGAAAACACATACAAGCATCGACTCCCTCTCAAAACACCTACAGAGGTCAGGTTCATGCAGCAGAATGTCGTTTGCAGTTACAGTTGCCGTTTTCTTTTAAAACATTTCGTTTCAAACTATTGTAGGGAACAACAACATACCTTGTTTGTCTGGGTGGAAACACATATAGTAGCGTCAGGCAGGTAAAATGCAGTAATTGTAAAAAGCTACTCAGACGAATGTCTACCGACAGGTACCTGCAGTAGACCTCCCCCCCCTCCCCTCCAACCCCCATCCAACATGTTCATTAGGTGTCTGAAGGCCTCTGGGAATGATCTAGTCTTTATTTCCGTGGGGGCAGGGAGGTGAGATGTCTGGCAGTGGGCAAGTCAAGACCCTATTGCAGACCTATTAGATCAGATGCAACGTGATTGTCATTGCAGAGTACCAGACAACGAAATGCAGTTTAGCGTCTAACCAGAGGTGCAAATAGTGATAAGAACATGAAAACATGACAGTGATAGTGATAGGTACAGTATGGCAAGTACGGTATACAGTTATGAACTATGTACAGTTAAGGTAGCTATGTACAGTATGGTATGTACAGTTGTATAAATAGTGGCTATATCAAAGGAGGGGGGGGGGGGGAGGGTCATTGTACCCTGTGTGTGTGTGTGGGGGGGGGTGATACAGATTCATTGTACCCCGGGGGAGGGGGTGTTCAGCAGTGTGTGTGTGGGTGTGGGGGGGTGGATTGTTTGTCAGAGTGACAGCTCTGTGAAAGAAGCTGTTCTGGAGCCTGCTGGTACAGGGCCTGAGGATCCTGTACCTCCTGAGTCTCTTATGGCAAGGGATCAAATGGTTAAAACATTTTCATAATACTGAGTAATCTATAGGAGGTTTATGGACTCAAGTCATGTGTTAAGTAGATAGATTCAATGTATGTATGTGTTACGGTACATGTGGGAATACGGTACATGTGGGAAAACTAGAGGTAGGGTTAGGTGCTACGTCGACTTGGTACATGCTGGCATGTCTAACCCTAATCCTACCCCTACCCCTACCACATAACCCTAACCATAGCCCCCTAGCACCTAACCCTAACCCTAGTTTTCCCACATGTACCGTGTTCCCACATGTACCATAACATATATACTAGACTTGTTTTGACAGAGAGAGAACAGAAGATTTATAGACAAAAGTGCAAGACGAGACATTCCACAAGCTCTCAAGTAGTGAGATCACTTTATTAAGTCATACAAGGGCAGATGCAGTGGTACAATCAGACTAAAACATTACAGTACAGGTACAGGTACAGACACGTGTCTGTGCTGTAGTCTGTAAGGCTGCCTTGTAGAAAACCTCTGTTTTAGCATTCTGGCCACAGAACCGAGGAACTCACATTGTGCTGAAATTGTGCATTTCCTGAGTTTCTCTAAAACACTTAACACATTAAGGTGTCTTCAGTCAAGGGACATCCATTAGTAGAATAGTTGATTAGATAAATAAACTGGTTAGATTTAATGCAAGTCTCCTCAACACTCAAGACAGTTTAAATGCAGAAAATCATTAATTCAATACAAAGGCATTATGTAACTGCGGTATCAAAAAAACAACAACATTGAAATGGTGTGGAATGTACAGACGGACGTCGTGTAACGTCACTGTGGCACTTCAGCATGGCTGAGCTGAAAGAAACTGTAGTCAAAAATAAATCCATACCTATCCCAAAAATAGTCTCCGTCTATAACACATCTCTTTCCTGGGGTACAAATGTAAACACTTCAGTCGGTACTAAGAAATCTGAGACAAACTCTCGATTTTAGTACAGGCGATTGGCAGTTCTATTAGACGTCGTAACAAACACAAAAACATCTTGAAATCTTTCTCTTCCGTTTGTACAAAATGCTGTGTGTGTGTGTGTGTGTCTGTGTGCCTGTATAATATATAAGCACCTGGTGGATATCAGTATCACTGTGAGTGCCTGTGAGTGTAAATTTGTGAAAGTTGTCAATCAAGTGTATGTGTGTATCTTGTGTGAACCAGTTGTTGTGTATTTGTGATTGGGTGTGTGAACCCGCATGGTGTGCATTTGTGAAAGTGTGTGTGTGTGTGTGTGTGTGTGTGTGTGTGTCCAGGTCCCACTCTGTACCTCAGGCTGTCCGGGGGGAGTGGGAGGGGATGACAGTGATGGGGCCGTAGGGATGCCCCTGACACACACCCAGCTCTCTGCCAGTCACCCGCTCTGGACAAACACAGTGGCATACAGGTCAGAACACACCAGAACCAGAAGACCGACCCCATGTAGTAATAATTTTAAATTTAATAATTTTGCCATTTAGCAGACGCTTTTATCCAAAGCGACTTACAATTACGAATTACAGGGACATTCCCCCTGGAGTAACTGAGGGCTAAGTGCCTTACTCAAGGGCACACTAGTAGTGTTCAGGCGGGAGCTTCAGGCGGGATTTGAACTCACAACCTTCCGATCACAAGTCCAACTCACTATCCACTAGACCACACTATGTAGTCCTACAAGTGTCTAATGCCTGAGCTGAGCCCCAAACAGTGGTCCATCTTTGGTTGGACAACAAAGTTCTATTCTAAAATAAATAAGGTCAGCCCACTTTTCAGGGCCAAAAGTGAAGTGGAAAGTAAAGTCAGTCTTTCCATTTACATTTTTGGAATTTAGTGGACACCTTTTTTGGTAATATACAGTTGAGAAACTGAACAGGGGGATTCAGAGGTTTAAGGAGGGACAGTTAAGGTGTAGCCTGAAAAGATGAAGTCTATGGCAGAAGATAGGGAGAGACTCTGCAATCCTGACAGCAATGGGGAGCAATCTTCAGATTTAAATCCAATTTAACACGCCATTATATGGCACTCTATCATCAATTCAGTCATTCAACTCCTCACCTAACAGTGTGTTAGGTGAGGAGTAGGGAGGGAGAGGATGTAGAGGCAGAGAGAAGGAGGGAGAGGATGTAGAGGCAGAGAGAAGGAGAGAGAGGATGTAGAGGCAGAGAGAAGGAGGGAGAGGATGTAGAGGCAGAGAGAAGGAGAGAGAGGATGTAGAGGCAGAGAGAAGGAGGGAGAGGATGTAGAGGCAGAGAGAAGGAGAGAGGATGTAGAGGCAGAGAGAAGGAGGGAGAGAAAAAATATACATCTACAAACAAAGCTGTGTGTATGCATGGTTGATGAATGAGGCCTATTGAGACACTACAGCGAGTCTGTGACGGTAATAGTATAAGCGTGTAACTGGCGACCGTGAAAAGAAATAAACAACCGTCAAACACTTTATTACATAAATTTCCGCCTATCTATCAAACTGTCTCCACCCCCTCTAGCACACTATCTCCCTTCTAGCCCTTCCAATCCTCTCCAACCTGACATTTTTTGTGACATACAAGTGACATTACACGTAGTATCGTAGAAAAGCATTGACGCTCGCGATTCATTCGCAACTTGAATGAACTTGAACGCTATCAATCGATCAAACAAGTCATAAAATAAAAAAGAACAATGCTTCATTATCAGACGATGACAGAATAAGCTCTAACCTGTTTGAAACCTGTGCTCCAGTGGTGTAGTCTAGGTGATACGCAGGACTATGCCGTATACCCACTAGGAAAGGCCAAGGATTTCCGTATACCCACTTAAAAATGTGTGAGGATACGTAACAGCGTTTTGTGACAGAACTTTCACTTTCATTCATAAAATTCACCCCGTCTGTGTTACGAAGCGCTTGACTTTTGGACCATTGGGACTGACTATAGCGTCATATACCATCAATGGGCGGAAACATGAAATATGTCAAAATGCAGCACTATCATGCGCAGATCAGCCTTATAACATGTAATTTATATATATATATATATAACAGCACAGATATATTTTTATGGCGTTACGAAATCCGATGACAGGAACGCTGGAGAAACAGCTGTCCACTGCATTAATTAATCCACTGCATTAAAATGTCCTTGATGAGTCTCCCGCTCACTGCCCTCCATCAAAAATGGCACATCCATCGATAATATTACATAATAACAACTGCTCGGATTAGATTGCGAGTTGTTTTGGTATAATAAGTGCCGCAATACAGATAGCGTCATATACCACCAAGGGGGGGGGGGGGAATTTGCGCCTATCATGCACATATCAGCCTGTGGATAGATAACTTTACATTAAATATGTCTACCATCATCCGCTGTCAAACACCACAATTTATTTTTAAATAAACATGAGTGTACATCTCTGTAATCGCGCACCGATGTATTTATATGGGGAAGGCTGTGCTTGACGATTCCATTGGACTGACGCCGGGCAGAGGAACAGGGACTGTTCCTTAGTCTAATGCAGCGGTTCCCAACCTTTTTGGACTCACGGCCCACTTTACAAATCTCTACAGTATTCGCGGCCCACCTAGTGCGCGAAGCGTGTAAAGAAAAGGTCTATAATGCATTGAAATGACATTAGTACATCAGACATTAGACATGGAAATATGTCAATGCGCGGCTGTCATGCACAAATCAGCTTGTAACGTTAGACACACAGCACATCGGCATAATAACGTTTTGTTGTTGTTGTGCTTGTTATAAAGAAAAGGTCTATAATGCATTTAAATGAATGATACAACCCATTAATAATATTACCTAATAACAATTGCTCGGATTAGATTGCGGGTGGAAATAGGTCAAAATGCGCATCATGTACAAGTCAGACGAACGTTTGATAGATAACTTTACATATGTGTACCATCATCCGCTGTCAAACGCCACAGGTAATAATTGATTTATGATTGTACATCTCTGAAATGCTCGACTGTCATGCAGCGTTGCGTTACTGTAACGTTAGACACAGCACCGACATAAAAGCGATATTTTGGTTATGCTTGTTATAAATAAAAGGTCTATAATGCATTGTAATGACATTGAACTAAGATAATACGATGGTTATCATAATTTTTCAAGTCTTTAATTACAAGTAATTCCAGAAAAAGTAAATGACATTTCAGGCTCGCTTCCGTATTACGAGAGCGAAAAGAACGTTTCTGTAGATGTTTCGCAATGCATGCCGGAAGGGAGTCTCATGGCTCCGAATCGAACGAGGGTCAAGATTTTCTCCGAACGGAGCCATGGAAAACCCTAACCCTAACCCTAAATGAGTAATGAATTGGGACGCCACTACGGCTACATGTGAACGCGCAAAACGGAGCGGAGGGGTGAAAACGGAGCCGGAGTGGTGAACTGGGATTCACCCCAAGTCTATCGCTGGGTTTATCCGCAAAGACCTTTGCCCGTACAGTGTAGTCGAAAACGAAGGTTTACATTTACATTTACATTTACATTTTTGGCATTTAGCAGACGTCTTATTCCAAAGCGACTTACAATCAATACATTTGAATACTAAGCATGTGAATCAGCAATCCACCATTCGTTGCAGGAAGAGTAATCTAGCTCGGGCCCGGGGCCACTGATAGAAGAAAAAACCTTCTCCCTATCGCCTTCTACTAAAACTTTTTTTTTTTTTTTTCGGGAGAAACTGAGAAACAGTACAAGGGGGCAATAGAAGTTCTTAGGGACACAGTAGAGGGGAAAGCGGGTGTCTTTAGGAGACGTAGTGGTAAGGGTCAGAAGATGTCTCAGGAGGAGCAGTTAAGATGTAACCTGAAGAGATGGGTCTTCAGTCTACGACGGAAGATGGGTAGTGACTCAGCCATTCTAACGGCCGTGGGGAGCTCATTCCACCAGCGGGGAGCCAGTGTTGTGAAGAGACGTGATCGGGCAGCCCGACTGCTGTGTAGAGGAGGTGGGGCCAGTCGGCCAGCCGAGGTGGAGGAGCGGAGTGAGCGGGCAGGGGTTTGGGGGGTTACCATTTCCTTCAGGTAGGCAGGGGCTGTCCCTTTAGCTGCCTGGTATGCAAGCACCAGGGCTGCGGTCGGGAACCTATGGCTCGCGAGCCATATATGGCTCTTCCGGTGACGGCATATGGCTCCCAGACAATTGGGTTGAAAAGTGAAGAAAAAAAAAAGTTGAAAAAAAAAATTCAGTTTGGAACTGATTTTAAAATACTTGTGATATTGCGTAATAATACTGTGTCATTTTAAAGTCAACAGAAATTAGTTTTGAAGTTAAATTTCACGGGACTCATCACGGGACCCATGACCCGTGACCCGTGGGTCGGGTCGGGAACCAATGTCTCGCGAGAGTGTCAGAGGTCGTTGTAAAGGTGGAAAAAAAAAAAAATTTGATCAGATAGTGAACTAGCTTATACGCTTCAACCCTTGTAACGAGAAAGATGGCAAAAAGAAAAAAAGACGATGATTACCGTGCATTCCAGGCTGCGTGGACAGAGGAATTTGCATTTGTGGAGATCGCAGGATCTGTGGTATGTCTAGTATGCAATGATAAAATTGCATCGATGAAACGGTCAAATATAAAGCGCCACTTCGATACGCATCATGCTTCATTTGCATCGAAATATCCAGCGGGGGACAGCAGGAAAAAGGCATGCGATGAGCTACAGCGGAGAGTGCAGACGAGTCAACAGCAACTGCGTGGGTGGACCAAGCAAGGTGACGGGAATTCCGCTAGCTTTGCGGGTGCTTTGGCAATAGTCAGGAATGGAAAGCCATTCACAGATGGCGAGTATGCCAAAACATTCATGCTTGATGTGGCCAATGAACTGTTTGATGACTTCCCAAATAAAGACAAGATAATCAAACGAATAAAAGACATGCCTCTGTCAGCAAGAACTGTTCACGATCGTAGCATCATGATGGCAAATCAAGTTGAGGAAACACAAATTAAGGACATACGCCGGGACATACTTTTCTCTCGCGTTAGATGAGTCAACAGATGTTAGCCATCTATCTCAGTTCAGTATATTTGCCAGGTATGCTGCAGGTGACACACTGCGTGAGGAAAGCTTGGCTGTTTTGCCAATGAAAGGGACAACCAGAGGAGAGGATTTATTCACGTCTTTCATGGAGTTTGCTAAAGAAAAAAAACTGCCGATGGATAAACTTATTTCTGTCTGTACTGATGGTGCACCCTGTATGTTGGGGAAGAACAAAGGATTTGTAGCGCTTCTCCGTGAACATGAAAAGCCATCCTAAGTTTTCATTGCATCCTGCACCAGGAGGCGCTTTGCGCTCAGACGTGTGGCCAGCAGCTAGGTGAGGTGATGTCGCTGGTCATTCGAGTGGTCAACTTCATTGTTGCCCGAGCTTTAAATGATCGCCAGTTTAAAGCTCTGTTAGAAGAAGTTGGGAATCATTATCCCAGTCTGCTTTTACACAGCAACGTGCGTTGGTTGTCAAGGGGAAAGGTGCTCAGCCGTTTTGCAGCTTGCCTGAGTGAAATCCGGACTTTTCTTCAAATGAAAGGCGTCAAGCATCCTGAGCTAGACAACACTGACTGGCTCCTGCAGTTTCACTATCTCGTGGACATAACAGGCCATCTGAACCAGCTCAATGTGAAAATGCAAGGTATTGGAAATACAATCTCATCCCTTCAACAAGCAGTGTTTGCATTTGAAAGCAAGCTGGGAGTCTTTCTCAGGGACATTGAAACAGGTCGTCTTCTGCACTTTGTAACACTGCAACAATTTAGAGATGCATGCTTAGCAAGTGACTCCACTCAACATCTGGATCTCCAGCAGCTAGCTGGCTTTACGTCCAATCTCCTGCAGTCATTCAAAGCACGTTTTGGAGAATTTCGTGCGCGCACTGGTCTTTTCAAGTTCATCACTCATCCACATGAGTGTGCAGTGGACAAAATCGACCTGACATGCATCCCTGGGGTCTCTATGGGAGACTTTGAGCTGGAAGTTGCTGACCTGAAGGCATCAGACATGTGGATGAGTAAGTTCAAGACACTTAATGGAGAGTTGGAAAGTCTTGCGCGACAGCGAGCAGAGCTGGCGAGGGAACACAAGTGGACAGAAATGAAAAAACTTCAACCTGAAGACCAGCTGATTCTGAAAACTTGGAACGAGCTTCCTGTGACATACCACACAATGCAGCGTGTTAGTATTGCCGCATTGACCATGTTTGGCTCTACATATGTATGTGAGCAGTTATTCTCGCATATGAGGAACATTAAGACCAACCTACGCTCACGTTTAACTGATGGAAGCCTCAACGCCTGCATGAAGCTCAACCTCACCACGTATGAACCAGACTACAAGGACATCAGCAAAACCATGCAGCACCAGAAATCGCATTAAAAGTAAGACATATTTAATTTATTATATGTTAAAAATACTATATGGCTCTCAATGAAATACATTTAGAAATATTTGGCTTTTATGGCTCTCCCAGTCAAAAAGGTTCCCGACCCCTGCACCAGGGTCTTGAATCTGATGCGAGCTGCTATCGGGAGCCAGTGCAGGGTGCGAAGGAGAGGGGTGACATGCGAGTATTTGGGGAGGTTGAATACCAGCCGGGCAGCAGCATTCTGGATGAGCTGCAGAGGTCTAATGGCTGAAGCGGGGAGCCCAGCCAGGAGTACATTGCAGTAATCCAGGCGGGAGATGACCAGTGCCTGGGTCAAGAGTTGCGCTGCCTCTCTGGTAAGGAATGGTCATATCCTTCTGATGTTGTAGAGGAAGAATCTGCAGGAGCGAGCCGTTGCTGCAATGTTCTCCGCACAGGATAGTCGGTTATCCAGGATCACTCCAAGGTTCTTGGCTGTCAGGGAGGGGGTTACAGTAGAGTTCTCCACTGTGATGGAGAAGTCTTGGAGAGGGCAGGCTTTCCCGGGGATGAAGAGGAGCTCGGTCTTGTTAAGATTGAGCTTGAGATGGTGGTCAGCCATCCAAGTTGAAATGTCAGCGAGACATGCTGAGATACGGGTTGCCACGTGTACATCAGACGGGGGGAAGGACAAGAAGAGTTGAGTGTCGTCTGCGTAGCTGTGGTAGGAGAGCCCATGTGAAGAGATTACCGAGCCAAGAGACTTGGTGTAGAGGGAGAAAAGTAGGGGCCCTAGGACAGAACCCTGGGGTACTCCAGTGGAAAGGGTTCGTGGAGAAGACAGCGATTCTCTCCAGGTCACCTGGTAGGAGCGGCCCGCCAGGTAGGAAGAAAACCAGGAGTGTGCGGTGCCAGAGATGCCCAGGTCTGAGAGGATGGAGAGAAGGATCTGGTGATTGACTGTGTCAAAGGCAGCAGACAGGTCAAGGAGAATGAGAACAGAGGAGAGGGAGGAAGCTTGGGCAGAGTGGAGGGCTTCCGTGACAGCAAGGAGCGCAGTCTCAGTGGAATGCCCAGCCTTGAAGCCGGATTGGTGGGGGTCTAAGTGATCCATCTTCCGGAGATAGTCAGTCAGTTGTTTAGATGCCGCGCGTTCAAGAGTTTTGGAAGGGAAGGAGAGAAGGGATACAGGTCTGTAATTGTGGACAGATGATGGGTCAAGGGTAGGTTTCTTGAGGAGAGGCTTGACTCTGGCTATTTTGAAGGCCGCTGGGACAGATCCTGTGGATAGGGAGGAGTTGATTAGGGTGGTAAGGTAAGGAAGGATGTCGGCGGAAATGGATTGGAGAAGGGGGGAGGGGATGGGATCAAGAGGGCATGTGGTTGCCCGCTTTGATGTGATAAGTGTGAGAATCTCATCGGGGGAGAGGGGGGAAAAAGATGACAATCCAGAGACCGAGTGTCGAGGAGAGAGTTTGGAAGGGGTGTTAGCATTGTTAGTGGGAGGAGGGAGAGGTGGGGGGGAAAAGGTGCTGCTGATGTCGTCCACCTTTTTTTCAAAGTAGGTCATCGGCGGACAGGGAGGAAGCAGGAGGGGGAGGAGGTGGATTAAGGAGTGAAGAGAAAGTGGAGAACAGTTTTCTAGGATTAGAGGCAGAAGAATGTATTTTGGAATGATAGTAGGATGCTTTAGCAGCTGATGCCGAGGAGGTGTAGTTGGCAAGGAGAGAGTGATAGAGGTTAAGGTCATCAGAAAGGCCAGTTTTTCTCCATTTCCTCTCAGCTGCTCTGAGCTCTAGTCTACAAGCATGTAGCGTTTCAGAGAGCCAGGGAGCTCGAGGAGAGGATCGAGCTGGCTTCAGGGTTAGTGGACAGAGGGTGTCGAAGGATGAGGTGAGAGCGGACAGGAGGGTTGAGGATGCCGCATCAGTGGATAGAAGGGAGAAGGATTCGACAGAGGGTAGGGAGGATAGGACAGAAGAAGAGAGGGTGATGGGGGACAGGGTACGTAGGTTACGACGAGAGGGTCTTAAGTGGTTAGAGGCTGAGAGGGAAGAGGACGTTTTGAGGGGAAGGGAGAAGGATATAAAGTGGTGATCAGAAACTGGAAGAGGGGTAACGGTAAGGTTGGAAGTGTGGGAAGATCTGGTGAAGACAAGGTCGAGCTGATTGCCTGCCTTATGAGTCGGAGGAGAGGGGGACAGGGTAAGGCCGAAGGAGAGGAGAAGGTCAAGTACTCCAGATGAGAGAAGCTTCTCAGATTGGAAATTGAAGTCGCCTAGTAGTACGAGCGGAGTGCCATCATCAGGGAAGTAGCTGAGAAGGCCATCCATCTCGCCTAGGAAGTCACCGAGCTGGCCTGGGGGGCGATAGATGACAACAATGTGGAGTTTGACCGGGGAGGAGACGAAAGCAGCATGAAATTCAAAGGAGGATATAGACAAGTGTGCCAGGGGAAGGACAGTATGTGACCACTTGGGCGAGATGAGGAGTCCTGTGCCTCCCCCTCGACCAGAGGGTCTAGGGGAATGAGAAAAGGAGTAGGCGGCAGAGAGGGCTGCCGGTGTAGCTGTGTTTTCTGGTGTGATCCAGGTTTCAGTGAGAGCAAGGAAATTGAGGGCCATAAGAGATGCATAAGCTGAGATAGCGTCAGCTTTCCGGACCGCCGACTGGCAATTCCAGAGACCGCCTGCGGCGATAAAGTCATGGTCAGTAGAAAGAGGTGGGTAGATGAGATTGGAAGGGTTGCGAGGGGGGGTGTAGCATCTAGGTGTCCTCCTGAGTGTCAGAAGAACAGGAATAGGGAGAAAGCACATTGGGATATAGGTCCGTAGAGGGGAAGAGGGCTAATGAACCAACAGAAGTAGGGGTAGCTAAGTGCACTCAGTAGACCGATGTGCCAAGAGAAGACAGCAACACTACAAACACTGGAAGAGAAGGTACTAAGTACCCTGGCTTCCTCTCAGGCCTTCCTCGATGGACTCCCACAGATAGACTCCCTTGTCTTGTTGTCACGAGTCTTAAGGGCTCTGCACACAGCGTGCGATTTCTGTTGCGCATCAACGTTCCATTTTGAAGTTTGAATGGAAGTCTATGAGAACATCGCATTTACCCACACACGGCCCCGATTTTAATCGCACGGCGAACATTCGATTCCATTCATTTCGAATGGGACAAAGCACACGGCGTGCGAGTTTTGTCGCACTGCTTTGTCCCATTCAAAATGAATGGAATCGAATGTTCGCCGTGCGATTAAAATCGGGGCCGTGTGTGGGTAAATGCGATGTTCTCATAGACTTCCATTCAAACTTCAAAATGGAACGTTGATGCGCAACAGAAATCGCACGCTGTGTGCAGAGCCCTTTAGTGTCAGGAGGCTGTCGCAGGGACTGTCACTCTCAGACAGGCCAGATATTTATGGACACTAGCAGGCTTGTAGCCACTCCTCACTAACGAGCACTAATGACAACGACTGACAGGTGTTCTCACAGTCGCCTGTATGACCTCCCTGGCCTTGGTCTATCCACTATATAGGGGAGCTAGAAGTCTCCTCCTACTACAAGTTAACACCTACTTGGTCAGAAACTGGTTAGTTTCACCAGAATGACTCTGAAGCCTTTGTTTTGAAAACAGACAGCTTAACTAGATAATCTTAAAACAGACAGCAATCACCCTATTACTTTTCCTATCACTATTACTAATGAACAGACAGGTATCAGTAGTCCAATTTTAACTAGATAGCCTTAAAACAGACAGTTATTTACTCTATTACTAATAACAAGACAGGTATCAACTTATCAGAAGTCCAGCTTACTAGATAGTCTACTTACTCAGAGTGGAGAGAGAGATGACTTCACTGCTAGGTTTCCAAATGTATGGTTTCCGCCGAATGCGCCATAACACTGGCACCAATATATGAAATACTGTGTCAAAAATATTTGACTGAAACGGCTATTCGAGTGTTGTATGTAGTTCTTCCTTTAAACATTTTAACTCCTGCTTTCTGGGCAGTTAAGCCTTTTGGCACTTTATTTTGTATGAACGATGGCACACACACACACACACACACACACACACACACAAACAAACACACATACACACACCTCTCCACACCCCTCCGGCGCTCTCTCCGGCGCTCTGTCCGGTGTTCTGTCCGGTGTTCTCTCTGGCGCTCTCTCTGGCATACCCCCGCATAATTGGCCTTGCTGCTGCGGAAAAAACTAAAAAAACAAGAAGGGAAAGGAACTGGTTTACATAAATAAAGGCTATGTACACTATCCACGCATAATTGGCCTTGCTGCTGCGGAAAAAACTGAAAATATTTGCTGAGGTTATAACAAAGAACAGTTTGTTACTTATGATTTGTGAATTGTATTCACTACATCATCTGCCATGGGCTACTAGGTAAGTGATAGATGGCTTGTAAACAAACTTTAGCGAATTGGTGTGGTTGCTCCCGAAGCATGTCGACCACGCTGTCTGTGGCTTCAGGTTGCTCCGCTCCCTCAAACTGATGGAGAGAGACAGGGAGAGAGAGATAAGTAACCATAAAAACACCAGCTCAACACTTGTGTCTTGAGCCATTCAGTGGGGAACAGTATCCTTACGTCAACATCAACGAAATACAACATCAAAATATAAAACACAATTTTGGATAAAAACAGTGCTAATAACTTAGTGAATCTTGATTTATCAGCAGTCTATGGCGGAGGTGGGTAAGGCTAAAACGTTCATCCTATGTTATTTGGCATTCAGGAGACCTGTAAAGAATGGGATGGGTAATGTTTTGTGAGACCACTACTAGACCACATATGTGACATGTTCTAATGCTTTGATCCTCATATGTAATGATCAGACTTTTCTTAAGAAAAATGTGAATACAATTCCTCGTTGTTGAAAATAAATGACATCACTAGTCAACTAACGCAGCTTGTTTTGTGAGCCTGCTAAGTATTGTCATAGTTAACTAGGTAGCAGTGGGGATTACTCACCGAATCCATTGCGTTGCAGTATTTTGGCTTGACTAGCCAGTTTGTGTTGTGATTCTCAACAATGTTGAAACGTAGTTCCGTGTTTCAAAAGAAAAGTCAGAACATTTTGACTGGTCGCCGATATGAGGACCAAAGCATTAGAACGTGTCACGTAATGTTGCTGGTGAAAAGGTCTGTATGTCGGCGATTCTCACGTCACGCAAATGACCTTTTTTAATTTTGTGTTGAAGAGCCCACTTGATATAATAATAATAATAATAATAATAATAACTTGCTTTAATCATTATATAATCATAATTTAATTATTGAGTCATTTAAAGGCAATATTTAAAAGATGGGTTTTTAGTCTTGACTTGAAAATATTTGCTGAGGTTATAACAAACAACAGTTTGTTACTTATGATTTTGTGAATTGTATTCACTACATCATCTGCCATGGGCTACTAGGTAAGTGATAGATGGCTTGTAAACAAACTTACGTTTTAGGACGTGTGCAAAAGCAAGGACTGTGTGATCATCTAATTATGTGGAGTTATGTGTTTTTAGCATGTTGATGTTCAATCAGCATGTTGTGATGTGATGCTACAAATGCAGTTAGGTGTTCATAGTGATGTTCCTTGCTAGCTACTAGCAACTGTTTTGCGTGTGTTTTGATTCAGAGCGTCTTTCTCCGGTATTTGGTTTGAGGGGTACCAACATTCAAATAAGCATATCTTCTTCAACTAGATTTCAGATGTCAATGTATGACACATCGTTTGAAAGCTTACAATCTGCACTTTCATAATATGGAAAAACAGTTCAAACGAATGAATTTCAAAATGACAATTTTCGATGCTAATCCAAGAACCCTCTCCCAGGCCCACGCCTTCACCTGAGTGAAGTGAAGCTTGACCGGCTCTGTCTCTTTCAGGGTGATGGCTTCTGGCGTGAATTGAAAACCTGAGGTGAGAGGGACATAGAGACAAGAGAAGGAAAAGAAAAAAGGGAGAGTGGAGGAAAAGTACCAACGTTAGAGACGCTGATCTCTTGATGAAGATTTGTCATCTGATCTCAATAACAGACTATGTTTTAGCCCTGTCCGGAAGCAACGGTGTGCCCTTGAAACTCGTAAAGATCTTTAGAGGATTGTACAAGTGGAAGCAATATACCTATTCCATTCTGTCACATCCACACGTGCTTATATTAGGGGGGGGGGCAACTCTAACATGTCTTATTATCTTTCTAGCGGAAACTTCTGGTGAGTATTTTGACCTTATTCCCACTTTCTGTTTCAGTCTGTGTCTTTTTTTTTTGCAACTCGAGAAAGAAGCTTCTTGTAGAGTTGCAACTAGTAGAGGTTGGCTAGGAATTGACTCACCCTGGCTAGGAATTGACTCACCCTGGCTAGGAATTGACTCACCCTCCCCCTCCGATGCGGTTCTGGAACTGACCACTGGAGAGCTCTGTGGAGTCACAGCCACGTCAATCTGCATTGGTTGGGGAAGTAACAGAATCGCCATAAAACAAGGTCAATCAATGTACCACCTTTTCTGTGTGCTAAGCCTTAGAATAATGCTTTGTAAATACATTTGATGAATCAACAGAGAATTTGAATTCTAACTCTAATTTAAAGTAGAGAAAATGTTTTGTTGTTGGTTAACGTTGAAAGTACCTGAGGGAGGACTCCTAAGCCCATCACAACAGAGAAGGCTGGCCTTCTATTTATTTCAGCCTCCTCCAGAGGGGGATCAGCCCCGTTCAGGGCTAGTCTGGGACACAAAAGGGCCAATGTTAAATGCAAAATGTCTGCTATGCATTGCCCAGGTGGGTCTGACACATAGGCAGGGAGTGGGGTGAGATTTCCTCATACTAGAGCATAAGTGTAAGCATAGTTACAAGCCTATGTTTGAGTTTATGTTTAGACCGAGGCTACAGGTAGGGTTATAGGCTGCTCATCCGGTTAGACTGAAACGTTATCCCTAACCAAACATAAACTTACTGTATACCTAACCACAACCTTTACCCTGAAGATAACAATTTCTTACAGTAAGCGTGTTGTGTTTCTGGGTTACGGGACTGATCTTTATTTATGATGGGGGTGGTAAACGGATGGATTTAACCTCTAAAATACCAAAATTGACGACCCTCCCCTTACGCAAAATATATTTTCGCATAGCCCTCGAATACTTGAAAAACATACATTGGCTCTCCCCCTACAAAGATGAATGATTAAAACACAGTGGTGTTGCCACACGCTGTAAACATTTCAAGGCAAATTAAACTATATATTTAGTAATGATAGAGTAACTACCTTTGATCGACAACACTATTGTTGTTAAAACTAAAGCAAAAGTGAAAGCGTTATGATGTTCCTTTTGACAAGAATAAACGTGAGTCGGGTTGTGATCATGCAACCCAGCTCCATACTGTTCAAGAGTCCTGGGGAGAACCCTGCTGTCCATAGTGCCGTCAAACAGCTATTACAGAATCATTGGCGATTCATAATCTATATTTTGTACATTTCATGCAATTCCACAGCAACATTTCTAAACACTGGAGAAAAACCTGCCATCCTGCATCAATTTAGTGCCATACCAAGGGCCTATATTTCACTTTGAAGGAGTCAGTGTTGCACACAAGATCTAGATCGATCAAGTGTTTCATAGGCACTACTACACACATGAAATTAACATAGTACATGTTGTTTTTGATTAAATAATTTTCGCCCTAAAGTAACCTAGCTTTTAATTACTTTACTTTGGCTGCGTTTTTTATTATTATTCTGAAATACTGTACACATCTCAGCAATGACAGTTGGATTTGTAAAGTGTTCTTCATACAGAACAAACAACAGAAGAAGAAAAAAATAAGCCTTCTGCATATACTCTGTCTACACAAAGGCCACAAGACCTTGTCAACATCACAGGTAATGTTCTCCCTGGCCAAGCAGAGGGGAAAGTATCGCCTGGCATGACGAATCCAGCCCTGATATACTTCAGATATATTTCAACACAGGAGAGCTCACCTTTAGCCCTTATTGCTTAAGCTATGATTGCTAATTCAAATGCAATAGGTGTTTGCCCATATGGAGTGTGATTGATGTTTTGAGTTTAGCATTCTGAATGGTAGTGTTTTCCATGTGAACACAAGAGATTTTATCAAGGAAGTGTGTGCCAAATGTAGAGAATTGTATTTAGTGTTTTGTTAACTGGGTGGTTTAGCGTGGCAAAATGAGTGATAAGCAAGAAATGTGTTTGTCAGAATTGGTGTGAGATAAAATACACCAGTTTCAGGTTTTGGTCATTGTGTTTGAGGTTTGGATGTTAGTGTTTAAGCGAAAACCTGTAAACACTTTATTTATTTGTTGTTCGACCACTGGTTAGTTTTGTGGCGCTGTTCCGACTTTCAGGACTTCAGAAATCGACAGTTTGTCTTGCTTATGTCTTGCTTTCAGACATTTTTTTTTATCAGAAGCTAGCTACAGAGGTAACTTGTTAGCATCAAGCTAAACTCTTAGCTAGCTACATGTTGTCATGGACTTACCTGGTGGAAAACGATGGTGGAATGCGACGTCGAATAACATTAGTATAAGAAAACATTTCCTCACTCTCACAAAAGTGCCAACGTTGCAAAGGAAACAGAGTTGGTCGGTAGCTATCTCGGAATGATTATTCGGGTTTCAAACTATGCGATGATTCTCCTAAATCCCCTCAGGAAAGTCCGCGAGTGAGGAGATTCCCGCTGTTGACAAAGACTGAATTACTACTGGTTATTACTGGTCCAATCAGCGATGAGATTACCTTCTGGTCCAATCAGATGTGGGATTACCTGTTTTGACCAATCGCCTTTCTCTACTTGCCTTAGATACAACAATCTGAATTACTACTGGTTATTACTGGTCCAATCAGCGATGAGATTACCTTCTGGTCCAATCAGATGTGAGATTACCTGTTTTGACCAATCGCCTTTCTCTACTTGCCTTAGATACATCAATCTAAATATCTGTGACTGTAACCAAAGTGATAATAATTTATACAACAGTTAGTTCCGACCAAGTGATTTGATTGGACAAGAGGCATTCCATGAGTTACGATATACAGTATAACAGCACTGGGACTTTTTAACTATATGTATCACTCCGCCGCACAGATGTTCTACTAACATCACTGTTTGAATGTGTGCTTAAAGGTGCAATCTATACAACTTCATTTTGGGTCTTAAGTGCTACCGTTGCACTTGTTTGTAAACTAGGGAGGTGGATCTTGGAGCTGCAGAACCTTCAGTTGCCACTGGGGAAATATAGTTGACTATTCCTTTACAGTTTTTCTCAATTGCTTTGGTGCATTTCTCTGATCAGAATTAAAATTCTCATAACTGTTAGTTCAACCTCCACAACATTTAGTCATTTGTGCACATCATAGTAGCAGTTTCTCATTGCTTCCAACAAATTGCAAATGCTTTTGGACATGCATCAATTGCTGTCATACAATTCTCTGCTGTTTTATAACATTATCATTTTCTTATGTCATGTCAGTCAAAATGAACTTTACTTTTGGATGCTGAATAGTCATTCCCTATAAAAACTAATAGTCCTCATTTCATTGCTTGAGTCATTACATACCAAAATGTTGAACAAGTTGTCAAAATCTGTCAAGCAAATTTTACACATTTCTTTCTATTTTTTTCCTGAAAAAACAATTTCTCTCAGGTGAACCTCAGCTTTCACTGATGTGAGGAGTGTGTGAAGCATTAATTGTAACCAATGATACGCCACTTCTCCACAGTCACTCAGAGCTGAATCTCATGAACCCTCAATTGGCAAGCATATATGAACCGAGCAGGACATAGTGTGTACCATTTTGACAATACTGTGACACAGAAATAGAAGGTCAGCATCGTGGAAGAGGGGCGAGGATGCGGGGAGGGGACAAAACAGGGGAAGAGGAAGAAGAGGCCAAGTACATAGGCAGATTCCTGATGAAATTAGGGCTACAATTGTGGACCATGTCGTCAATCACAGCCTCACAATGGCTGAGGCTGGCCGAAGGGTGCAGCCAAATGTTGGGAGAACCACTGTAAATTCAATTATTCAAACATTTCGTCGGGAGAACAGGTGTGTATATTGGACAGTAATTCAGCAGTAAATCTGCACTGCACTACTGTCATTGTGTCATATCATACATGAAGCTTACAGTGGGACAAGAACTTGTCACTTTTTACATTTTACATTTAGACTTACAGCTTTACTGCAGCACAGATTTACTGTATTGTAGTGTAAAGTAAATATTTGCCATATTTACAGTATGGTACTGTACTGCAGCATTTTACAAGTGGGAAGCACTGTTATTGTACACTACAGTAATATGGGTTAAAGCAGTATATCTCATGTTTACTGTACATTACTGTAATTTTACTCTGCACCACATAGACATGACAAGGCAAGACCACCTCGCAGAGGTGGAAAAGGGCCCCTTTTTACTCCACAACAAGAGGAAGCCATTTGTGCAATGGTGATTGCAAACAATGCCATAAGATTGAGAGAGATATATTAATAGAACAAGAGGATGACAATATATTTGTGTTCTATGCATACTCTAATGTCCAGTGCTGTAAACTGGTTACTTTGTGTAGTGCCATGCAGTACACTTACCTGACAGTTCATACTGTACAATATGTTGTCCAAAATGCATTATGTTACACAGGAAAAGTTTTTATAGCTTTTTTCTCTCTCTCTATTCTGGGATAAAGCGTGTACTGGAGCTGGAGGCCAGGGAACCGCTGCACACATGCATATACGTTGATGAGGCGGGTTTCAATCTGGCAAAAGGTAGAAGGCGTGGAAGAAATCACATTGGACAGAGAGCAACCATTGATGTCCCAGGCCAACCAGGATGGAATATTACAATGTGTGCAGCCATCTGAGAAAATGGCGTCCTCACCCATATACCCTGTCTTGGTCCATGCAACACACAACTGCTGACTTTTTTAGACATTCTTTACAGGGACATAATCCCTGAGAATGAGAGGGGTCTAAATGGAGACCATCTGAACAAGTATGTTGTTGTATGGGATAATGTGCGTTTTCACCACTCAGATCTGTTTGCAGCACATGAAAGGATGCTGGTGGAATATCTCCCTCCCTACTCCCCATTCCTGAATCCAATAGAGGAGTTTTTCTCTGCCTGGAGGTGGAAGGTATATGACCGGCATCCACATACCCAAATGGCCTTGCTAGGGGCCATGGATGCAGCATGTGATGACATCACAGCACAGTCCTGCAGAGGGTGGATTCGCCACTCAAAGAGATACTTTCCTCACTGCATTGCCAGGGATGATATTCGCTGTGATGTCGATGAAAATATGTGGCCAGACAGACAGGAACGTCTGGATGTGAATGAATGATTTACAGTACTGTCTATGTTGTATGTTCCAATTCAGTTCCAATATGTACTGCAATATTGTTTACAGTTGTGCACAGCTCTACCCAAAGGGTGTTTCTTATGTTTGTTGTAAATAAGTTTGTATTTTTCTTTTGCACAATGCTGTGAACAAATTAGAATTGCAAAGAGCATATGCAGTAAAAATGTGAAACATACGTATTCAGTGTCTTGTACTCATTTACCTCACTAAATACAGTAATGTGTAACCCACTGTAGATTTCAAATGGCTGTGCAAATAGTGTATAGTACTGTCTTGAGCATTTTCAGGTAGTGTCACCAAGATCTGACTTTTTTGCATTGAAAAACACTTACAGAGTGAACTGTCATAATTGATTGATTGATTGATTGATTGAAAACCTTTATTGTCCCCAATGGGGAAATTTTGTTGTCAAACAGCTCAGTTAGGGCAGACAGAAAACATTCAATAAAATACATAAAACAGTGCAGGCTCAATAAGTAAAAAGTTCCAAGTTCCAAAGTTCCAGCTCCAGGTCTCCCCCACCCTGCAGGGCCTGGTTGTAGAGTCGGAGTGCAGCTGGAACAAAGGACTGTCCAAATCTTTTTGTACTTTGACGGGGGAGAACAAATCTGTGGCTGAACTTGCTCCTCATCCCCGCCAGCTCGCAGTACATCGGGTGGGAGGGATTGGCCAGCATGGCCGCCAGTTTTTTCCCCATCCTCTGTTCTGCCACCACCTCTAGGCTGTCCAGCCCTGTTTAATGAAAACATGACAAAGCCATTTGACTATCTTGTTCATAAACAATGGTGTCAGGACTTTTCATTTTGATGACACTGACACTTTCATTGACATGAATACTTGCTTTTGAGGAATGAACTATCCATTTTGAGCAAGTGACACGCTTTTGCAGGTTATCAACAAGGTTTTGCAGTTTGTACTACCGGTAATTGTTTTGAGAAAAGCACTAACTGTTGTGCAAATGTTAATAGTGATGTGAGAAATGCACCAAAGCGACTGAGAAAAACTGTAAGTGACCAGTGAGCTTGTTTATAGTAAATGATGTGATATGCAACAAAAAGAAAATCACATGTTAGTTAATGTGTTTGTTGTTTCCTGGAAACCACTTGGACACAGTGTTGTAGAGCTGCTATACTTTCAGTCCTTGGTTTGGTCTTTGTCACAAGTTGATCAGAGGAACCTTTTCTATGTATTGCTCAATCCTTTAAAGGGACACTTAACCTCATATTTTGTTCTCCCTTGTTTTCTCATGCTGTGGAGACGAATGATGTTCAAAAGTGGTGATGTGTCCCTTTAACTTCAACAGAAGAAGCCATGACAGAGGTATCTTCTTTTTTCCCTCTGGCCAATCCATTACAAACGTAGGAGTTTGAGGCAGGATAGGGCCTCCTTAAATTGTCAATGATGAAGTGGTAGATGAAAAGTATTACATCCCAAATCCAATCTCCAACTAAGCTAGCGCCATTATCTTACCAGTACATCCAAACATATACAAATGTGCAGGTACACACACACACACTCTCTTCCTACATTTTTTTCTGAAGGCCTACGTCTTTCTCAAGATATGCCATTGGAATCCTCTCCATGATTCCGGTCTCCTTCTCTGGTTGCTACTGCAGCAAGCTAATATAGAAGCTTAGACCACAGAATCTAGATCACATCAGGCTAGCTAGACCAAAGTCGAGCCATCACATGACAGACACACACAATTTCACTCACATTACTCTTCCCTTCACTCGGAGGTCACTTCCAGTCAGTGGCTCATGTGCACTTGGTTCTTTCAATAGAAAAGGAGCTAACTCAATGAACAACCGTTATACAAAACGTACATATTATATTAAAGTCATTTTGTTTGATGGTCACCAAGGGCCATTTTCAAAGTTAAAAGTCACAGGGTATTGCTAAGTAAAGTAGATACTGTACAGTACAGAAGGAAATTGCTTCCATTGTCCTTATTTGGCACACATCGCCACATCTCAAACGTTTCCTTGGATACCAATGTTTACATGTTTACACATTTCTTTCTGAATAAATGAATATACAAAAACATATATATATATATATATTTTTTTATAACAAAGAAGGCAACACATACATTAAAGAAATCTAACAAACTAAACCGGTTGTAACACAGTCCATTTTCTATTTCTGTGTGGCAGCGTCAATGCACATACATACATACATCCAGACAGACACACCCATTCCCAAACTTTCACTTTTATTAAAAGTCATAAAAGAGGGCACAACATTTACAAACAAGCATGGGGCAGTTCAGTAGCTCTTTGTGGTCTCGTATGCATCTGGGAAGGGGAGGGACATGTGGCCAGAGCCCATGACCAGGGGCAGGATGCCAGCGTTGGGTACCACATTCCATGACAGGGTCAAGGTGATGTTCTTGTTTGCCCTGGGAGGAAAGAAATACTTAGTTAAAAAAGGGTTTTTCCTGGCTCAAAATAAGGCTTAGGTGGAAGAAGTCTTCCATGGCTATTACGTATATAATGTAACAATAGTCTAGCAGCACCTGCTGGGATGACCGAATTGTAGCAATGAATGCATGGATGGTTCTTACATGGTTTTTCTTGCAAGATTTCTCAGAGAAGGCTTAGGCGGGGCGAGAAAAGCCTTAGGCGAGCCACCTAAGCCTTTTCAATGCAGAAAAAACCCTGGATGTGAACCATGTAACACATTGTGTAATTTCCCCTTTTCTTCCAGGAGGCTGATTCTGCCATCATGTCGAGGTTGTTTTAGAGTATTACGGTAAATTGTGTTGTACTACCATCTGCTGCATATAAATAATACTGCATCACAATTCACAATTCATATGTAGCAGCTGCTGCTTACTCCTCAGTAGATAATCAAAATGACAGTGAGGTGACTGACGATACATTCCAATTAATACATTCCACATTAAAGTTGGTGGGTTGGGGGGTAGGTGGGGCTTCTTACCGGAGACCGTTTCCATCATCAAAGAAGAAGTACTTGGACTTTGTGTCCCTCAGGTTTAGCTTGGTGCTTTCTCCTCTCAGGACAATCTTGTCCCACAGGACCACCTGGTTCAGGACCTGGAATCAAACAAACATATGCAACACTTTACACTTCTGCAGCCATTGTACCTGTGCAGATTATACACGCCACACCCGAATTATTCTGAAGTGCTCCTGCTCTTGTTTGCCACTGTAAAGTCAAAGACAAATTTCCACATTGTGTGAATAAAAACATGTTCTATTCTATCCTTGCAGTCATGTCTTTACCACCACTAACATGCTGACAATCTTCTCTTGCATTTCATCAAGTAAAAAGTGCATGACCAAGTGGAGCACTGTTATTGTCAAGAAAACAAGAAAGGGAGGATGCATGCTTGTGCTTGCTTATGTTGCTTTTGGTTGCATACTCAGCAGACATGTAGAGGAAGAGCTGCTTGACGTTCCAGTCGAATATCGGCCTCAGATGTGAAGAGGGTTAAGGCAATCAACATAATTAATGACCAAATGATGATGATTCACTGATGATCCATTCAGCCAATAAAGTCATTAATGACCAAAAACAACATTTGATGTGGGAAATTATGGCTGCTTATCAAAAGCCACCAAAAAACAGGAAATTTAAAAGAATTACCACAACCACCCATAACTTCACCTACAGTATGCACTTACCGTACATGGTTTCCAGCACACTCCTTTTACACCTGCTATAGTGCTGTATGTTGGTCTACTGTACAGTGTACTCGCCACTGGGCAGGCTGGTTAGGATTCAACGCTTCTCTCAAACAGCAAATGCTGATCGCCAAATAAGAAATAGCACAGAGGTGCACAATAGCAACACGTTCTCATCATTCGAATGCATGCATTTGTTTACCTCCTGCATGCCAAAGCCTTAAGCCTAAGTTACCATGACAACATTACCTGAAACCTTGACAATAAGACAGGCCCCATTTCCTTCCCGTCTCACACATTTGTCTGATGAGCAGCGCAAGAGAAAGGATATCAGCCGAGAGGTCAAAGGTGATGAAGCCCAGATCACTTCTTTCCCTCGGTCCTGTGAAGTCATCCACGTTTTTCCTGTGGAATGGCAAAGGCAGTACAAATTCTGTGTACCGTAGACATCTAGTGATACTACTAAACAGCCCACAATTTCTGGTTGTCCAGCATTACAACCTAGTGTTTCTTTTTTGGTGTTGAAAATGAACGAATCTAAGCCCATGACACAGTTTTGGCCTATTTTTTTTTTATGCTCAGTTGGTTACTGAATGTGGAATGTGTCCAGCTGATAAGGTATGTTGACAACATTATGACAACAAAAGGAAGTTTGTCGCAGCACCTACAGTTCTAGCTCACCGTTATCTAGACAGCCCTGACGTGCTCTTCTCTGATTGGATAACGGGCAGGTGGCAGAGCAGCTGCTGGCATCATGTATCTGAAGGTGTTTTAAAACTAGCCAGCAAAACGCATGATGCCAATTAATGGACCAGCAGAGGAGGAGACCAGCAGAGGAGGAGACCAGTAGAGGAGGAGACCAGTAGAGGAGGAGACCAGCAGAGGAGGAGACCAGTAGAGGAGGAGACCAGCAGAGGAGGAGACCAGTAGAGGAGGAGACCAGTAGAGGAGACCAGTAGAGGAGGAGACCAGTAGAGGAGACCAGCAGAGGAGGAGACCAGTAGAGGAGGAGACCAGTAGAGGAGGAGACCAGCAGAGGAGGAGACCAGCAGAGGAGGAGACCAGTAGAGGAGGAGACCAGTAGAGGAGACCAGTAGAGGAGACCAGTAGAGGAGGAGACCAGCAGAGGAGGAGACCAGTAGAGGAGGAGACCAGTAGAGGAGACCAGTAGAGGAGACCAGCAGAGGAGGAGACCAGTAGAGGAGGAGACCAGTAGAGGAGGAGACCAGTAGAGGAGACCAGCAGAGGAGGAGACCAGTAGAGGAGGAGACCAGTAGAGGAGGAGACCAGTAGAGAAGGAGACCAGTAGAGGAGGAGACCAGCAGAGGAGGAGACCAGTAGAGGAGACCAGTAGAGGAGGAGACCAGTAGAGGAGACCAGTAGAGAAGGAGACCAGTAGAGGAGACCAGTAGAGGAGGAGACCAGTAGAGGAGACCAGTAGAGGAGGAGACCAGTAGAGGAGACCAGTAGAGAAGGAGACCAGTAGAGGAGACCAGTAGAGGAGGAGACCAGTAGAGGAGACCAGTAGAGAAGGAGACCAGTAGAGGAGACCAGTAGAGGAGACCAGTAGAGGAGGAGACCAGTAGAGGAGGAGACCAGCAGAGGAGGAGACCAGTAGAGGAGACCAGTAGAGGAGGAGACCAGTAGAGGAGGAGACCAGCAGAGGAGGAGACCAGTAGAGGAGGAGACCAGTAGAGGAGGAGACCAGTAGAGGAGGAGACCAGTAGAGGAGGAGACCAGTAGAGGAGACCAGTAGAGGAGGAGACCAGTAGAGGAGGAGACCAGTAGAGGAGACCAGTAGAGGAGGAGACCAGTAGAGGAGACCAGTAGAGGAGGAGACCAGTAGAGGAGACCAGTAGAGGAGGAGACCAGTAGAGGAGGAGACCAGTAGAGGAGGAGACCAGTAGAGGAGGAGACCAGTAGAGGAGACCAGCAGAGGAGCCAGTAGAGGAGGAGACCAGTAGAGGAGCCAGTAGAGGAGGAGACCAGTAGAGGAGGAGACCAGCAGAGGAGGAGACCAGTAGAGGAGGAGACCAGTAGAGGAGGAGACCAGTAGAGGAGACCAGTAGAGGAGGAGACCAGTAGAGGAGACCAGCAGAGGAGGAGACCAGCAGAGGAGGAGACCAGCAGAGGAGGAGACCAGTAGAGGACAAGGCAAGGGTGAAAAACCTGTACACTGTACATCCAGACAAAGGTAAAAAACCTGTACACTGTACATCCAGACAAAGGAAAAAAACCTGTACACTGTTTATCCAGGAAAAAAATTGTTGCGTTCAGCTTTTAAAATCCTGTGAGACATGTTTGGTTAAGACCACAATTCACATTTCGTCTCAACAGGTGGGATTACATTTGTTGTTAAACAAGATGGTGAAGTGGTTGAGGTATTGTGCGCTCAGCCACTTCACCATTTTGTTGAAAAGACGTATTACGAATTTGGCCTGAGTATGCACTCCCACGAGATAGGAGTATGTTCCTTAAAACGAGATGGCAAGATGAAAATGCTGACCCTCCTCAAAAGATAGGTGAAATGTTGACTTTGATATTTGCTTGTCTATCAGCCAGTGGAGGTCAAAATGTTGTTTCCACGTAGGCCATCAAGTTCAAAAAGATGTCCTTTGGTATGGACAAGCTGGTTGTCAGTCACATCCACCTTGAATAAAACACCATTTAGTCATGTCATCAAATTGACCTACATATGATTTAGTATACAGTACATTTAGTTGACCCTTTGTCTGTGTAGTAATGTTATATTTAATTTAGTAACACAACTCTTCTAAATAATGAGTCACTACAGTTATTACAAGTACTATCCATGGATCAAGCCACATCATGTAAAGTGTGACCAATAAATTAGTCCATTCTGGCGTTTCAACACCAAATTAACACGGCACTTCTGTTTCAACTCTTACTCTTCACTGTTACTTATGCTGGTGTTAGAAATACATCACTAAAATGAAAACATGCGGTATATAAACTAGCTAGCTAGCTAGAGATTAACATTTGACTACAAATAGTTACACAACTAACTAGCTTGTTAATTGGGTTAAGAGTAAATTATAGGCTACAGACTAATATGAAGTCAATTAATAACTGACAATGGCATATATTCTCATGTGAAAAAGATCGTTCTGTACTTACCAAATGATCAGCTGATATGTTCTCTCTATAAATAGTGATTTGCAGGATTTGAGAGGAATTCAAACAACCCACGACCCTCTGACTCTGTAGCTTTGCTCCGTAGCTTGTAAACCAACACGTCCCACAGAATTGTTGAATTGAACGTAATAAAAGTCAAATGCTATGACATCATCATAATCTCCATAGACTTCCCATTTACAGACAACACAGAATTCAAGTCTTCCAAGACATTCATTATTGGCTCTTCACACATTGCCTTTCCTTGTGTCAGGCTCATCATGGGAAGAGCCCATAATTAGTCATGTTGTTTCCATGTAGGCCATCAAGTTCAAAAAGATGTCCTTTGGTACGGACAAGCTGATTGTCAGTCACATCCACCTTGAATAAAACACAATTTAGACTCATGTCCTCATGACTAAATGGTGTATCGCACATTTCTCACAAGATGTGACTCAATGCGCTTCACATGATGACAGAAAGGTAAAAAAACTGTACACTGTGCAGCCAGGAAAATTCCCTTGCAGCCCTCTACTCATAGAGCGACTACTACCAGTTTGCCTACCAGCACACACAGCGCCACCCAAACCAGCCGCCCCACACACCCGACCCGCCCTACCACCAGCACACCCGGCCCAACCAAGCACAGACCATAATAGCCCCACACCAGGCTAGCCAAGCAGGTGCCCCAGCGGCAGAACAGACCAGGCACCCGAGGCGGCTGGGGGCCCTCAGAGGAGATGCCCGAGGACCTCCGGCACATAGCAAGCAAGCAAGGGCGAAAAACCTGATGATCACATGATCAGCTGATATGTTCTCTCTATAAATAGTGATTTGCAGGATTTGAGAGGAATTCAAACAACCCACGACCCTCTGACTTTGTAGCTTTGCTCCGTAGCTTGTAAACCAACACATGTCCCACAGAATTGTTGAATTGAACGTAATAAAAGTCAAATGCTATGACATCATCATAATCGCCATAGACTTCCCATTTACAGACAACACAGAATTCAAGTCTTCCAAGACATTCATTATTGGCTCTTCACACATTGCTTTTCCTTGTCTCAGGCTCAGCATGGGAAGAGCCCATAATTAGTCAGAGTTGCATTCTGGTTGTAAAGACCACAATTCACATTTCATCTCAACAGGTTTGATTACATTTGTTGTTAATTAGGCTATTCAAGAATTCTTCAACCTCAGGCACAGAACAGTGAAATATCAGTTTCATTTTTTTTTAAAAAAAGAAGTAAATATCGGCAGATGTCTGTAATCTGAAAATGTTTCCATTTTGTTGATTATCATTATTTAAAAATAATTGTAATAAATATTGCAATAGCCTATTTAACAATTGACAGCGCTAAGTACATTCATCATGGGTAGGCTTATCTTTACCTTCTGTATCATACAAACTATTCTGCCATCTATACACATGTTCTGAAAGGTTTGAGCTCAGCAGAGAAGCTGTGGTAACACCATGTTCCTACCTGATCCCTGGTGATTGGCCACATCTATACAGTGTTGAATACCTCTACCAGTTGAGAAGGTCAGTCCTGTGACGATTTGTCTTTTCCTCATCATTCAGCAAGCACATCTTAACCTCTGATCCTCCACCTAGAAATATATGGTAAAAATGCACCGCATAAGCCATTCTGATGCAGGTCATTAAGGAATCATACCCCACGATTTAATTAAAATAATAATAATATAGCCTAATAATTACATTAAAACAGCTATTAGAGGTCGGTACTGAATACGGTATGCCGGTCTAATTCAAGTCACAGCCAAGTGAAATAATCATTTGAAGTACTGTAAATTCTAAATGTGACCAGTTAGTGGGAACCAATGTAGGGTTTATACTCTAGGCCACTTCTTGTTAACACTTTTGTTTACTATTGCAGTAAATCTATAGGCGGGATTGATTAGGGTTTGTGTCAAAGTCGATAAGGGTTTGAACTGGAAATGTAACACATTAAAAGTGAATTCCTGTTTTCCCATAGTGAGAATACTAAATAAAATGTGTACAATTGTTACAAATTGTTGACCGAGATTCTCTCAGTGAGGAAAATACAATACATCCGCTATACTAGGCCTACTGAATACGAACAATCAGCATTAGCGCAACAGTTTACATGATAAGTAGCCTATGTAGGCATGTTAAATTGAGTGGTCAAATGATCTGTTGCACCTGCTCATACCGAAAGATGAGTCCTGCTGGGATTTTTCCGACTTCATCTTCGTCCTCCGGTATCAAGAACATGTATATGGACTTCATAGTCATATTATACCGCACTTGCAATTCATTAAATTACCGGAAGACCCTGTTAGTGGTGCGTAAAAGTTTTGACCGACTATCACCGTTTCAAATCTCACTTGTTTTCCTTTAAATTAAAGCACAACAGATCAAAGTGGGCGGAGCTTGTGTCAAAGTGGGCGGAGCTTGTGTCAAAGTGGGCGGAGCTTGTGTCAAAGTGGGCGGAGCTTGTTATGGAGTTCATTCTACCCTCCATAGCCTAACTACACCCTGGGAGTTCATTCTACCCTCCACAGTCTAATAGAACATACATATACTTACCACACTACACTATCATATATCACACTTTACCGTCCTTCCTCCTACTTTTTCGGAAAAAAAAATGTTTTTATTTATTTTTTTGCACCCGTTGTGGTGCAATTAAAGTTTAATTGACCGTCTATGCAGCACCATTGTTAAGTGGATTTGTCGCACTTGCAAAATGCTGTGAAATGTTTGACGATAAAACATTTATAAACGTCATTGTCAATATCCGTCATAATGCCCTATTTCATCACCTGTTTCCATGGAGCGGCCGTGATTTTCTGTGCGCTCTGTTGGTGCATAATAATAATAATAATAATAATAATAATAATAATATTAATATTAATAACAACAATAATAACGTTTATTTGTATAGCACTTTTCTTGCAAACATAATAATAATAATAATAATAATAATAATAATGACCTGCTGTATGCAGAGTGTCGTTATAAAGTTGGTACCGTTATCTTGATGGCGTAGCTTATATATTTGCCTATGTAGATACCATAGACACATATACCATGGCTCGATACACAATATGTTTCTGAAATTCATAAATTAATTGGATATGCAGACAAATAAAAGGACATGGCAACTTCCCTCTGCCCAGTACTGTCTAGTAGAAAGCACCACATGTTATACATTTGTCTAACCATGTCCTTACCGTTACTACTGCACCATTGCTTGTCCCAGTTGAACTACCTTGCACAACAATACACAACAACACACATTAATCACACACACACACACACATACACAATAATATTCTTGCTCCAATAAACATTTATGTTTAAACGTGCCTTCTTATTTTTAGCTGAAAGTAATGGCTTTCTTCTGGCCACTCTTCCATAAAGCCCAGCTCTATGGAGTGTACGGCTAATTGTGGTCCTATGGACAGATACTCCAGTCTCTGCTGTACTCTGCAGCTCCTCCAGGGTTACCTTTGGTCTCTGTGCTGCCTCTCTGATTAATGCCCCCCTTGCCCCGTCCGTGAGTTTTGGTGGGCGGCCCTCTCTTGGCAGGTTTGTTGTGGTGCCATGTTCTTTCCATTTGATTATGATGGATTTGATGGTGCTCCTGGGGATCATCAAAGATTTGGATATTTTTTAATAACCCAACCCTGACTTGTACTTCTCAACAACTTTGTCTCGGACTTGTTTGGAGAGTTCCTTGGTCTTCATGGCAGTGTTTGGTTGGTGGTGCCTCTTGCTTAGGTGTTGCAGCCTCTGGGGCCTTTCAGAAAAGGTGTGTATATACTGACAGATCATGTGACACTTAGATTGCATACAAGTGGACTTCATTTCACTAATTATGTGACTTCTGAAGGTAATTGGTTGCACCAGAAGTGTTTAGGGGCTTCATAACAAAGGGGGTGAATACATATGCGCATGCCAATTTTCAGTTCTTTATTTTTTTTAAATTCTTTTTATATATATATTTCTAATTTCATTTAAAAACTAACACTATTTTGTGCAGATTCATCAAATACAATTCTGATTAAAAAATGTTTAAATTACAGGTTGTAATGTAATAAAATAGGTAAAAAGCCAAGGGGGGTGAATACATTTGCAAGGCACTGTACATACATCCAGACAGACACACCCATTCCCAAACTTTTACTTTTATTAAAAGTCATAAAAGAGGGCACAACATTTACAAACAAGCATGGGACAGTTCAGTAGCTCTTTGTGGTCTCGTATGCGTCTGGGAAGGGGTGCATGATACTGCTTTTCATGCAGTCTCTTCACCAAAGAGTGTCCATAAAGGAAAGCTTAATTTAAATTCACGTGTTATCTCAATCTGTATATTAATTCCTGAACTTAATTTAATTCCTGGTTAACCATTACCATATTAAATTAACTAATTGTTCTGTGCAAACCTAAAGATACTATCTATCTGCCACTGAGTCTCAATGGCCTAGCTTGACTTTGACAACTGAACAAATATTTAAGTTGAATTTCAGTTGTGACCCTAAAAACATGTATTGGCCTAAAAATGTAATCTCAAACTAAACAACCTGTGGCAACTGTTCAACTGTTCAACATGTGGCCAGAGCCCATGACCAGGGGCAGGATGCCAGCGTTGGGTACCACGTTCCATGACAGGGTCAAGGTGATGTTCTTGTTTGCCCTGGGAGGAAAGAATACTTAGTTTAAAAAAAAATCACACTCACTCAAGCCCACACGCACACTTCAGATCTAGAGTTTATAGAGGCTACATGTCAGGGTTTTTCCTGGCTCAAAATGTTTTGTTTACTAAATCTAAATCTAAGTCTCTTTGTAGGATACAGGTCTACTCTGTATACTGCAAGTATATCTAGATGTATGATATATAATATACATGATAACATGATAACATATAGGATAACATGATAACGTTACAACCGGTTTCATTTTCAAGTTTTTGTGCAGCGGAAGCCGGCAAAGATATGAGCAAGTGCTCATATGACGTAAAAGTCGCATTAAACGCGACTTGACAGTTCAGACGGGGGGCGGGGGCGCGTTGCTAAATATCAGATATGTGTCCTATTATGGCAAGCCGTTTTAACATTTATTAGCTAAATTTGACTAGTCGTAATTCGATTTTTACTAGTCTAAATTTGTATTCAAGATATCTATAACGTCATTCTGACTAGTCAAAACGACAGTTAGAGATATCTGTAATTCAGTTTTGACTAGTCAAAATGTAATTACAGATATCAGCAGTGATGTCACCGAAAACGACACTCAACTCGTCACACATCCTTAAATGACATTGCAGATATCTGTAATTCAGTTTTGACTAGTCAAAATAATAGTTGCAGATATCTCAAACGTCATTATGACTAGTCCGAATTGTATTGCATGACGATGCTCATGATGCGAGGTATCTCATGATATTGGCGGGACCAGCAAAGCATTTGATGAGTGTTGGCAGAAGCAATGGCGGTTGCTGTGGTGGATAGGATAGCGCGAAAATGCCATGAAATAGAGAGAATATATCATCAAGGGATTTGTGGTGAACGTGAGATTCGTTCACTAGATGCTTGTACTAGAAATCTACAGCACAGTAATTGAAGCTGCTCCAGCGTTTTCTGACAACAACAGACATATCTGAAACGTCGCCTAGTCTAAACTCTAATTTAAGATATCTGTAATAACATTTCGACTAGGCAGAATGAAAGTTAAAGATATCACCAATTTGAGATATCAATCATTAAAAATGAATTTCAAGATATCTATAACTTTATAATAGATATCTACAATTAAATTACGATTATTCCTAATTCCAGTTTGAGATATCTACAACTTCATTCAAGATATCTTCAACTTAATTTAAGATATCTTTTAAGGACAATGTAGATATCTTGAATTAATGGGAATTAAAGATATCTTGAACTGGAAGTATGACTAGTCAGAATGAAACCGTAGATATCTGAAACTGTAATTACAACTAGTCATAATTCAGTTGCAGATATCGGCAATGTGAATAGCTGATATCTACAACTGAATTGTAGATATCTGTAATGACAAACCCCATACACTTGAATGGCAAAATAAATTTGAATCTTACTAGTCAAAATATAATTACAGATATCTAAAATGTGAGTTTTGATTAGTCAAAATATAATTAAAGATATCTTGAATTTGAGTTTTGACTAGGCAAAATGATGTTGCAGATATCAGTAATGAATATCCATTGTAGCTAATAAATGTTAAAACGGCTTGCCATAGTCCGATATAATACCACCTCTGAACGCGACCCAGGTCTGATTTTAAAAAGTCAGATTTCATGTGATTTGCGCTATTCACATGGTCATGCATAAATCAGACCTGAGTCACCAAAAAATCGGATTTGGGTCGCATTTCACTGCCATGTGAACGAAGCCCTAGTGACGTAACCCTGCATCTCTTTTAACACCAGACAGTGAAAAGGCCAATTGAATTCATGTATGGTTTATCAGTGGGTACCCAGTTAAAAGCCATAACCATCAGACTGTATTCTGTGTGTGTATATGTATCTGTGTGTGTGTGTGTGTGTGTGTGTGTGTCTGTGTGCCTGTATAATATCTAAGCACCTGGTGGATATCAGTATCACTGTGAGTGCCTGTGAGTGTAAATTTGTGAAAGTTGTCAATCAAGTGTATGTGTGTATCTTGTGTGAACCAGTTGTTGTGTATTTGTGATTGGGTGTGTGAACCCGCATGGTGTGCATTTGTGAAAGTCTGTGTGTGTGTGTGTGTGTGTGTGTGTGTGTGTGTGTCCAGGTCCCACTCTGTACCTCAGGCTGTCCGGGGGGAGTGGGAGGGGATGACAGTGATGGGGCCGTAGGGATGCCCCTGACACACACCCAGCTCTCTGCCAGTCACCCGCTCTGGACAAACACAGTGGCACACAGGTCAGAACACACCAGAACCAGAAGACCGACCCCATGTAGTCCTACAAGTGTCTAATGCCTGAGCTGAGCCCCAAACAGTGGTCCATCTTTGGTTGGACAACAAAGTTCTATTCTAAAATAAATAAGGTCAGCCCACTTTTCAGGGCCAAAAGTGAAGTGGAAAGTAAAGTCAGTCTTTCCATTTACATTTTTGGAATTTAGTGGACACCTTTTTTGGTAATATACAGTTGAGAAACTGAACAGGGGGATTCAGAGGTTTAAGGAGGGACAGTTAAGGTGTAGCCTGAAAAGATGAAGTCTATGGCAGAAGATAGGGAGAGACTCTGCAATCCTGACAGCAATGGGGAGCAATCTTCAGATTTAAATCCAATTTAACACGCCATTATATGGCACTCTATCATCAATTCAGTCATTCAACTCCTCACCTAACAGTTGGAAGAACATTTGAGCTGCAGTACTGCGGTCTGCATCAGGGGGCAGCAGAGAGTGGAAGTCCTCTTCCAATGACACCTTTCTGGAGAGGGAGATGAAGAAGAGGAGAGAGGAGTGTTTATTGTAGCATTGATAGTGGTTTACCTGTGGTTCTCTGATGAAGAGTGCTCGGTAGGGACGGGTTAGGTTGATCCATTTATCTATCAGTCAATCACGGACTTCCGCATCGATACAAAGATATCTAATCGACAAATCGAAAAAACCCATTACAAGTACTCAGTATTTGTGAGATTAAAAAATGCATGTGGCCGTGTTTTTTCATTCATTTAACAACCTCGCTGAGTTCATTCATCCCCTCTCAGTTGTTGCCATGGGCTATTGCCACTGCTCACGATAATGTTGTTCAATGTAAACTTTGCAATAGTAAATTCACATACCACCATTTGGCAACTGTAATACTTCAATACTTCAAAACAAAACACCCAGCGATCTCCAGTGATGCTGAGACACAGGCAAACTGACATGACTAACTTCACAGTTCAAACACACACCTATGAAATGGTTATTTATTTTACATCGTGGACATAGATACGAGTTTGAATAAACAAGATAATTTAAGTCAGCATAAATATAGCATGCACGATCGATAAATGACATTTAGCATCCATCAACTAACTGATTGTGAAAAATGCAGTCGGATCCATTACCTCAGCAGGCTCTCAGGGGTGAGCTCTGGTTCTCTCTCAGGGAGGTCGACACACTCCTCCACTATGTCCTCCATAGCCACCACCACCTCCTCTTCTATGGGAGACCTGCCCCCCCACACATAAACACACACACACACACACACCATTATTAGGTAGAGTATCTTCACCCATTAGCCATCAGTTACAATTCTAAGAATTTACTTTTGACATGAAAATGTTAGTACGGTACACGTTGCTACTTGCCCTCTACACCCTGACAAAATGTAAAAAATGGCACCTGGGATTATGGACGCCAGATTAGATGTCAAGCCACTCCTACTAACCCCCCCTTTAAAAAATAATAATCTATATTTAATATTCAATTTATATTTCAGTCGCTCTCATCCTCTTTCTAGAGAGATAATGTTCACTGAATTCTTTTTCTCATCTCTCACCGTCTGCTGGCCGGAGTGTGTTCTTTGGACACTTCCTGGAGCTCTGAGACAGCTGAAAGAAACATGTGATCGATCAGGCTCATGATCAAGCCCACTGTAGTAGACAATTGACTATCTTCCCCAAGCACACCCCATGTAAACGGACTACAGAAACCTTAAGCTCCTAGCCACTTTACTACTGAACTATCTATTATCACTAGTTGCACCACTAGTGTATTCTGTCTTATCTGTACTATTGTCACCTTTATCTGGTATTATGCCCATTTTTTTCTCCATGTATGTCCTGTACTACTGTTACTTTCTTGAATGATGTCTATTGCCTTGTGTCTTGTGCTGCAACATAATGTCAGGAACCGAAGCCTAAGAATGTTACTCTCTTACACTTGTGTAATGTGATGTAACAATAAACTTGAAACTTGAGATAGATCCCCTGGTGTCTGACCTGAGGTTTCAGAGGGGGCTCGTCCTGACTCCCTCAGCTCTCGTGTGACCTGTGTACAGAGGACACTCATCGACACATGCACTGTAGACATGTTGTGTCGTGACAGAGAATGTACTCTCAATAATCTGGATGAATCATGGGTCGACGTATATCAACAAACAAACCAACGTGGGGAACGGTGGTGGAATAACGTTGTAGCTCGATGCACTCGTCTTGCAATACTGTTGTTGAAGTGTGCATTGTCGGTGCTGTGTTGGTGTGTTATTGTAAGTGTACAGCTAAACTAGCTAGCTACATTGACATTGGGAATGCAGTTGAAGAAGTGATTCTGCATGCATGCAGGGTCATCATCAAAATGTCAACTATGGCAATGCATTTGAACATGCAAATAGATATGGATATAGATAGGAACTACATATCAGCAGCAATACTTTTGGAAAATATGATTTGAGCCTAGCTGAACACATCCCATATGCCAACAAAAACAAACAATACAGTATAATAACTCCTTATTTTGTTGGCAATGAAGAGGTGCAAATAAGCGTATTTTGTAGTTTTTGTCTGAGAAATAGTCCTAATTTGGCTGCAATCTCATATCGTGAATCGTATTGAATCGTGAGTTGAGTGCATTGTTACATCCCTACTAAAAACGAATGTTCATTGATTGATGGTCGTAATGAAAACAAATGCGGTCATAGTCAACAGAAATAAAGAATTTACCCCTCTCACGCCAGAGCCCCTCCTCTCTCTGTCCTTCTCCACCCCCATGTCTACGTCGACCTCAGAGTCTCCCCCCTTCTCTCCCCCCTCCCTGCTGCTCTTCTTCCTGAGGACAGCACACTGTTGCCATAGTGACAGGAGGTCAGGGTGGAGGTGAGCTGTGTTAGGGAAGAGGGTAAGGAGGGGTGGGGGTGGGGGCAAAGAGAAGATAAGCAAACTTGTCTTATCTTAAATGTAGTCATCTACTTATGTGATCGCTCTCTCTAAAAACGCCACAAGGGTTGTCTATCTATCCATCTATCCATCCATCCACCCATCCGTCCAATCGTCCCTTCCTGGGTCCATCTATCCATCATGGACTGAACTGCATACTTCCTCCCTAGACCGCAATGTCCACCAACTCACAATATATCATCACTATCATCTGCGGTGGCATATATACGCTGGGAAAGATCCATTATGTCTACCTCTGGGTACGCTGAAACGTCAGACCTTGTCATCCAAGTTTCTCTCAGTAGAGGTATGAGATACTCACGGCAGGCGGGGGCGCTGAAGAGCTCTCCGGGGGCGGCCGTGGACCGGGAGGCGGGGTCTATCAGCACCTTGGACTGGGAGAGAGAGACAGCAACACTAGGCAAAGAGGTCAACTACACTTCCTCAAGCACGGATCACCAATAGGCGGCCCGCAGGCCAGATCCGGCCACTCTATAATGTGCAGCTTTATCACACAGCACAATGCCACAGATGTCGCAAGTTTTGAGGGAGCGTGCAATTGGCATGCTGACTCCAGGAATGTCCACCAGAGCTGTTGCCGGTGAATTGAAAATGTATTTCTCTACCATAAACCATCTCCAAAGTCGTTTCCAATTCCAATTCTCGGACACACCTTTGGAGACGGCTTATGGTAGAGAAATGAACATTCAATTCACGGGCAACAGCTCTGGTGGACATTGCTGCCAATTGCACGCTCCCTCAAAACCTGCAACATCTGTGGCATTGTGCTATGTGATAAAACTGCACATTTTAGAGTGGCCTTTTATTGTGACCAGCCTACTGAACAGTACTTCCTTAAAACAAAACAAAAAGATCTATTTAGATACCCAGACAAAGATACTTGACTGATTTGAAGAATCAATCCTTCAGTGAATTCCTCTGGTGCCTGGTAAGAGGGTGGGTGGTCTTACCAGGGGCATGGTCTCAGCAAGAGGGTCCTTGATCTGCAACTGCATTGCCTCCATGGAGATCTGCGTGTGAGGGTCGGCGAAAACAAGCTGTCGCCTGCGACCCGGTCTCTTAGGAGAGGGGACAACTTCGGGGAGCTAGGTGTCGGAGAGAAGGAGGTAGAAAAGGATGTAGCGGCAGAGTGGAATGTTAGAGGTAGAGAGGAGAGAAAGGATGTAGAGGCAGAGAGAAGGAGAGAGAGGATGTAGAGGCAGAGAGAAGGAGGGAGGATGTAGAGGCAGAGAGAAGGAGGGAGAGGATGTAGAGGCAGAGAGAAGGAGGGAGAGGATGTAGAGGCAGAGAGAAGGAGGGAGGATGTAGAGGCAGAGAGAAGGAGGGAGAGGATGTAGAGGCAGAGAGAAGGAGGGAGAGGATGTAGAGGCAGAGAGAAGGAGTTAGAGGATGTAGAGGCAGAGAGAAGGAGGGAGAGGATGTAGAGGCAGAGAGAAGGAGAGAGGATGTAGAGGCAGAGAGAAGGAGGGAGGATGTAGAGGCAGAGAGAAGGAGGGAGAGGATGTAGAGGCAGAGAGAAGGAGGGAGGATGTAGAGGCAGAGAGAAGGAGGGAGAGGATGTAGAGGCAGAGAGAAGGAGGGAGAGGATGTAGAGGCAGAGAGAAGGAGTTAGAGGATGTAGAGGCAGAGAGAAGGAGGGAGAGGATGTAGAGGCAGAGAGAAGGAGAGAGGATGTAGAGGCAGAGAAGGAGGGAGAGGATGTAGAGGCAGAGAGAAGGAGGGAGAGGATGTAGAGGCAGAGAAAAGGAGAGAGGATGTAGAGGCAGAGAGAAGGAGGGAGAGGATGTAGAGGCAGAGAGAAGGAGAGAGAGGATGTAGAGGCAGAGAAGGAGAGAGAGGATGTAGAGGCAGAGAGAAGGAGGAGAAGGAGGGAGAGGATGTAGAGGCAGAGAGAAGGAGGGAGAGGATGTAGAGGCAGAGAGAAGGAGGGAGAGGATGTAGAGGCAGAGAGAAGGAGGGAGAGGATGTAGAGGCAGAGAGAAGGAGAGAGAGGATGTAGAGGCAGAGAGAAGGAGAGAGGATGTAGAGGCAGAGAGAAGGAGAGAGAGGATGTAGAGGCAGAGAGAAGGGGGGAGAGGATGTAGAGGCAGAGAGAAGGAGGGAGAGGATGTAGAGGCAGAGAGAAGGAGGGAGAGGATGTAGAGGCAGAGAGAAGGAGGGAGAGGATATAGAGGCAGAGAGAAGGAGGGAGAGGATGTAGAGGCAGAGAGAAGGAGGGAGAGGATGTAGAGGCAGAGAGAAGGAGGGAGGATGTAGAGGCAGAGAGAAGGAGGGAGAGGATGTAGAGGCAGAGAGGAGAGAGGATGTAGAGGCAGAGAGAAGGAGAGAGGATGTAGAGGCAGAGAGAAGGAGAGAGAGGATGTAGAGGCAGAGAGAAGGAGGGAGGATGTAGAGGCAGAGAGAAGGAGGGAGAGGATGTAGAGGCAGAGAGAAGGAGGGAGAGAAAAAATATACATCTACAAACAAAGCTGTGTGTATGCATGGTTGATGAATGAGGCCTATTGAGACACTACAGCGAGTCTGTGACGGAAATAGTATAAGCGTGTAACTGGCGACCGTGAAAAGAAATAAACAACCGTCAAACACTTTATTACATAAATTTCCGCCTATCTATCAAACTGTCTCCACCCCCTCTAGCACACTATCTCCCTTCTAGCCCTTCCAATCCTCTCCAACCTGACATTTTTTGTTAATTTGTAATAAAAAAAAAAAATACAATTACTAATAATAAAGTGTTATAAAGTGTTATTTAACAGTTATTGGAATGTTTGTGTCCAGGTAGAAGACTGGAAATCTGGAAATTAATAAATTCTTTATTCACGATGTGTCCTATTCTCCAAAAAAGAAAAGAAAAAGAAAAGTGCTTCCTCTTTTCTTTCACTGTGCTCACCGCATAACTCACTGGGAACTTCAGAGTGTATATCTGGTACATCATTGTTGTGACGGTAAGACTGTGTGTATATATGAATGGCTGAAACGAGGGCTACGACTATTACCAAGTCTATCGCTGGGTTTATCCGCAAAGACCTTTGCCCGTACAGTGTAGTCGAAAACGAAGGTTTCCGACGAATGCGCCATAACACTGGCACCAATATATGAAATACTGTGTCAAAAATATTTAACTGAAACGGCTATTCGAGTGTTGTATGTAGTTCTTCCTTTAAACATTTTAACTCCTGCTTTCTGGGCAGTTAAGCCTTCTGGCACTTTATTTTGTATGAATGATGGCAGACACACATGGACAAGTTGCAGAAGAGTAACCTTAGATAGTCTATTAGGCTAGGCTGATGACTGTAACTGAATGTAACTGCCTCCATTTCTCACACACACACACACACACACACACACACACACACACACACACAAGCACACACACACACACAAGCACAAACAAACACACATACACACACCTCTCCACAAGAGCTCTCCGGCGCTCTCTCCGGCGCTCTGTCCGGTGTTCTCTCTGGCCCTCTCTCTGGCGATCTCTCTGGCGCTCTCTCTGGCGCTCTCTCTGGCGCTCTCTCTGGCGCTCTCTCCGGTGTTCTCTCTGTCCCCTTCTCTGACTCTTCCTCTCTCTCTGAGGAGTACGGGGCCTCTAGTGGCATCTCCATGGGCTGGCCCGTTTCCTTGTCCAGCAGCCACACACTGTCCCCCACCACCACCGTGTCCTTCAGCCTGGACATGCACACACACACACACACACACACACACACACACACACACACACACACACACAATGGTGGGTACTATCTTAATAACCATCTAGCTTCCTCATTTATTGTAATCAGAAAACACACACAGCTAAAATGAAGACTGTTCAAGTCCTAGCTGGACTTGAACAGTGACCACAGCCCTTGTGGCAGTAAGATCCGCCTGTGAAAGGGTCCCAGGGGACTTACTGGTCAATAGATGTCATGGCTCCCTCCTGGTCCCTTGTTCTCTCCGTCTCTCCCTCTCTCTCCCTTTCCCTCTCCTCAATCTCTGCGTCTGTCACACACACATTTTAATCATTTATTTCTGTCCACATAGAAACAAGTATACAAGGACACAAATACTGAAGGCACAGATGGGATGCATTCACAAACAGACATGGACAATGTCTTTCACATACAACAGGACAAGACTCACGGGTACAAGTAACACCGTCTCCGCCATATTTGGCGGCTGCCAATAATCGCAGAGACAGAGCAATACTTGCTGAGCCTTTTTGCTTCTCCCTTGGACATTCCCAGTAGACACACACACACACACACACACACCTTTTCACTCCTTTCACGCTAACAAATGTCCATATCGATCGCCTGTCATTACTTAGAGAATCCTACTATCCTCTCTCATCTCTCTTACCCCAGTCGAATAGGTCTGGCTGCTCCAGAAGCAAGTCGATCACTCTGCCTGTGGCTTCAGTTAGCTCCGCTCCCTCAAACTGATGGAGAGAGAGAGGGAGAGAGAGATAAGTAACCATAAAAAACCCAGCTCAACACTTGTGTCTTGAGCCATTCAGTGGGGAACAGTATTCTTACGTCAACATCAACGAAATACAACATCAAAATATAAAACACAATTTTGGATAAAAACAGTGCTAATAACTTAGTGAATCTTGATTTATTATTCAGCACAGTCTATGGCGGTGGTGGGTAAGGCTAAAACGTTCATCCTACGTTATTTGGCGTTCAGGAGACCTGTAAAGAATGGGATGGGTAATGTTTTGTATCTTGCTGTTCTTGTTTTGGGGATCTCGAGTTGGGTAGTTTCTGATTTGGCGATTTGATATTTGGGCTCTGGTAGGTGGCAGCCAGGTTCTGAAGGGGGAATTCAGAAGACCCAAGGCAAAGTCCTTGCACAGTGTATTTCTTCTGTCTTAAGTATGTTGCATCAGGTAAGGGACTACTGTTGTTATCAGGCCAAGAACCCACTGGTCTGATCCCATAACGTTAATGGGAGACTGTGGTATCAGTCAATTATTCAGTGCAGGAGTGCCCGTGTGTTTGGCTTGGTAGGCCAAAATGAACCCTGAGTGGTTAACTGTGGGCCAAAAAACCCTGACCATCCATTACAACGAATACTTGAAATTGCCCATTTGGGAGTGCAATTATTCATATTATGATTTTATTACTAGTGACTAGTAGTGACCACTACTAGACCACATATGTGACATGTTCTAATGCTTTGATCCTCATATGTAATGATCAGACTTTTCTTTAGAAAAATGTGAATACAATTCCTTGTTGTTGAAAATAAATGACACATCACTAGTCAACTAATGCAGCTTGTTTTGTGAGCCTGCTAAGTATTGTCATAGTTTAACTAGGTAGCAGTGGGGATTACTCACCGAATCCATTGCGTTGCAGTATTTTGGCTTGACTAGCGAGTTTGTGTTGTGATTCTCAACAATGTTGAAACGTAGTTCCGTGTTTCAAAAGAAAAGTCAGAACATTTTGACTGGTCGCCGATATGAGGACCAAAGCATTAGAACGTGTCACATAATGTTGCTGGTGAAAAGGTCTGTATGTCGGCGATTCTCACGTCACGCAAATGACCTTTTTAAAATATATATATAAATGTGAAGTGTTGAAGTGTTGAAGAGCCCACTCGATATAATAATAATAATAATAATAATAATAATAATAACTTGCTTTAATCATTATATAATAATAATTTAATTATTGAGTCATTTAAAGGCAATATTTAAAAGATGGGTTTTTAGTCTTGACTTGAAAATATTTGCTGAGGTTATAACAAACAACAGTTTGTTACTTATGATTTGTGAATTGTATTCACTACATCATCTGCCATGGACTACTAGGTAAGTGATAGATGGCTTGTAAACAAACTTACGTTTTAGGACGTGTGCAAAAGCAAGGACTGTGTGATCATCTAATTATGTGGAGTTATGTGTTTTTAGCATGTTGATGTTCAATCAGCATGTTGTGATGTGATGCTACAAATGCAGTTAGGTGTTCATAGTGATGTTCCTTGCTAGCTACTAGCAACTGTTTTGCGTGTGTTTTGATTCAGAGCGTCTTTCTCCGGTATTTGGTTTGAGGGGTACCAACATTCAAATAAGCATATCTTCTTCAACTAGATTTCAGATGTCAATGTATGACACATCGTTTGAAAGCTTACAATCTGCACTTTCATAATATGGAAAAACAGTTCAAACGAATGAATTTCAAAATGACAATTTTCGATGCTAATCCAAGAACCCTCTCCCAGGCCCACGCCTTCACCTGAGTGAAGTGAAGCATGACCGGCTCCGGCTCTTTCAGGGTGATGGCTTCTGGCGTGGATTGGTTCAAACCTGAGGTGAGAGGGACATAGAGACAAGAGAAGGAAAAGAAAAAAGGGAGAGTGGAGGAAAAGTACCAACGTTAGAGACGCTGATCTCTTGGTGAAGATTTGTCATCTGATCTCAATAACAGACTATGTTTTAGCCCTGTCCGGAAGCAACGGTGTGCCCTTGAAACTCGTAAAGATCTTTAGAGGATTTTACAAGTGGAAGCAATATACCTATTCCATTCTGTCACATCCACACATGCTTATATTAGGGGGGGGCAACTCTAACATGTCTTATTATCTTTCTAGCGGAAACTTCTGGTGAGTATTTTGACCTTATTCCCACTTTCTGTTTCAGTCTGTGTCTTTTTTTTTGCAACTCGAGAAAGAAGCTTCTTGTAGAGTTGCAACTAGTAGAGGTTGGCTAGGAATTGACTCACCCTGGCTAGGAATTGACTCACCATGGCTAGGAATTGACTCACCCTCCCCCTCCGATGCGGTTCTGGAACTGACCACTGGAGAGCGCTGTGTAGTCACAGCCGCCATAATCTGCATTGGTTGGGGAAGTAACAGAATCGCCATAAAACAAGGTCAATCAATATACCACCTTTTCTGTGTGCTAAGCCTTAGAATAATGCTTTGTAAATACATTTGATGAATCAACAGAGAATTTGAATTCTAACTCTAATTAAAGTAGAGAAAATGTTTTGTTGTTGGTTAACGTTGAAAGTACCTGAGGGATCCTGTAGGGACTGGGGAGCTGGTCTCCTGAGCCCATCACACCAAAGAAGGGGTCTGGAGCCCCCTCAGCCTCCTCCAGAAGGAACAGGGAATCAGCCACGTTCAGGGCTAGTCTGGGACACAAAAGGGCCAATGTTAAATGCAAAATGGCTGCTATGCATTGCCCAGGTGGGTCTGACACATAGGCAGGGAGTGGGGTGAGATGTCCTCATACTAGAGCATAAGTGTAAGCATAGTTACAAGCTTATGTTTGAGTTTATGGTTAGACCGAGGCTACAGGTAGGGTTATAGGCTGCTCATCCGGTTAGACTGAAACGTTATCCCTAACCAAACATAAACTTACTGTATACCTAACCACAACCTTTACCCTGAAGATAACAATTTCTTACAGTAAGCGTGTTGTGTTTCTGGGTTACGGGACTGATCTTTATTTATGATGGGGGTGGTACACGGATGGATTTAACCTCTAAAATACCAAAATTGACGACCCTCCCCTTACGCAAAATATATTTTCGCATAGCCCTCGAATACTTGAAAAACATACATTGGCTCTCCCCCTACAAAGATGAATGATTAAAACACAGTGGTGTTGCCACACGCTGTAAACATTTCAAGGCAAATTAAACTATATATTTAGTAATGATAGAGTAACTACCTTTGATCGACAACACTATTGTTGTTAAAACTAAAGCAAAAGTGAAAGCGTTATGATGTTCCTTTTGACAAGAATAAACGTGAGTCGGGTTGTGATCATGCAACCCAGCTCCATACTGTTCAAGAGTCCTGGGGAGAACCCTGCTGTCCATAGTGCCGTCATTTCAGCTAAACAGCTATTACAGAATCATTGGCGATTCATAATCTATATTTTGTACATTTCATGCAATTCCACAGCAACATTTCTAAACACTGGAGAAAAACCTGCCATCCTGCATCAATTTAGTGCCATACCAAGGGCCTATATTTCACTTTGAAAGAGTCAGTGTTGCACACAAGATCTAGATCGATCAAGTGTTTCATAGGCACTACAACACACATGAAATTAACATAGTACATGTTGTTTTTGATTAAATAATTTTCGCCCTAAAGTAACCTAGCTTTTAATTACTTTACTTTGGCTGCGTTTTTTATTATTATTCTGAAATACTGTACACATCTCAGCAATGACAGTTGGATTTGTAAAGTGTTCTTCATACAGAACAAACAACAGAAGAAGAAAAAAATAAGCCTTCTGCATATACTCTGTCTACACAAAGGCCACAAGACCTTGTCAACATCACAGGTAATGTTCTCCCTGGCCAAGCAGAGGGGAAAGTATCGCCTGGCATGACGAATCCAGCCCTGATATACTTCAGATATATTTCAACACAGGAGAGCTCACCTTTAGCCCTTATTGCTTAAGCTATGATTGCTAATTCAAATGCAATAGGTGTTTGCCCATATGGAGTGTGATTGATGTTTTGAGTTTAGCATTCTGAATGGTAGTGTTTTCCATGTGAACACAAGAGATTTTATCAAGGAAGTGTGTGCCAAATGTAGAGAATTGTATTTAGTGTTTTGTTAACTGGGTGGTTTAGCGTGGCAAAATTAGTGATAAGCAAGAAATGTGTTTGTCAGAATTGGTGTGAGATAAAATACACCAGTTTCAGGTTTTGGTCATTGTGTTTGAGGTTTGGATGTTAGTGTTAAAGCGAAAACCTGTAAACACTTTATTTATTTGTTGTTCGACCACTGGTTGATTTTGTGGCGCTGTTCCGACTTTCAGGACTTCAGAAATCGACAGTTTGTCTTGCTTATGTCTTGCTTTCAGACAGTTTCTTTCTTCAAACTGATCACTGTTGTTTTCATTCTCGAACTGCCATCACAGAATACTGTATACTTTAGCTCCTACATAAACTAAGAAGGACACAGGTTAAAGTATACCATTCGTTCTTGAGATCACTTTAGTACGGAGCCCCCCTGGGGTCACATGGTAGGAAAACATTATTTGATGTGTGAATCCGTTCCCTCGGTTAAGTAAATCTGTTCCCTCGGTTTAGTAATTAGTTCGTTCGGTTTAGTAATTAGTTCCCTCGGTTTAGTAATTAGTTCCCTCGGTTTAGTAATTCGTTATGGTTAGGGTTAGGCCCTACGAGCCAGAACGATCGCAAGGATTCTAACCCTAAACCTAACCCTAACCCTGACCCTAATCCTGGTAGGGCCTAACCCTAACCCTTGGGACCCCAGGGGGGGTCCGTACTTTAGCCTTGTGAGAGGAAGGGGAATTAGCTCAAACACACAAAACGAGCGGCTCTTCAGATTTGCGATGACCCAACACTCGTTGTTGGTCAGTGGTCCACTGAACGAATACTACTGTGTATTTCCACCGTATTTCATATTTAGTAACATGTAAGTAAAAAACAAAGTTGTCAGAAGCAGGATTTGAACCCATGACTCCAGATGAGATTGCAACCTGAACCCAGTAACTAATATAGAGTTCTGTATATACCGTGGTAATATGATTCATTCGCGTATTATAATTATAATTTTTTACCGCGTAAAGGTTTGCCAAATTAACCGCGATCGTTAACGAATAAACTAATATTTCCCTTTTTAGCTTTGAGAACTTCTGAGAAGTACGGCTAAAACAAACCCTTTACTCTGAGGGTGTTGAGGGGAGACGATGGTAAATGCCTACTCTGGGGCAGGTGTGTGGGTGACATTGTGTATGTGTGTGTGTAAGCGTGCATGTATGATGTGTGTCCCCTGACCTGTCAGGCTCAGGCAAGTCGATGCTTATGTGTATCTTGGAGCGCAGCAGGCGCTCGATGGTCTGCTGAATCTCATCTGGAAAAGAGCAGGGAAGTTACTACAGTATATCATGAGGTCAAGGTACTGTGTGACATCACATTCATTTTACAGGCTGCACAGTTACCGTGGTGATTCTGCGTGGGTGACCTGGAAGATGATGTGATTCTGCATCTACAGTACCATCACAACTAACTTTGCTGAAGTGTTTATGGTTTATGCTGCATTCTGCGGTGGAGGAGGTCATAAATCTAACAGTTTGGCTGGTAACGAAAGATAAACTACTACTACGAATTAATTCTGCTAAATGGTAATAAAATAAAAGGTATTATTGTGTACCAGAGTGTTTTGAAGAGACGGTAAGCCTCATCCTTTAGTGAGTTGTATCTACCTCTAATGACAATGTGCTGCATGTGCTGTGTTTTATCAATGAGTGTGTATGGAGGTGAGTGCGTGTAGTAGTAGGTCCTGTGGCTTTGGTGGTTTGTATTTCAGATCAACCAGTGCCCTTCACTGTGCAGCTGTCAGACCTGATGTATTACTTTACCTTACTCTCATTTCTGTGTGTATCGACAGCAGTTCTTTCCACAATGACATTTGTTATGCCCTTCATTTCAGGGCATAAAATGCCCTGCCTTCCCCCAGCCCCACTCCCTCCCTCCCTCCCTCTCTCACCCAGAAGAAAAGCACACTGGCGGTGGTAGACGATGACTACGCCGTACTGGAGCTGGGAAGACAGGTAGAGGGAGAAGCGGGGCCGGGGGAGGCCTGGTTGGAGGGGAGGCACCCGCACCATCACATAGTCCATGATGTCATCACTAGGATCAACGTGACACATATCAGACACACACCCATCAAAGATTCTGATCTAAAGCACCAGTGTGTGACCTTCAGACCTGGGTCAAATACTATTTGAAATCCTTTCAAATACTTGAGCGTTTACTTGAGCCTGTCTGGAGTCCCTGAATGGCATGATTTGCACTTTTGGGGATTATTCAACAATGGTTCAATTGCTCCAGGCGCCATCAGTCAAGCACAGATATTTGAAATATAACATGTGTTATTTAAACCTATGTCTGGTGGCCTCATGCTGTACTGTAAAGTCTGACACACAATGTACATCATTAAGCATTTAGCAGATGCCTTTATCCAAAGCGACTTACACAAATACATTTGTCTGAAGTAAGTGAATCATCTATGCATCAGTCATTACAAGAAAGTAATCTATGCTATGACCAGGGGCCATTGGCAGTTACAATGCCTGACAGGTAAGATGTAGTCTGAAGAGATCAGAAAGGTCTGTACAAGAATTAGTACTGCTGTGACAGAAGTTTCAATAAAACCATAATGCTAAATCAATACCTCGTATTCCCTCAGACAGTGGAGGGGATGGGGGGGGGGGGGGGTTTACATACCATGTTTTCCCAACATTGACCTTCAGAAGCTCCCTGCGTGTTATTCTGGTTCCTTTCGTGGCTGCCAACCTAAAACCACCCAGATCAGGCATGAAAATGGGTCGGGGTGAAAAAGGTGAGAAGGATACGAGACCCGGAACCTGCTAGGCGGTCCCGGCGGAAAGTTTTTTTTGTGGAATAATTAGCTTCCATGTGCTCATATCTGATTTCTTTTAGATTTACTCTAGTGGTGGTCACATGCAGAATTACAAGATTAAAAAAAATAAAAAATAAAAAAAAGTATGGATGTCTATTATGGATTCAAAACGGCGAATTTCGCCGAAAGGTGAGCGATTATCATGCCTGTATATTACATTACCTCAGAATACCACCAACAACATCACATTAACTATGTTACATTACCTCAGAATACACCAGGAACATCACATTAACTATATTACATTACCTCAGAATACACCAGGAACATCACATTAACTATGTTACATTACCTCAGAATACACTAGAAACATCACATTAACTATGTTACATTACCTCAGAATACCACCAACAACATCACATTAACTATGTTACATTACCTCAGAATACCACCAACAACATCACATTAACTATATTACATTACCTCAGAATACACCAGGAACATCACATTAACTATGTTACATTACCTCAGAATACACCAACAACATCACATTAACTATATTACATTACCTCAGAATACACCAACAACACCACATTAACTATGTTACATTACCTCAGAATACACCAGGAACATCACATTAACTATGTTACATTACCTCAGAATACACCAACAACATCACATTAACTATATTACATGACCTCAGAATACACCAGGAACATCACATTAACTATGTTACATTACCTCAGAATACACCAACAACATCACATTAACTATGTTACATTACCTCAGAATACACCAGGAACATCACATTAACTATGTTACATTACCTCAGAATACACCAGGAACATCACATTAACTATATTACATTACCTCAGAATACCACCAACAACATCACATTAACTATATTACATTACCTCAGAATACACCAACAACATCACATTAACTATGTTACATTACCTCAGAATACCACCAACAACATCACATTAACTATATTACATTACCTCAGAATACACCAACAACATCACATTAACTATATTACATTACCTCAGAATACACCAACAACCTCACATTAACTATATTACATTACCTCAGAATACACCAACAACATCACATTAACTATATTACATTACCTCAGAATACCACCAACAACATCACATTAACTATATTACATGACCTCAGAATACACCAGGAACATCACATTAACTATGTTACATTACCTCAGAATACCACCAACAACAACATCACATTAACTATATTACATTACCTCAGAATACACCAGGAACATCACATTAACTATGTTACATTACCTCAGAATACACCAGGAACATCACATTAACTATGTTACATTACCTCAGAATACCACCAGGAACATCACATTAACTATATTACATTACCTCAGAATACCACCAACAACATCACATTAACTATGTTACATTACCTCAGAATACCACCAACAACATCACATTAACTATGTTACATTACCTCAGAATACACCAGGAACATCACATTAACTATATTACATTACCTCAGAATACACTAGAAACATCACATTAACTATGTTACATTACCTCAGAATACACCAACAACATCACATTAACTATATTACATTACCTCAGAATACACCAGGAACATCACATTAACTATGTTACATTACCTCAGAATACCACCAACAACCTCACATTAACTATGTTACATTACCTCAGAATACACTAGAAACATCACATTAACTATGTTACATTACCTCAGAATACACCAGGAACATCACATTAACTAGATGGAACAGCCAACAGCATTGTAACATCAGGGTTCTTCCCAAAGAATGAAAGCGGTATTACATACAAATACATATCCAGCTATTCCTCACAGGTTGAACTGAAAAGGTGCAGGCTTTAGTTTCCAGTTGAGTTATATGAGCTAGATCCCTTTCAGTGAGGTTTTTATCAGAAGCTAGCTACAGAGGTAACTTGTTAGCATCAAGCTAAACTCTTAGCTAGCTACATGTTGTCATGGACTTACCAAATGGTGGAAAAGCAGCCACTGCGACGTCGAAGAACATTAGGATAATAAAACATTTCCTCACTCTCACAAAAGTGCCAACGTTGCAAAGGAAACGGGGTTGGTCGGTAGCTATCTCGGAATGAATTATTCGGGTTTCAAACTATGTGATGACTCTCCTAAATCCCCTCAGGAAAGTCCGCGAGTGAGGAGATTCCCGCTGGTGACAAAGACTGAATTACTACTGGTTATTACTGGTCCAATCAGCGATGAGATTACCTTCTGGTCCAATCAGATGTGGGATTACCTGTTTTGACCAATCGCCTTTCTCTACTTGCCTTAGATACAACAATCTGAATTACTACTGGTTATTACTGGTCCAATCAGCGATGAGATTACCTTCTGGTCCAATCAGATGTGAGATTACCTGTTTTGACCAATCGCCTTTCTCTACTTGCCTTAGATACAGCAATCTAAATATCTGTGACTGTAACCAAAGTGATAATAATATATACAACAGTTAGTTCCGACCAAGTGATTTGATTGGACAAGAGGCATTCCATGAGTTACGATATACAGTATAACAGCACTGGGACTTTTAACTATATGTTATGTAAAAAGGGTGACAACTGTGAAAGGGTGAAGAACTGTCCGTGTAGCTACAGTTCACAACATTTTTTTAAAGCATTCTTTAATTCATTATAATTATGCCACCTGTTCTAACAGCCACTGTGTGTGTGTGTGTGTGTGTGTGTGTGTGTGTGTGTGTGTGTGTGTGTGTGTGTGTGTGTGTGTGTGTGTGTGTGTGTGTGTGTGTGTGTGTGTGTGTGTGTGTGTGTGTGTGTGTGTGTGTGTGTGTGTGTGTGTGTGGGGGCACTTGATGCACTTAATCATTTTGAAAACGCGGCTGAAGAACCTCCGAACTCCTCCCTTCTTCTTCTTCGTCTTCAGTTTGGTGGCTTTATCCTCTGTGAAGGAAGGACAAGATACTTGAGTGTTCTTCCATTTATTAAATGATTAATGCAACTGTTACTTTAGACACAATGATTGGTGTGAGGGTTTTTGTTTTATGATGTTAACTCGTTGCGATTTTAGAAAATTAACAGTAAAAGTAACGTACCACTGGAATCAATAGCCATGAGCTCTGAGGGCTGTAAACAAACAGAGGAGAGCAGTCTAAGAGTAGGAACAGCAACACATTATTTCCTGTAGTGTCTTACACAGGAAAACATTAATGTTATTGTGATCGTGGCTCATTTGTAATACACTTAACTTTAATGCATCATCTCGTCACTGCAAAGGGCACTGATTTTATATTTTCATAACATAATTTTGTTGTCTTAATTATTTTGGGCCATGGCCTTGGTGATGGCAGAGAGAACATAATTTTTAGGCACTTCCTCTCCAGACTGGGAGAGAAAAGAGGCAGTTGCATTCTCCATCAGCCCACTGATGTCCCTGGCAGCAGCAGCCTCCCATGTCTTCTCCATGGTGGAGGTCTTCAGTTTGGCCTCTGACCTGTTCTCTGTTAAGGATTTAGGGTTAGGGTTAGGGTTAGGTCACTTCTATAAAATAAAAATAAAATATCTATAATAAATAATATTTAATAATATAATATATGCCTGTATGTTGTTATCTAAAATCCTAACTGCAGTAATGTGATGCCTTGTTCTGTGATGCCATTCTTAAGTGAAATAAGATTTTACAGTATGGGGCGGCTGTGGCTCAGGAAGTAGAGCCGGCGTCTAATGATCGCAAAGTTGCCGGTTCAGAGATTCAATCTCTGATTGGCCACGTGTCGAGGTGTCCTTGGGCAAGACACTGAACCCCAAATCGCTCCCAGTGAGTGGGCCAGCGCCTTGCATGGTACCTTGCCGCCATTGGTGTGTGAATGTGTGTGTGAATGGGTGAATGAGAGGCCATTGTAAAGCGTTTTGGAATATGGCACTGTATAAGTGCAGTCCATTTACAGTAGGCATGATGCTTCTGTATTACCTAGCCAGGAGATGTTCAAAGGCCATCTCTACGATCTCTGGGGAGAGATCTCCAACCAATCGAAATACCCTGGAGAGAGTGACCTCCTTCAGGAGTGAGGCGAGGACAGGAAGGAGGATCTTCTTGACCGCCTCCTCCGCAGCCGGTCGGGTCTTGCACAGGAACAGGTCCATCCCCTCCATGGTTACCTTCATGTGACAGACAGAGAGTTGACTCAAGCAAGCACTTTGAGGTTTGTCTCCAGGAAATAGCAGTGTGTTGTGTTGTCATACCGTTCTGCCCATCAGCAGTGAGAGGCGGTGCTCATCCTGGATCTCCCTGCGGACTTCCTCCTCCATCTTCTCCATTCCGAGGAGCGGCTCTCCAGAGCTGTGCACAACATTCCACATTATTTCTTGCAGGAGAGTCAGGGCACTAATATGTTAATAAAATGAATTTACTGCCTGTTATTGCTGGGTATGTCAGTGTTTGGCTAATCCATGGGAGGGTATTTGATTGGGAGTTTATTTTATTGTTTGATTCATTTGATTGGGTAAAAGTATGCATGCAGAGAGTGATTGGCTTAGATAGAAATGGGGGCGGGCTTAATGGAGGTAATCTGGGTGGCAGGGAATCGGAATGACAGTGTGAAGAGAGATGGGAGTTGGTAAGGAGTTCTGTATGATTGTGTAGCTTGTTAAATCTTTTTCTGTTAGTTTGTTCACTGTTTATTTACATGTACTGATATCAATGTGTTGTGTTTAGTTTTACAATCTGTTTAATAGATGAAGAAGGAAATCAAACCGAATTGTGTCAGTCTCATCATTTCACCCGTACTGCCGGAGCAAGCAGAGGATTCGCCATCAGCTAACTAGAGGGAGAGCTGAACAGTCAGTAAACATGTTCATGTGTTGTCCTAGTAGGCTACTTACAAGTTCAAGGAGATGGAGCTGTAAGTTTGGCTCTTTCTCTGCCATGTCATCATACCTTCATGTGAATAAAATAATGTATCAGACTGCTATCCATAGAATATATCAACCTATCTATACAGTTTGATAAAATCTCTCACTCATCTTTGATTATGCAGAGGTGGATCTTAGACTTCATAGACATAGCCAGCAGGTTTATGGGAATTTTATATTTGTACTTGAATTTTGTCATTGTATTTCTCTCCTGAGTTTAAGTTTTTGTTACCACTCCCTTGTATTATTCCCTGAAATAATAATAAAAAATGTATCACAAAAAAAGAAATCACTCACTCATCCAGCAGGAAGGGCCTCTCCGTTAACAGCCAGTTCCTCATGTCCTTAGCTGTTATATAGGAGGGGACCTCCACCGGATGTTTCAGCAACATGAACGCCTTCATGAGCTTTTTCTGCAAAAGAGGGAGACACACATTAAAGTTTTAACAGTTTATCTCCTGTGCATTTGTGCCTGACTATTGTTTCAACTTACCTCCCCGTGGAATAGGGCTTCATAATCATAACCACCCTCCATATTAACTGTGGCCATGGTAACATAAGGGAGGGAGAAACATGAAAAACCAACGAGTTAAAACAGCAAGTAACTATAAAATATAGACACACATCAAAAATATTATACTGAACATGTAATTTCTGATGCATTGGAGGAATAAATACCTAATGAAGAACAATCAATAATGGTTATTGATCGTGAATACTTGTGAATACTAATAAAACGCAGTGACAAACGGATTTCGCTAGAGAGTCGAGTATATTCTGGCAGGTCAAAACTTCTGTGAGTGAACTTGACTATGTGCGGAATGTTAAAACATTGTGACTACAAGATTATGTTACTACACCTCCATCTATGATACATTATTGCGTGGGTCGCTGAGAGATTTATTATCATTGTAGGGTGACAGCGCCACTCAGTTGTAGAAGAAGGTTACTACACCCTAACTGGACTGAGATGCCTGATCTGTTTGAGGGGGATAATAATGACCATGACTCTTGGTTCTTTTATTTCCTGTCAGGTTTTCTTCATTGAGTCGCATCTTGTGAGAAATGCGCTATACAAATAAAACTTGATTTGATAGCAGAGGGTCTGAATACTTACGTACATATCAGTATTTATGTATTTCAATTTTAATAAATCTACTGACATTTAAAAAACCGTCTTTCACGTGTGCATTGTTATCACGTGTTCCGTTGCGCAGAACTGTTGCGCAGAATTTCACTGCGTGAAATGTATTTTTGTTAGCCTTTCTGTCAGACTTTGCCTCCATTGTAGTCAGTATAGATAGCACCGTTTTATTAATGACCCCCCAGGTGCGCTGAACAATTCTGGCATTGAAAATAGCACTGATATTTCAGACATCACCCCCCAACGCCACCCCCAGCGCCTGCATTTGAGCCAAGATTGGTTTTTACGCTATTAAATTAAAGCCAGATGTGTCTTAACCCTGTCTTGACTGCTTGGCCTTGGTCAGGCCTGAAACTCTGGGTCTGATGGAAATTGTTGTTTTTGGTGACAAAATACATCATGACCTTGAGTGATGCCCAATTAGCTTCGGTGTGCAAGTGGTTGAAAGGCTGCTGATGCAAAAGGTCATAAAACTGTACAGTATGACTCATCTCTCCTCTGCTTTCTCTCCTATCCTCCTCTCCTCTCCACCTGTCTCCTCTCCTCTCATCTCTCCTGTCGTCCCCTCCTCTCCTCTTCCCTCCTCTCCTGTCGTCCCTCCTCTCCTCTCCTCTCCTCTCCTTCACCTCCCCTCTCCTGTCCAACTGTCATCTCGTGTTCTCAGAGACTGTGCTGTGTGTTCAAGAGCTGGCGGTGATGAGGACACCGCTCTGAAACTCTGGGCCCTCAGCTCCCATCTGCTGGGCATCCACTGGAGATGAACATACACACACACACACACACACACACACACACACACACACACACACACAGGCACGCATGCACGCACACACGCGCGAGCGCACGCACGCACACACACACACACACACACACACACACACACACACACACACACACACACACACACACACACACACACACACACACACAGATGTGCATGGACAGATTCACACCAGTACTAAACTATACATATACCATGCTGCTTCCTTCTGTCTGTTGCAATACTATGAATACTTAAGATAATGATATAAAAATACCTACATTTAAAAGTGTGCACGATCCAGACTATAGTTTATCATTTATGGTTATTTAACTTAAACCCACGATAATGACGATTAGTTCCCACTTCACACGAGATAGATAGATGGATAGGTTGACTGTGTGAAAGATAGATAATTTGATATTTTGAAAGTGTGATCGATCGATAGATAGTTTGATTGTGTGATAGATAACTTGATATTTTGAAAGTGTGATAGATAGATCGATAGATCAATAAAGAAAAGAGTGTAAAAAAAAAGAAGTAATTGTCTCAACTTGCATTGCTGTCATCACAGCGGTCTGGCTGGCGTAGTGGTTAAATGTAAATAATAGAGCTAATGTATGTATGTATGTATGAATGTTATGGAAGTGTATTGTCTGTATTTAAGTGTTTAAGATGAACAATTGTTTGAAAGTATGGTATGAGGACCCCAGGAAGAATAGCTACTGCATATTTGCTGTATCTAATAGTGGATCCAAATAACCAAACCAAACCAAACCCCTCCTCCCCCTTACCTCCGATGGTGGTCTCCTGGAACTCGTCGAACTAGCCCTTGACGAAGCGCAGAACCAAGCTGGACTTGCCCACAGCCATGTCCCCCAGAAGCACGAGTTTGAACTGGCAGATCTTGGTCTGGGGCAGCGTGCCGTTGGGGCGACTGCTTCCTCTGGTGGTCATGATGGAGGAGGGCAGGTGGGGGGGGGGGGGTGCCACCCGGGGAGGGGGGGGGAGCTCAGACAGACGGGACTCTGGGAACGGGTACTCTCTCTCTCTCTCTCTGCCTCTCTCTCCCTCTGGTCTCCTTTCGTCTCCTGTTCTAACTAGCTAGCTCAGAGGTGATTAGATGAGCTAGTCTGCTGCACACTTGCCAGCTAAAGAGCTAACTGGATGCACTTTATTATTTTACTTAAAGTAGATATACAATCTTTCTTATTCTGCTAGAATTGGGTTTCATGGTAATACCATAATGGCATATTTACAGTACATGGACAGTGGATTGAAGCATTGGAAATGTCTGTTTTTTATAGATGGACATACGATTTTTTTTCAGGTGAGAGTAAAGTCAAAATGACATTATCTGACTGCATTGCCCACAGCAATCCAATATTCAATTATAATAATGTTATAAATTGATATGGATCAATTTATACCTCTTATTAGATTATAAATACTCTGGTTCTTATGTTGGGGGCCACCCGCTGTGCCGACGGACCACGATGCCGACAGTTTATTAGCGGATTTCTGCGAGAGCTGACAAGACGGTACATGTGGGAAAACTAGGGTTAGGGTTAGGTGCAAGGGTGCTACGGTTAAGGTTAGGGTTAGGGTTAGGGTTAGGTGCTAGGGTGCTACGGTTAAGGTTAGGGTTGGGGTTGGGGTTAGGGTTAGGGGTAGGGTTGGGGTTAGGGGTAGGGTTAGGGTTAGGGATAGGATTAGGGTTAGACATGCCAGCATGTACCAAGTCGACGTAGCACCTAACCCTAACCCTAGTTTTCCCACATGTACCGTAACAGAGAAGCGGAGAGCATTCACATGCAGGGAGGGCTGTCGGCACAACGGTCCGTCGGCATTGATTGATTGAATTGATTGAAAACCTTTATTGTCCCCAATGGGGAAATTTTGTTGTCAAACAGCTCAGTTAGGGCAGAAAACATTCAATACAGAAAACAGAAAACATTCAATAAAATACATAAAACAGTGCAGGCTCAATAAGTAAAAAGTTCCAAAAGTTCCAGCTCCAGGAAAGTGGACAGGTAGTCAAGACCACATAAGTAGCCTTGTGAACCGATGGTTCTCGAGCCTAATGGCCCATAGGGCAGGATTTTCCTGTTTCTGTAGCGTGAGGCGGCTTGATGTACAAGTACACCCCCTGGACATGACGCTGGTATGTCGCAGGGTCTTACCCCCAACCAACCCTTAATGCTGAGTTATCATCACCGAGGGGGGGGGTTCCATGCCACAGTCCATGCCACCCCCCCAGGGCAGCAAACCTAGGGGAAACACTGAGAGCAGATAGATGAACTGTTCAGTGTCAATCCTGTAGAGATGGAGATGGAGGTTAAATCTCCAGAATAATGTCCAGCTACAATCGCAACAACATTCACAACATTTCTGGAGCCTGGTAGACCCAGACAACTATAAGAATATTCACCAAGCAGCCCTGAAAGTATTTGCTTTATTTGTCTACATACGTTTGCGAATCAGCTTTTTCTGATATGAATGTAATGAAATCTACATTCTGAACAAGCCTGACAGATGACCATTTAAATGACTCTATAAGAGTGAACCTAAGTGGATACACTCCAGCATACACAACTGTAGTAGACTCCATGCAGTGACAGTCATCTCACTAAGGGTAGGAATGAGTCAACACACTTATTACACACATGCACAATATTTTTTGAAAGAGACAAAAAGACAAAATAATTCGTTATGTGAATGAATGTAAGTAATAAGATATGAGTAGCTCTCGGCCACTTACATTTTTTCAAAGTAGCTCTCAGATGAAAAAAGGTTGTAGACCCCTGCTTTATGCTGATACATGCCTGCCATCTAGTGGACATTTAAGGGTACGACCAGGTAGGGGGACATTGCTTGTAACACAATCCTCATTCCTTCTCTCTCTAGTCTAACCTAATCCCATAGTAACCTTCATAATTCAGTTCTAGATATGTATTTTCTTTATGTGGCTAACACAACTCCAATTAAACTGCTTCATAAAGTTAAAGTTAATACATGTATAGTAATAAACACTTTAATAGTAATTACTTTGTTGTTTAGTATCAGGGAGGGAGGGAGAATGGATGACCATCTTTCTTCAGTAGGCCTACCATTTCTAGCTCATGTATATTTCTAATGATTCATTATATGTCTTGTACATGATTCTTGTTATGATTCTTGTATATGATTCTTGTTATGATTACATTTCTATTGGGATATTGCCTCAAGCATAGCTGTAAACATGCTTAGCTACTATATTTGTTGCTGTAATCGCAGTTGCTTCTAGCTATGATATTTAAGATCACTTATCTAGTTACACAATCTTCAGCATAACAAGTTCATAAGATATGAAAAATGCACAAGCAAAAGGAATGCAATCCAAATTATTTTTTATTCACGGTGGGCAGCAGCTCCGGCCAAGGCTGTTTGCAGTTGTGAGCGTCCTCTGGAGGACGGGCGCTAGAGACAGGAGAGAGAGTTCATATGAGCTTCACCAGGCCTATAGCTACAGAATAGAATACTTTATTAGTTTAGTTAGTATGTCCTTGGTCTATGTGTTCTATGTGTTGACTTACCTCTGCTGTGTCCATCGTCGTGAAGACGGTTACTGGGGGGACGGAGGCCGTCTGCCTGGACCGCAGCTCAGCAGCCCAAGGCTCTTCACAGATGTGAGCATCCTCTGGAGGCGGGAACGCTTCTGTTTCTTTGAAGCTCCGCTCTCCTCACAAGGCGGCGTCTCAGCTGTCACTGGGCTGGCCGCTAGAGAGAGGAGAGAGAGTTCATATGAGCTTCACCAGGCCTATAGCTACAGAATAGAATACTTCATTCGTTTGGTTAGTATGTCCTAGGTCTATGTGTTCAACATGTTGACTTACTTCTGCTGTGTCCATCGTCGTGGGCAACCTCGATGCCCTCCTGTCCTGGGGCTGGAGGCTGGACACCATCATTGATGTCCTCCGGTCCTGGGGCTGGAGGCTGGACACCAACCTGGTTGGTCCTCTTGCACTATATCAGTTGTTACAGAAGAAGAATCAATGACAGAACATATCTCTTAAAACCCCATTATTCCTACAACAACAATGCATAGCTTGTCTGCTGTTTTATGATAAACTGGTAAGACTTTACCTTTACATTACACTTCCTTAATGTGAAATTATGTGGAATGTGGCGCATAGAGAAGCAAAGAGGCGGGTTTGTTATTATCAAACTAGTAACTAAATTAGAAACGTTATGCTAGTTATTAATTAACGTTAATTTCGCAATGTGTTTCGCAATGTGTTTTTTCTCCAGCTGACGTTATGTTAGACTCTAGAATCATGGGCATCATTTATTTTGTAAATTGTTTTTGTCAAACGTAGCTTATTATTGCCTATTAATTCTTGTACCTTACTCAATATCATTTTTGTTATATTTTTTAATTCTCACTGATTATTTTGGTGAAAGTTGTCAATTATTATGACAGAAATTGGCAGACCTCCTGCAGTACCTCTGCGGACCCCCGGTTGAAGACCACTGCTGTAGAGGATACAGGCCTGGAAGAGCTTTGAGGTTTGCTCTTCATCGATTTCGGAGGACTGCCGTCTATTTTCTTGGAGCCCTGAATGTTGAGAAAAGGTGCAAATGGAAATGCCATACCTGTTGCAGCTTATCAATCCCAATAAAGCAATGCAATTATACAAACTAAAATACTACACATATGAATATAAATGTGTAATTCTGTATCAATTAGTTAAAGACAAGGCAGTGTTATCAATTAACATTTTGAAAGATATAGATTCAGTATGTGTAATATACCTTCCAGCGAGAGAATAGTTTTCCCTTCTTTCCTTTCTTGGCTGCCTGTGCTGCACCACACGCACCAAGAAGCTCCGTCGTCAATGACGTCTCCAAAACATTGACAATTGCTGGATATTTGGACTCAGCCGCCATCTTGAGGCCTTCCTCACCACCGAACTGTTGCACAAGCTCCTTGTGAACATCCATGTAGATCTTGTAGATGTCCAGACCCCGAGGGTATTCCTGAGTCCGTGGGATGCGTGACGCTGCGCAGAAGTCTGAGAGGACCGACTCTGTGACGCGTATGCTCTTCTCATTCAGGTCTCTCGCAGATATGGCGGGAAATATATTCACCAGCAGTTTGGTGCAGATCCCTCGCACCAAGAGGCCATAATCCTCCTTGCCAAAGTTTGGCAAGACATGTGATACCCTCATATCTGGTGTCACATAGGCAAGGCGAGGTGAGTTTATTTGTAGCACATTTCATACAATAGAGGCAATTCAAAGTGCTTTACATACAGCATTGAACAATACCAAGAGGAGGATAGTAAGAAAATATATATATGTGTTACGGTACATGTGGGAATACGGTACATGTGGGAAAACTAGGGTTAGGGTTAGGTGCTAGGGTGACTTGGTACATGCTGGCATGTCGAACCCTAATTCTAACCCTAACCCTAACCCTACCCCTAACCCTAATCCTAACCTTAACCCTAGCACCCTAGCACCTAACCCTAACCCTAGTTTTCCCACATGTACCGTATTCCCACATGTACCGTAACATATGTTTTAAATTACAAGAATAGATATATATGGATAAACATTTAACAAGATAATTAATAAGATAATAGATAATGGATGAAAAGACATAGATCGAAGTGTTAGTGTTTAACCATTACTGTTGCAAAACATTTTTTTAGCTTAGATTTAAATATTTTTAGGGGCCTGTTTGATTTCTTCAGGGAGTTCCAGGAGCATGCGGCAGAGTGACTAAAAGCTGCTGCACCGTGTTTTGTTTTCACTCTTGGAATGATTAGCTGATTAGTCTACCAAGACCATTTTGTGATTTGTATACAATTGGGAGTACTTTGAATTCAATTCTCTGATAGGGCTTTCACACCGGCAAAGAACCGTGCCGGTTCGCGTTCGCATTCGGAAACCTCCGAACGTTGGCGCTGTCCGGCGAACGATACACTGGTATGAACGCGGGCTCGTTCGCCAGACAGCGCCAATGTTCGGCAATCTCAGGATTGGTGCAGTGTGTTCAAACTTCTTCGTTATATAGAGGGGTGAAACTAGATAGGGTTGGGCAATGCCTGTACCATTTGGGTCCTGCACTGAGTCCTCCTGAATAACCGTCCTTATAATAGGACATCCAGGATCAGGCGTCTGGTTAGTATGTCCTAGGTCTATGTGTTCTACATGTTGACTTACCTCTGCTTTGTCCATCGTCGTGGGCAACCTCGATGTCCTCCTGTCCTGGGGCTGGAGGCTGGACACCAGCCTGGTTGGTCCTCTTGCACTATATCAGTTGTTACAGAAGAAGAATCAATGACAGAACATATCTCTTAAAACCCCAGTATTCCTACAACAACAATGCATAGCTTGTCTGTTGTTTTACGATAAACTGGTAAGACTTTACCTTTACATTACATTTCCTTAATGTGAAATTATGTGGAATGTGGCTCTCTTATAAATTCACTGTATATTTCTGTTTTACCTTGCGCTTCACCATTGAACAGAATTTCCTGAATTTCCCTTTCTTCTTCTTCCCACTAGCATCCCTCTGAGGCTGTGTGACCGAGGCTGTGGAGGTGACCCCGGCCAGGCTCCCCTCAGTCTCTCGCTGGGCAGCGAGGGCCTGGCTCCTCTCCTTCTCCAGGTCGGAGTTGTCACAGACAAGACTCCTCTTCTCCTGCTCCATAACATGGACTTTTCTTTTGAGGTCTCTCTCTCTCTGTCTGCTTTCCTCCACCTCCCTGTCAAGCACCTGAGCCTTCTCAGCTGCCGCCAGCTTGTCCTCCAGGGCCTCTTTCTGCAGGGCCTTGATGTGGTCCTCTGCCTCCCTGGTGGCGTTGGCGGTCTCCAGGAGGGTCGCCTTGACCCCGGCCAGGCTCCCCGCAGTCTCTCGCTGGGCAGCGAGGGCCTGGCTCCTCTCCTTCAAGACTCCTCTTCTGCTCAAGACAAGACTCCTCTTCTCCTGCTCCATAACATGGACTTTTCTTTTGAGGTCTCTCTCTCTCTGTCTGCTTTTCTCCACCTCCCTGTCAAGCACCTGAGCCTTCTCAGCTGCCGCCAGCTTGTCCTCCAGGGCCTCTTTCTGCAGGGCCTTGATGTGGTCCTCTGCCTCCCTGGTGGCGTTGGCGGTCTCCAGGAGGGTCGCCTTGACCCCGGCCAGGCTCCCCGAAGTCTCTCGCTGGGCAGCGAGGGCCTGGCTCATCTCCTTCAAGACTCCTCTTCTGCTCAAGACAAGACTCCTATTCTCCTGCTCCATAACATGGACTTTTCTTTTGAGGTCTCTCCCTCTCTGTCTGCTTTTCTCCACCTCCCTGTCAAGCACCTGAGCCTTCTCAGCTGCCGCCAGCTTGTCCTCCAGGGCCTCTTTCTGCAGGGCCTTGATGTGGTCCTCTGCCTCCCTGGTGGCGTTGGCGGTCTCCAGGAGGGTCGCCTTGACCCCGGCCAGGCTCCCCGAAGTCTCTCGCTGGGCAGCGAGGGCCTGGCTCATCTCCTTCAAGACTCCTCTTCTGCTCAAGACAAGACTCCTATTCTCCTGCTCCATAACATGGACTTTTCTTTTGAGGTCTCTTCCTCTCTGTCTGCTTTTCTCCACCTCCCTGTCAAGCACCTGAGCCTTCTCAGCTGCCGCCAGCTTGTCCTCCAGGGCCTCTTTCTGCAGGGCCTTGATGTGGTCCTCTGCCTCCCTGGTGGCGTTGGCGGTCTCCAGGAGGGTCGCCTTGACCCCGGCCAGGCTCCCCTCAGTCTCTCGCTGGGCAGCGAGGGCCTGGCTCCTCTCCTTCTCCAGGTCGGAGTTGTCACAGACGAGGCTCCTCTTTTCTTGCTCCATATCGTGGAGCTTTTGGAGGAGGCCTTTCTCTCTCTGTCGGCCCTCCTCCACCTCCTCCCTCGCTCTCTCCAACTCCGCCTTTGCCAGAGCGCTGCTGGCCTTCTCCGCCTCCAGCTCAGAGTCCTTGGCCTCCAGCTCAGAGTCCTTGGCCTCCAGCTCAGAGTCCTTGGCCACGGCCCTCCACTTGGCCTCCACCACGGCCCTCCATTTCTCCCTCTTCTCCTCCAGCTTCCTCTGAGTGCTCCTGGCCTTCTCCGCCTCCAGCTCAGAGTCCTTGGCCTCCAGCTCAGAGTCCTCGGCCTCCAGCTCAGAGTCCTTGGCCACGGCCCTCCACTTGGTCTCCACCACGGCCCTCCATTTCTCCCTCTTCTCCTCCAGCTTCCTCTGAGTGCTCCTGGCCTTCTCCGCCTCCAGCTCAGAGTCCTTGGCCTCCAGCTCAGAGTCCTCGGCCTCCAGCTCAGAGTCCTTGACCACGGCCCTCCACTTGGTCTCCACCACGGCCCTCCATTTCTCCCTCTTCTCCTCCAGCTTCCTCTGAGTGCTCCTGCTCATGACTACGATATAAGAAACGGAAGGAAGAGAATATGAAATTACGTATTTTATATTTATATATTATTATTATAGAATGACTTGTCCCCTATGAGTTCATGGATGACTGTGAGGCTGTTTGAACTTCAAAAGTGACTGACGTATAGATATTGCGCGACATTGTGATCGAAGCATTAGTTGTAAGTAAGTAAGTAAGTAAGTAACGTGCCAACGTGCCAAAAATCTGTATCCTTTCCTTGTTGTATTTCTACCTTCCTAAATGATGGCTAGGACGTCGGGTTATAAAGCAAAAGCTTCTTTATATTAAAAAATCTGTTGGCATACACTTTCAGCACTTTCAAACAATAAACGAGTTATTGGATGTTCACTTTAATTCTGGACGTTACAATTTGCATTTCTCAAAAACCAACAAACTAAACTGTCAACTTCTATGACGTCTTGCCGCAAGGCCTTCTGGGACCAATTAAAGTGAATAATTTAACCTAAAAAGTTAAAACACTCTATTAATACAGGCGGGCCGTCAAGCCCATAGACTTTTACTTGTCAAGGCACATTTTTAAAGCGCAAATCTGTAATTCAAGACTCTCCGGTAATTTACACACAAGACTCACGTTGATTTCTACTCAGCGCGCGCACACACACACACACACACACACGCACACGCACACGCACACGCACACGCACACGCACACGCACACGCACACGCACACGCATGCACACACACACACGCACACACACACACACGCACACACACACACACACACACACACACACACACACCAGTGGCGTAGCGGACGGGCCCGCAAGCGACGCACCGCGGGGGGGCCCCAGCCACTAGGGGGCCCCCTAACATTGGATCCAAATTTTTTTTTTTTTTTTTTTTTTTTTTAGAATTTAAAAAAATATAAAACAAAGAAAATAAGTGGCCCTTCATTGTGTCAACCTTAATTTTAATATATAGGCCTATATTAAAAAAGATATACATAGTTAGCCGTATCCAATAGCAACATGACTTTGACGTCACACGTAGGCAGCGAGACACAAGGAAAATGAGCAAGCGAAAATACAATACAAAGTACAATAAGCATTCTTTAGGTGGTGGTAGATTCTCTATTCGGACATTATAGCCGCTATATGTGGGACTGTCGGTCCGATATTGTAAAAAAATAAAATTAAAAAATTATGTTTACGGAAGTACATGTCTCAAGTATTATCTCGGCGGTTAGTCGAGTGAAAGAAAAACAACATACAGATGATAATTCACACAATATAATACCACGAAAGCGTACAGCACTAAACAATAACATTTATTTGGGCAGCATCATACTCAAACTCAGGCAGAAGGGCAGGGTCTGGCCAGGTTCACAGTCACAGGCTGTCAGTGCATCATACAGGTACATAATTCAGCATGGTTAGGCTATATATAGCTGTTTATTTTTCTATTCTACTATTCTATTCTACTTCTGCTGTCTGCGTCTCCCTGGGTATTCCTAGACCAGATGGCAAACATTAAAGAAATGCCACAATATACCAGGACTTAAAGAAACGAGATGTCCAACAAAGGATTTGACTAACCCTGGCCAATTTTACGCAACAAGTAGACTCTGATGCAGCGGAGACAGGGTTGCCAGATGGGCTGGTTTTTGGTGGATTTAGAAGTTTTTAGATTGGTTAGGTTGGAAATTCTCAATCCCATCTGGCAACCCTTAGCGGAGAGTCTACAGCTTGTATGTTTACAGATATCGCGCTGCTGTGCACACCACACTTTGTTAAAAGAAATAAAGCTTGTACTTTTCTACTTATAATACATTCTACTGATGTAGTCTACCATTTGGTTTTAGTTATTGCTCTCACTTGTTTGTACTTTTTGCTAAGTCAAGCATTTAGAATGTAGAGTGCATATTGTGAAATTTCGCAACGTCAATAACGCATCGGCCTCTAAAAAACGCACGTTTTTTATTTTATTTTTTTTATTTTTTTACTCCGTTGCGAAAGGGCCCCCACCGCCACCTTGCGGGGGGGCCCCGGGATTTTGCGCTACGCCACTGACACACACACACACACACACACACACACACACACACACACACCTCTGGGTTCTGCTCTGTGGGCCAGAGATTCGGTTAAGGTGATGTCGTCATCGGGAAACTCCTTTTCAAGCTGCCAAGCAGACTGGACATTGAAGTCATCTCCCTGGTTCTTCTTCTTATTTGGCATTTCTATAACTTTCTACAAACATCTGAACAAGGAAGAGAATGTGAAATGACGTATTTTATATTTATATATAATTATTATAGAATGACTTGTCCCCTATGAGTTCATATATGACTGTGAGGCTGTTTGAACTTCCAAAGTGACTGACGTTGATATTGCGTGACATTGTGATTGAAGCATCAGTTGCAGGAGCAACGTGCCAAAAAGCCATTCTCCTTTTCGTATTTCTACCTTCAAAAAATATGGCTAGGACGTCGGGTTGTAAAGAAAAAGCTTCTTTATATAAGAATCTCTGTTGGCATTGACACTTTGGATCACTTTCAAACAATAAACGAGCTAGACTTTGACACTCAGCGGAGTCAGCGCTCACGCGCACACACACCCGCGCAGCCACATCCAGACCCCCGCCCCACACACACACACACACACACACACACACACACACACACACACACACACACACACACACACACACACGCACCCGCGCAGCCACACCCAGACTCCATTTTTTAACATCTTTAAATCCATGAGGTCTAGGGCCTATATACCCATCAATAGTTCACACTGCAGCAACAGCAGCATCACATCCGAGACACAGTGCCAACTAAGTTACAGTAATAAATTATTACTTCATAAATTATCACTTCATAGATGTTCTACTACCAGTAGATGTCGCTGTTTGAACACATTCCTGAGACTAACATTCACATTTTTAGCAGGAATTTCACCATCACCAAACTAGTTAGCCTATTTACAACCTGTTACATAATCATTATCCAAAGATATCGTACTCACGTAACCTCTTCAGTGTCTCTGTACCAACTGCTAAAACCATCTGTTGTTCTACTCTCACCTTCTAGAATATCACCTGGCAACCCCATTATTGGAACCCTCCAATGATGTCACTCTGACATGTAGCCTAATGTTACCATGACAACCCAGCAAAATGTAAACACAATTTATAATTTTCTGGGTTGTCAAAATGACATGGTTATTATTGCTAAAAGATGGAGGAAGTGTCATAACTGCAACAAGTTCCTCAAATTCATTGTAATAATAATAATAATAATAATAATAATAGTAATAATAATACATTAGACTTAAATAGCCCTTTTCTAGACACTCAAAGACGCTTATGTAGTACAACTACAGTAGGCTTTACATACATAAACATTTTCAGTGTTGAAAAAATACTATTAGAGGCCAACAAGAGTATTCAAGTAATCCACTCATGTGTAACCAAACAAGTATACAAACTTCTCCTTATCCTACCTAGTCAGCCCAAAGTAAAACTAAATGTTGCCAATGACACAGAGGTATTCTTTGCAGCATGACAGTGGGCTCAGAAATACATGAAGACTAATTTCCAAACAGTCTTGTTTACTGATGAGTGCCGTGCAATCCTGGATGGTCCAGATGGATGGAGTAGTGGATGGTTGGTGGATGGCCACCATGTCCCAACAAGGCTGCGACGTCAGCAAGGAGGTGGCGGAGTCATGTTTTGGGCTGGAATCATGGGGAGAGAGCTGGTAGGCCCTTTTAAGGTCCCTGAAGGTGTGAAAATGACCTCGGCAAAGTATGTAGAGTTTCTGACTGACCACTTTCTTCCGTGGTACAAAAAGAAGAACCGTGCCTTCCGTAGCAAAATCATCTTCATGCATGACAATGCACCATGTCATGCTGCAAAGAATACCTCTGTGTCATTGGCTGCTATAGGCATAAAAGGAGAGAAACTCATGGTGTGGCCCCCATCTTCCCCTGACCTCAACCCTATTGAGAACCTTTGGAGCATCCTCAAGCAAAATATATATGAGGGTGGGAGGCAGTTCACATCAAAACAGCAGCTCTGGGAGGCTATTCTGGCATCCTGCAAAGAAATTCAAGCAGAAACTGTCCAAAAACTTCAATGGATGCAAGAAGTGTGAAGGTGATATCAAAGAAGGGGTCCTAAGTTAACATGTAACTTGACCTGTTAAGATGTTTTTGTTTGAAATAGCTTTTGATTTCAGTAAATATGACCTCCTAATATGACCTCCTAACCCTAAATTCATCAAATTACCATTTTTAGTTCTTTACAACCTATACAATGTTTTGAAACTCTGTTGTGCATAATAATTTGGAACAGTGCATTTTGAGTTTTTTATTTTAAAAAAAATTACTGTTATCATTGGGAGGTTTGTTCAATAAAATTTGAATTATACTCTAACGGTTGATGACTTGAAAATTATACTGATTGTCATTTGCATCGACTATTTAGGAAAATCTGAGAAAAATATATTTTGCATAATAATTTGGAACGAGGTGTAGTAGAGCCGCCTTAGAATGTAAATCTGCTATTTACACACAACGATCATTAGAGGGCGCTTCTTTTTTAGCCTGCCTCCGACACAAAAAAACTGCAAAACAGCTTTACTATCTTATCCTGAAGTGATTTTGAAAATGTAAGGATACTGGGTGGTAAAACACAGATATCTAGTAAAAGTCATGAAAGGAGGGTCCTGAAATGTTATCGAGTGCAAAGATATTTAAAAAAAAAATACTCACAGGGGTCACCATGACCCCTCACTCTTCTAGTGTTAAGAAAATACTTCCCCCAATTCTACATCAACCTGTGACCCCATCTACTTCTTGAGATCTGAGCAGATTGGACAGGTGTACACAATTGTTGGACGGGCTGGCTGTAATGCATGGAAAGGTATGACACCATTTCCTGTTCCATCCCATACATGACAATGAGCCCGTTTTCTGATGTCTACCTCCTCCTGCCTCTCCTGGTGTAAAGCTGTGGTGAAGATCAAATACAAAAACATCTGTCTCATCCATAAAATTCTGCATAACAAAGCTCCTCCCCCGCAGCTTGATGTGCTTTAAAGCACGGATGTATGATAGGGTGCTGGAATTCTATAAAGAGGTGTTTAAAGCCTGGGGTAGTTTTTTGCCTGAGGTAGGATATCAGTGTGAGAAGAGAGGGGAGATACTAAATGTTCCAGTTTTATTGAACCCTGTAATAAGAAGAGAGGGGAAAATGTTAGAATCTAGGAGTTTCTGGAGGGCAGGACTGATTAGAGTAAGGGATTTTAGGTATGAGGTAGTGCCAGGGTTCCTATCAGAGCAGGCAATTATAGAAGTTGTTAGGGAAACAGATGAGGAGATGAGAAGGGGAGAAATAGTGAGCAAATAGTGAGCGGCACTTCTGTTTCAACTCTTACTCTTCACTGTTACTTATGCTGGTGTTAGAAATACATCACTAAAATGAAAACATGCGGTATATAAACTAGCTAGCTAGCTAGAGATTAACATTTGACTACAAATAGTTACACAACTAACTAGCTTGTTAATTGGGTTAAGAGTAAATAATAGGCTACAGACTAATATGAAGTCAATTAATAACTGACAATGGCATATATTCTCATGTGAAAAAGATCGTTCTGTACTTACCAAATGATCAGCTGATATGTTCTCTCTATAAATAGTGATTTGCAGGATTTGAGAGGAATTCAAACAACCCACGACCCTCTGACTCTGTAGCTTTGCTCCGTAGCTTGTAAACCAACACGTCCCACAGAATTGTTGAATTGAACGTAATAAAAGTCAAATGCTATGACATCATCATAATCTCCATAGACTTCCCATTTACAGACAACACAGAATTCAAGTCTTCCAAGACATTCATTATTGGCTCTTCACACATTGCCTTTCCTTGTGTCAGGCTCATCATGGGAAGAGCCCATAATTAGTCATGTTGTTTCCATGTAGGCCATCAAGTTCAAAAAGATGTCCTTTGGTACGGACAAGCTGATTGTCAGTCACATCCACCTTGAATAAAACACAATTTAGTCATGTCCTCATGACTAAATGGTGTATCGCGCATTTCTCACAAGATGTGACTCAATGCGCTTCACATGATGACAGAAAGGTAAAAAAACTGTACACTGTGCAGCCAGGAAAATTCCCTTGCAGCCCTCTACTCATAGAGCGACTACTACCAGTTTGCCTACCAGCACACACAGCGCCACCCAAACCAGCCGCCCCACACACCCGACCCGCCCTACCACCAGCACACCCGGCCCAACCAAGCACAGACCATAATAGCCCCACACCAGGCTAGCCAAGCAGGTGCCCCAGCGGCAGAACAGACCAGGCACCCGAGGCGGCTGGGGGCCCTCAGAGGAGATGCCCGAGGACCTCCGGCACATAGCAAGCAAGCAAGGGCGAAAAACCTGATGATCACATGATCAGCTGATATGTTCTCTCTATAAATAGTGATTTGCAGGATTTGAGAGGAATTCAAACAACCCACGACCCTCTGACTTTGTAGCTTTGCTCCGTAGCTTGTAAACCAACACATGTCCCACAGAATTGTTGAATTGAACGTAATAAAAGTCAAATGCTATGACATCATCATAATCTCCATAGACTTCCCATTTACAGACAACACAGAATTCAAGTCTTCCAAGACATTCATTATTGGCTCTTCACACATTGCTTTTCCTTGTCTCAGGCTCAGCATGGGAAGAGCCCATAATTAGTCAGAGTTGCATTCTGGTTGTAAAGACCACAATTCACATTTAATCTCAACAGGTTTGATTACATTTGTTGTTAATTAGGCTATTCAAGAATTCTTCAACCTCAGGCACAGAACAGTGAAATATCAGTTTCATTTTTTTTTTTAAAGAAGTTAATATCGGCAGATGTCTGTAATCTGAAAATGTTTCCATTTTGTTGATTATCATTATTAAAAAATAATTGTAATAAATATTGCAATAGCCTATTTAACAATTGACAGCGCTAAGTACATTCATGGGTAGGCTTATCTTTACCTTCTGTATCATACAAACTATTCTGCCATCTATACACATGTTCTGAAAGGTTTGAGCTCAGCAGAGAAGCTGTGGTAACACCATGTTCCTACCTGATCCCTGGTGATTGGCCACATCTATACAGTGTTGAATACCTCTACCAGTTGAGAAGGTCAATCCTGTGACGATTTGTCTTTTCCTCATCATTCAGCAAGCACATCTTAACCTCTGATCCTCCACCTAGAAATATATGGTAAAAATGCACCGCATAAGCCATTCTGATGCAGGTCATTAAGGAATCATACCCCACGATTTAATTAAAATAATAATAATATAGCCTAATAATTACATTAAAACAGCTATTAGAGGTCGGTACTGAATACGGTATGCCGGTCTAATTCAAGTCACAGCCAAGTGAAATAATCATTTGAAGTACTGTAAATTCTAAATGTGACCAGTTAGTGGGAACCAATGTAGGGTTTATACTCTAGGCCACTTCTTGTTAACACTTTTGTTTACTATTGCAGTAAATCTATAGGCGGGATTGATTAGGGTTTGTGTCAAAGTCGATAAGGGTTTGAACTGGAAATGTAACACATTAAAAGTGAATTCCTGTTTTCCCATACTGAGAATACTAAATAAAATGTGTACAATTGTTACAAATTGTTGACCGAGATTCTCTCAGTGAGGAAAATACAATACATCCGCTATACTAGGCCTACTGAATACGAACAATCAGCATTAGCGCAACAGTTTACATGATAAGTAGCCTATGTAGGCATGTTAAATTGAGTGGTCAAATGATCTGTTGCACCTGCTCATACCGAAAGATGAGTCCTGCTGGGATTTTTCCGACTTCATCTTCGTCCTCCGGTATCAAGAACATGTATATGGACTTCATAGTCATATTATACCGCACTTGCAATTCATTAAATTACCGGAAGACCCTGTTAGTGGTGCGTAAAAGTTTTGACCGACTATCACCGTTTCAAATCTCACTTGTTTTCCTTTAAATTAAAGCACAACAGATCAAAGTGGGCGGAGCTTAAGTCAAAGTGGGCGGAGCTTGTGTCAAAGTGGGCGGAGCTTAAGTCAAAGTAGGCGGAGCTTGTGTCAAAGTGGGCGGAGCTTGTTATGGAGTTCATTCTACCCTCCATTGCCTAACTACACCCTGGGAGTTCATTCTACCCTCCACAGTCTTAGAACATACATATACTTACCACACTACACTATCATATATCACACTTTACCGTCCTTCCTCCTACTTTTTTTTTTAAAGTGTTTTGGAGGGAAAACCAAATTCAAAAAAAAAAAAAAAAAATTAATTTTTTGCACCCGTTGTGGTGCAATTAAAGTTTAATTGACCGTCTATGCAGCACCATTGTTAAGTGGATTTGTCGCACTTGCAAAATGCTGTGAAATGTTTGACGATAAAACATTTATAAACGTCATTGTCAATATCCGTCATAATGCCCTATTTCATCACCTGTTTCCATGGAGCGGCCGTGATTTTCTGTGCGCTCTGTTGGTGCATAATAATAATAATAATAATAATAATATTAATATTAATAACAACAATAATAACGTTTATTTGTATAGCACTTTTCTTGCAAACATAATAATAATAATAATGACCTGCTGTATGCAGAGTGTCGTTATAAAGTTGGTACCGTTATCTTGATGGCGTAGCTTATATATTTGCCTATGTAGATACCATAGACACATATACCATGGCTCAATACACAATATGTTTCTGAAATTCATAAATTAATTGGATATGCAGACAAATAAAAGGACATGGCAACTTCCCTCTGCCCAGTACTGTCTAGTAGAAAGCACCACATGTTATACATTTGTCTAACCATGTCCTTACCGTTACTACTGCACCATTGCTTGTCCCAGTTGAACTACCTTGCACAACAATACACAACAACACACATTAATCACACACACACAATAATATTCTTGCTCCAATAAACATTTATGTTTAAACGTGCCTTCTTATTTTTAGCTGAAAGTAATGGCTTTCTTCTGGCCACTCTTCCATAAAGCTCCAGCTCTATGGAGTGTACGGCTAATTGTGGTCCTATGGACAGATACTCCAGTCTCTGCTGTACTCTGCAGCTCCTCCAGGGTTACCTTTGGTCTCTGTGCTGCCTCTCTGATTAATGCCCCCCTTGCCCCGTCCGTGAGTTTTGGTGGGCGGCCCTCTCTTGGCAGGTTTGTTGTGGTGCCATGTTCTTTCCATTTGATTATGATGGATTTGATGGTGCTCCTGGGGATCATCAAAGATTTGGATATTTTTTTATAACCCAACCCTGACTTGTACTTCTCAACAACTTTGTCTCGGACTTGTTTGGAGAGTTCCTTGGTATTCATGGCAGTGTTTGGTTGGTGGTGCCTCTTGCTTAGGTGTTGCAGCCTCTGGGGCCTTTCAGAAAAGGTGTGTATATACTGACAGATCATGTGACACTTAGATTGCATACAAGTGGACTTCATTTCACTAATTATGTGTCTTCTGAAGGTAATTGGTTGCACCAGAAGTGTTTAGGGGCTTCATAACAAAGGGGGTGAATACATATGAGCATGCCAATTTTCAGTTCTTTATTTTTTTAAATTCTTTTTATATATATATATTTCTCATTTCATTTAAAAACTAACACTATTTTGTGCAGATTCATCAAATACAATTCTGATAAAAAAAATGTTTAAATTACAGGTTGTAATGTAATAAAATAGGTAAAAAGCCAAGGGGGGTGAATACATTTGCAAGGCACTGTACATACATCCAGACAGACACACCCATTCCCAAACTTTTACTTTTATTAAAAGTCATAAAAGAGGGCACAACATTTACAAACAAGCATGGGACAGTTCAGTAGCTCTTTGTGGTCTCGTATGCGTCTGGGAAGGGGTGCATGATACTGCTTTTCATGCAGTCTCTTCACCAAAGAGTGTCCATAAAGGAAAGCTTAATTTAAATTCACGTGTTATCTCAATCTGTATATTAATTCCTGAACTTAATTTAATTCCTGGTTAACCATTACCATATTAAATTAACTAATTGTTCTGTGCAAACCTAAAGATACTATCTATCTGCCACTGAGTCTCAATGGCCTAGCTTGACTTTGACAACTGAACAAATATTTAAGTTGAATTTCAGTTGTGACCCTAAAAACATGTATTGGCCTAAAAATGTAATCTCAAACTAAACAACCTGTGGCAACTGTTCAACTGTTCAACATGTGGCCAGAGCCCATGACCAGGGGCAGGATGCCAGCGTTGGGTACCACGTTCCATGACAGGGTCAAGGTGATGTTCTTGTTTGCCCTGGGAGGAAAGAATACTTAGTTTAAAAAAAAATCACACTCACTCAAGCCCACACGCACACTTCAGATCTAGAGTTTATAGAGGCTACATGTCAGGGTTTTTCCTGGCTCAAAATGTTTTGTTTACTAAATCTAAATCTAAGTCTCTTTGTAGGATACAGGTCTACTCTGTATACTGCAAGTATATCTAGATGTATGATATATAATATACATGATAACATGATAACATATAGGATAACATGATAACGTTACAACCGGTTTCATTTTCAAGTTTTTGTGCAGCGGAAGCCGGCAAAGATATGAGCAAGTGCTCATATGACGTAAAAGTCGCATTAAACGCGACTTGACAGTTCAGACGGGGGGCGGGGGCGCGTTGCTAAATAGCAGATATGTGTCCTATTATGGCAAGCCGTTTTAACATTTATTAGCTACATTTGACTAGTCGAAATTCGATTTTTACTAGTCTAAATTTGTATTCAAGATATCTATAACGTCATTCTGACTAGTCAAAACGACAGTTAGAGATATCTGTAATTCAGTTTTGACTAGTCAAAATGTAATTACAGATATCAGCAGTGATGTCACCGAAAACGACACTCAACTCGTCACACATCCTTAAATGACATTGCAGATATCTGTAATTCAGTTTTGACTAGTCAAAATAATAGTTGCAGATATCTCAAACGTCATTATGACTAGTCCGAATTGTATTGCATGACGATGCTCATGATGCGAGGTATCTCATGATATTGGCGGGACCAGCAAAGCATTTGATGAGTGTTGGCAGAAGCAATGGCGGTTGCTGTGGTGGATAGGATAGCGCGAAAATGCCATGAAATAGAGAGAATATATCATCAAGGGATTTGTGGTGAACGTGAGATTCGTTCACTAGATGCTTGTACTAGAAATAGGGCTGCAACTAACGATTATTTTGGTAGTCGACTAATCTGTCGATTATTTTTCCGATTAGTCACGATTAGTCGTGTGGCTTTTCGCTGCGCGTAAATGGCGACGCAGAAGCATAAATCCGGCTTAACTAGCTATCTAACCTAACGTTACGCCAAGCTACAGCTGCTCACAGAGCTAGTTGACTGGCTAGCTAGCATTGCTGGCTAGACTACAGACAGCTCACGTTAGTAGGCTACGCTTGGCGCTGTTTATCTTACAGACAGCTCGCTGGTGGACTCAACATAATTGAAATAGCATTCACTTATCAAGCATCATTCATGATCATCCACCATGACTACCTGGTATTTTAATAGCGACCACCCCTCACTTCATTTCATCTCGCGTTCTCCTGGCTTCAACATGGAAAACCCCTGCTACGTAACGTTACATACAAGCGCCTCTGTCTGTCACATGCGCACAGGGCAAATAAATTAATAGCACAAACGCTCATAGCATGTCAACAGCCCTGTCCATGAGACGTTGTTTTCCAACATGTAACAGTAAAGCTAACATAAACATTACGACCCTAACAATATAACGTTAGCCAGTTGGCTAACAACGTTAGCTAAAACTTACCCAGCTGATTCTTGCATGGCTCCCTAAAAAAAAAAAAACTTTTTTTTAATATACTTTTTTTATGCGATTAGTCGACAACAACATTTCACGTCGACGAATTTTCGTAACCGATTAGTCGTGACTAGTCGACTAATCGTTGCAGCCCTAACTAGAAATCTACAGCGCAGTAATTGAAGCTGCTCCAGCGTTTTCTGACAACAACAGACATATCTGAAACGTCATTTCGCCTAGTCTAAACTCTAATTTAAGATATCTGTAATAACATTTCGACTAGGCAGAATGAAAGTTAAAGATATCACCAATTTGAGATATCAATCATTAAAAATGAATTTCAAGATATCTATAACTTTATAATAGATATCTACAATCGGCGACCTTGAGTGCCATGAAAGGCGCCATATAAATAAAATGTATTATTACAATTAAATTACGATTATTCCTAATTCCAGTTTGAGATATCTACAACTTCATTCAAGATATCTTCAACTTAATTTAAGATATCTTTAAGGACAATGTAGATATCTTGAATTAATGGGAATTAAAGATATCTTGAACTGGAAGTATGACTAGTCAGAATGAAACCGTAGATATCTGAAACTGTAATTACAACTAGTCATAATTCAGTTGCAGATATCGGCAATGTGAATAGCTGATATCTACAACTGAATTGTAGATATCTGTAATGACAAACCCCATACACTTGAATGGCAAAATACATTTGAATCTTACTAGTCAAAATATAATAACAGATATCTAAAATGTGAGTTTTGATTAGTCCAAATATAATTAAAGATATCTTGAATTTGAGTTTTGACTAGGCAAAATGATGTTGCAGATATCAGTAATGAATATCCATTGTAGCTAATAAATGTTAAAACGGCTTGCCATAGTCCGATATAATACCACCTCTGAACGCGACCCAGGTCTGATTTTAAAAAGTCAGATTTCATGTGATTTGCGCTATTCACATGGTCATGCATAAATCAGACCTGAGTCACAAAAAAATCGGATTTGGGTCGCATTTCACTGCCATGTGAACGAAGCCCTAGTGACCCTGCACCCTGCAGCTCTTTTAACACCAGACAGTGAAAAGGCCAATTGAATTCATGTATGGTTTATCAGTGGGTACCCAGTTAAAAGCCATAACCATCAGACTGTATTCTGTGTGTGTATATGTATCTGTGTGTGGGTGTGTGTCTGTATAATATCTAAGCACCTGGTGGATATCAGTATCACTGTGAGTGCCTGTGAGTGTACATTTGTGAAAGTTGTCAATCAAGTGTATGTGTGTATCTTGTGTGAACCAGTTGTTGTGTATTTGTGATTGGGTGTGTGAACCCGCATGGTGTGCATTTGTGAAAGTCTGTGTGTGTGTGTGTGTGTGTGTGTGTGTGTGTGTGTCCAGGTCCCACTCTGTACCTCAGGCTGTCCGGGGGGAGTGGGAGGGGATGACAGTGATGGGGCCGTAGGGATGCCCCTGACACACACCCAGCTCTCTGCCAGTCACCCGCTCTGGACAAACACAGTGGCATACAGGTCAGAACACACCAGAACCAGAAGACCGACCCCATGTAGTAATAATTTTAAATGTAATAATTTTGCCATTTAGCAGACGCTTTTATCCAAAGCGATTTACAATTACGAATTACAGGGACATTCCCCCTGGAGTAACTGAGGGCTAAGTGCCTTACTCAAGGGCACACTAGTAGTGTTCAGGCAGGAGCTTCAGGCGGGATTTGAACTCACAACCTTCCGATCACAAGTCCAACTCACTATCCACTAGACCACCACTACCCCTATGTAGTCCTACAAGTGTCTAATGCCTGAGCTGAGCCCCAAACAGTGGTCCATCTTTGGTTGGACAACAAAGTTCTATTCTAAAATAAATAAGGTCAGCCCACTTTTCAGGGCCAAAAGTGAAGTGGAAAGTAAAGTCAGTCTTTCCATTTACATTTTTGGAATTTAGTGGACACCTTTTTTGGTAATATACAGTTGAGAAACTGAACAGGGGGATTCAGAGGTTTAAGGAGGGACAGTTAAGGTGTAGCCTGAAAAGATGAAGTCTATGGCAGAAGATAGGGAGAGACTCTGCAATCCTGACAGCAATGGGGAGCAATCTTCAGATTTAAATCCAATTTAACACGCCATTATATGGCACTCTATCATCAATTCAGTCATTCAACTCCTCACCTAACAGTTGGAAGAACATTTGAGCTGCAGTACTGCGGTCTGCATCAGGGGGCAGCAGAGAGTGGAAGTCCTCTTCCAATGACACCTTTCTGGAGAGGGAGATGAAGAAGAGGAGAGAGGAGTGTTTATTGTAGCATTGATAGTGGTTTACCTGTGGTTCTCTGATGAAGGGTGCTCCGTAGGGACGGGTTAGGTTGATCCATTTATCTATCAGTCAATCACGGACTTCCGCATCGATACAAAGATATCTAATCGACAAATCGAAAAAACCCATTACAAGTACTCAGTATTTGTGAGATTAAAAAATGCATGTGGCCGTGTTTTTTCATTCATTTACATAACAACCTCGCTGAGTTCATTCATCCCCTCTCAGTTGTTGCCATGGGCTATTGCCACTGCTCACGATAATGTTGTTCAATGTAAACTTTGCAATAGTAAATTCACATACCACCATTTGGCAACTGTAATACTTCAATACTTCAAAACAAAACACCCAGCGATCTCCAGTGATGCTGAGACACAGGCAAACTGACATGACTAACTTCACAGTTCAAACACAGACCTATGAAATGGTTATTTATTTTACATCGTGGACATAGATACGAGTTTGAATAAACAAGATAATTTAAGTCAGCATAAATATAGCATGCACGATCGATAAATGACATTTAGCATCCATCATCTAACTGATTGTGAAAAATGCAGTCGGACCCATCGACATTTACCTCAGCAGGCTCTCAGGGGTGAGCTCTGGTTCTCTCTCAGGGAGGTCGACACACTCCTCCACTATGTCCTCCATAGCCACCACCACCTCCTCTTCTATGGGAGACCTGCCCCCCCACACATAAACACACACACACACACACACACACACACACACACACCATTATTAGGTAGAGTATCTTCACCCATTAGCCATCAGTTACAATTCTAAGAATTGACTTTTGACATGAAAATGTTAGTACACGTTGCTACTTGCCCTCTACACCCTGACAAAATGTAAAAAATGGCACCTGGGATTATGGACGCCAGATTAGATGTCAAGCCACTCCTACTAACCCCCCCTTTAAAAAATAATAATCTATATTTAATATTCAATTTATATTTCAGTCGCTCTCATCCTCTTTCTAGAGAGATAATGTTCACTGAATTCTTTTTCTCATCTCTCACCGTCTGCTGGCCGGAGTGTGTTCTTTGGACACTTCCTGGAGCTCTGAGACAGCTGAAAGAAACATGTGATCGATCAGGCTCATGATCAAGCCCACTGTAGTAGACAATTGACTATCTTCCCCAAGCACACCCCATGTAAACGGACTACAGAAACCTTAAGCTCCTAGCCACTTTACTACTGAACTATCTATTATCACTAGTTGCACCACTAGTGTATTCTGTCTTATCTGTACTATTGTCACCTTTATCTGGTATTATGCCCATTTTTTTCTCCATGTATGTCCTGTACTACTGTTACTTTCTTGAATTATGTCTATTGCCTTATGTCTTGTGCTGCAACATAATGTCAGGAACCGAAGCCTAAGAATGTTACTCTCTTACACTTGTGTAATGTGATGTAACAATAAACTTGAAACTTGAGATAGATCCCCTGGTGTCTGACCTGAGGTTTCAGAGGGGGCTCGTCCTGACTCCCTCAGCTCTCGTGTGACCTGTGTACAGAGGACACTCATCGACACATGCACTGTAGACATGTTGTGTCGTGACAGAGAATGTACTCTCAATAATCTGGATGAATCATGGGTCGACGTATATCAACAAACAAACCAACGTGGGGAACGGTGGTGGAATAACGTTGTAGCTTGATGCACTCGTCTTGCAATACTGTTGTTGAAGTGTGCATTGTCGGTGCTGTGTTGGTGTGTTATTGTAAGTGTACAGCTAAACTAGCTAGCTACATTGACATTGGGAATGCAGTTGAAGAAGTGATTCTGCATGCATGCAGGGTCATCATCAAAATGTCAACTATGGCAATGCATTTGAACATGCAAATAGATATGGATATAGATAGGAACTACATATCAGCAGCAATACTTTTGGAAAATATGATTTGAGCCTAGCTGAACACATCCCATATGCCAACAAAAACAAACAATACAGTATAATAACTCCTTATTTTGTTGGCAATGAAGAGGTGCAAATAAGCGTATTTTGTAGTTTTTGTCTGAGAAATAGTCCTAATTTGGCTACAATCTCATATCGTGATCGTATTGAATCGTGAGTTGAGTGCATTGTTACATCCCTACTAAAAACTAATGTTCATTGATTGATGGTTGAATGAAAACAAATGCGGTCATAGTCAACAGAAATAAAGAATTTACCCCTCTCACGCCAGAGCCCCTCCTCTCTCTGTCCTTCTCCACCCCCATGTCTACGTCGACCTCAGAGTCTCCCCCCTCCCTGCTGCTCTTCTTCCTGAGGACAGCACACTGTTGCCATAGTGACAGGAGGTCAGGGTGGAGGTGAGCTGTGTTAGGGAAGAGGGTAAGGAGGGGTGGGGGTGGGGGCAAAGAGAAGATAAGCAAACTTGTCTTATCTTAATCGTAGTCATCTACTTATGTGATCGCTCTCTCTAAAAACGCCACAAGGGTTGTCTATCTATCCATCTATCCATCCATCCACCCATCCGTCCAATCGTCCCTTCCTGGGTCCATCTATCCATCATGGACTGAACTGCATACTTCCTCCCTAGACCGCAATGTCCACCAACTCACAATATATCATCACTATCATCTGCGGTGGCATATATACGCTGGGAAAGATCCATTATGTCTACCTCTGGGTACGCTGAAACGTCAGACCTTGTCATCCAAGTTTCTCTCAGTAGAGGTATGAGATACTCACGGCAGGCGGGGGCGCTGAAGAGCTCTCCGGGGGCGGCCGTGGACCGGGAGGCGGGGTCTATCAGCACCTTGGACTGGGAGAGAGAGACAGCAATACTAGGCAAAGAGGTCAACTACACTTCCTCAAGCACGGATCACCAATAGGCGGCCCGCAGGCCAGATCCGGCCACTCTATAATGTGCAGCTTTATCACACAGCACAATGCCACAGATGTCGCAAGTTTTGAGGGAGCGTGCAATTGGCATGCTGACTCCAGGAATGTCCACCAGAGCTGTTGCCGGTGAATTGAAAATGTATTTCTCTACCATAAACCATCTCCAAAGTCGTTTCCAATTCCAATTCTCGGACACACCTTTGGAGACGGCTTATGGTAGAGAAATGAACATTCAATTCACGGGCAACAGCTCTGGTGGACATTGCTGCCAATTGCACGCTCCCTCAAAACCTGCGACATCTGTGGCATTGTGCTATGTGATAAAACTGCACATTTTAGAGTGGCCTTTTATTGTGACCAGCCTACTGAACAGTACTTCCTTAAAACAAAACAAAAAGATCTATTTAGATACCCAGACAAAGATACTTGACTGATTTGAAGAATCAATCCTTCAGTGAATTCCTCTGGTGCCTGGTAGGAGGGTGGGTGGTCTTACCAGGGGCATGGTCTCAGCAAGAGGGTCCTTGATCTGCAACTGCATTGCCTCCATGGAGATCTGCGTGTGAGGGTCGGCGAAAACAAGCTGTCGCCTGCGACCCTGTCTCTTAGGAGAGGGGACAACTTCGGGGAGCTAGGTGTCGGAGAGAAGGAGGTAGAAAAGGATGTAGCGGCAGAGTGGAATGTTAGAGGTAGAGAGGAGAGAAAGGATGTAGAGGCAGAGAGAAGGAGAGAGAGGATGTAGAGGCAGAGAGAAGGAGGGAGAGGATGTAGAGGCAGAGAGAAGGAGGGAGGATGTAGAGGAAGAGAGAAGGAGGGAGAGGATGTAGAGGCAGAGAGAAGGAGGGAGAGGATGTAGAGGCAGAGAGAAGGAGAGAGAGGATGTAGAGGCAGAGAGAAGGAGAGAGAGGATGTAGAGGCAGAGAGAAGGAGGGAGAGGATGTAGAGGCAGAGAGAAGGAGAGAGGATGTAGAGGCAGAGAGAAGGAGAGAGGATGTAGAGGCAGAGAGAAGGAGAGAGAGGATGTAGAGGCAGAGAGAAGGAGAGAGGATGTAGAGGCAGAGAGAAGGAGGGAGAGGATGTAGAGGCAGAGAGAAGGAGAGAGAGGATGTAGAGGCAGAGAGAAGGAGGGAGAGGATGTAGAGGCAGAGAGAAGGAGGGAGAGGATGTAGAGGCAGAGAGAAGGAGGGAGAGGATGTAGAGGCAGAGAGAAGGAGGGAGAGGATGTAGAGGCAGAGAGAAGGAGGGAGAGGATGTAGAGGCAGAGAGAAGGAGGGAGGATGTAGAGGCAGAGAGAAGGAGGGAGAGGATGTAGAGGCAGAGAGAAGGAGGGAGAGGATGTAGAGGCAGAGAGAAGGAGGGAGGATGTAGAGGCAGAGAGAAGGAGGGAGAGGATGTAGAGGCAGAGAGAAGGAGAGAGAGGATGTAGAGGCAGAGAGAAGGAGAGAGAGGATGTAGAGGCAGAGAGAAGGAGGGAGAGGATGTAGAGGCAGAGAGAAGGAGAGAGGATGTAGAGGCAGAGAGAAGGAGAGAGGATGTAGAGGCAGAGAGAAGGAGAGAGGATGTAGAGGCAGAGAGAAGGAGGGAGAGGATGTAGAGGCAGAGAGAAGGAGGGAGGATGTAGAGGCAGAGAGAAGGAGGGAGAGGATGTAGACGCAGAGAGAAGGAGGGAGGATGTAGAGGCAGAGAGAAGGAGAGAGAGGATGTAGAGGCAGAGAGAAGGAGAGAGAGGATGTAGAGGCAGAGAGAAGGAGGGAGAGGATGTAGAGGCAGAGAGAAGGAGGGAGAGGATGTAGAGGCAGAGAGAAGGAGGGAGGATGTAGAGGCAGAGAGAAGGAGAGGGAGGATGTAGAGGCAGAGAGAAGGAGGGAGAGGATGTAGACGCAGAGAGAAGGAGGGAGGATGTAGAGGCAGAGAGAAGGAGAGAGAGGATGTAGAGGCAGAGAGAAGGAGAGAGAGGATGTAGAGGCAGAGAGAAGGAGGGAGAGGATGTAGAGGCAGAGAGAAGGAGGGAGAGGATGGAGAGGCAGAGAGAAGGAGGGAGAGGATGTAGAGGCAGAGAGAAGGAGAGAGAGGATGTAGAGGCAGAGAGAAGGAGGGAGAGGATGTAGAGGCAGAGAGAAGGAGAGAGGATGTAGAGGCAGAGAGAAGGAGGGAGAGGATATAGAGGCAGAGAGAAGGAGAGAGAGGATGTAGAGGCAGAGAGAAGGAGAGAGAGGATGTAGAGGCAGAGAGAAGGAGAGAGAGGATGTAGAGGCAGAGAGAAGGAGAGAGGATGTAGAGGCAGAGGCAGAGAGAAGGAGAGAGGATGTAGAGGCAGAGAGAAGGAGGGAGAGGATGTAGAGGCAGAGAGAAGGAGGGAGAGGATGTAGAGGCAGAGAGAAGGAGGGAGGATGTAGAGGCAGAGAGAAGGAGAGAGAGGATGTAGAGGCAGAGAAGGAGGGAGAGGATGTAGAGGCAGAGAAGGAGGGAGAGGATGTAGAGGCAGAGAAGGTGGGAGAGGATGTAGAGGCAGAGAGAAGGAGGGAGAGGATGTAGAGGCAGAGAGAAGGAGAGAGAGGATGTAGAGGCAGAGAGAAGGAGGGAGAGGATGTAGAGGCAGAGAGAAGGAGAGAGGATGTAGAGGCAGAGAGAAGGAGGGAGAGAAAAAATAAACATCTACAAACAAAGCTGTGTGTATGCATGGTTGATGAATGAGGCCTATTGAGACACTACAGCGAGTCTGTGACGGTAATAGTATAAGCGTGTAACTGGCGACCGTGAAAAGAAATAAACAACCGTCAAACACTTTATTACATACATTTCCGCCTATCTATCAAACTGTCTCCACCCCCTCTAGCACACTATCTCCCTTCTAGCCCTTCCAATCCTCTCCAACCTGACATTTTTTGTTAATTTGTAATAATAATAAAAAATACAATTACTAATAATAAAGTGTTATAAAGTGTTATTTAACAGTTATTGGAATGTTTGTGTCCAGGTAGAAGACTGGAAATCTGGAAATTAATAAATTCTTTATTCACGATGTGTCCTATTCTCCAAAAAAGAAAAGAAAAAGAAAAGTGCTTCCTCTTTTCTTTCACTGTGCTCAACGCATAACTCACTGGGAACTTCAGAGTGTATATCTGGTACATCATTGTTGTGACGGTAAGACTGTGTGTATATATGAATGGCTAAAACGAGGGCTACGACTATTACCAAGTCTATCGCTGGGTTTATCCGCAAAGACCTTTGCCCGTACAGTGTAGTCGAAAACGAAGGTTTCCGACGAATGCGCCATAACACTGGCACCAATATATGAAATACTGTGTCAAAAATATTTAACTGAAACGGCTATTCGAGTGTTGTATGTAGTTCTTCCTTTAAACATTTTAACTCCTGCTTTCTGGGCAGTTAAGCCTTCTGGCACTTTATTTTGTATGAATGATGGCAGACACACATGGACAAGTTGCAGAAGAGTAACCTTAGATAGTCTATTAGGCTAGGCTGATGACTGTAACTGAATGTAACTGTCTCCATTTCTCACACACACACACACACACACACACACACACACACACACAAGCACAAACACACACACACACACACACACAAACAAACATACATACACACACCTCTCCACAAGAGCTCTCCGGCGCTCTCTCCGGCGCTCTGTCCGGTGTTCTCTCTGGCCCTCTCTCTGGCGATCTCTCTGGCGCTCTCTCTGGCGCTCTCTCTGGCGCTCTCTCTGGCGCTCTCTCCGGTGTTCTCTCTGTCCCCTTCTCTGACTCGTCCTCTCTCTCTGAGGAGTACGGGGCCTCTAGTGGCATCTCCATGGGCTGGCCCGTTTCCTTGTCCAGCAGCCACACACTGTCCCCCACCACCACCGTGTCCTTCAGCCTGGACATGCACACACACACACACACACACACACACACACACACACACACACACACACACACACACACACACACACAATGGTGGGTACTATCTTAATAACCATCTAGCTTCCTCATTTATTGTAATCAGAAAACACACACAGCAAAAATGAAGACTGTTCAAGTCCTAGCTGGACTTGAACAGTGACCACAGCCCTTGTGGCAGTAAGATCCGCCTGTGAAAGGGTCCCAGGGGACTTACTGGTCAATAGATGTCATGGCTCCCTCCTGGTCCCTTGTTCTCTCCGTCTCTCCCTCTCTCTCCCTTTCCCTCTCCTCAATCTCTGCGTCTGTCACACACACATTTTAATCATTTATTTCTGTCCACATAGAAACAAGTATACAAGGACACAAATACTGAAGGCACAGATGGGATGCATTCACAAACAGACATGGACAATGTCTTTCACATACAACAGGACAAGACTCACGGGTACAAGTAACACCGTCTCCGCCATATTTGGCGGCTGCCAATAATCGCAGAGACAGAGCAATACTTGCTGAGCCTTTTTGCTTCTCCCTTGGACATTCCCAGTAGACACACACACACACACACACACCTTTTCACTCCTTTCACGCTAACAAATGTCCATATCGATCGCCTGTCATTACTTAGAGAATCCTACTATCCTCTCTCATCTCTCTTACCCCAGTCGAATAGGTCTGGCTGCTCCAGAAGCAAGTCGATCACTCTGCCTGTGGCTTCAGTTAGCTCCGCTCCCTCAAACTGATGGAGAGAGACAGGGAGAGAGAGATAAGTAACCATAAAAAACCCAGCTCAACACTTGTGTCTTGAGCCATTCAGTGGGGAACAGTATTCTTACGTCAACATCAACGAAATACAACATCAAAATATAAAACACAATTTTCGATAAAAACAGTGCTAATAACTTAGTGAATCTTGATTTATTATTCAGCACAGTCTATGGCGGTGGTGGGTAAGGCTAAAACGTTCATCCTACGTTATTTGGCGTTCAGGAGACCTGTAAAGAATGGGATGGGTAATGTTTTGTATCTTGCTGTTCTTGTTTTGGGGATCTCAGTTGGGTAGTTTCTGATTTGGCGATTTGATATTTGGGCTCTGGTAGGTGGCAGCCAGGTTCTGAAGGGGGAATTCAGAAGACCCAAGGCAAAGTCCTTGCACAGTGTATTTCTTCTGTCTTAAGTATGTTGCATCAGGTAAGGGACTACTGTTGTTATCAGGCCAAGAACCCACTGGTCTGATCCCATAACGTTAATGGGAGACTGTGGTATCAGTCAATTATTCAGTGCAGGAGTGCCCGTGTGTTTGGCTTGGTAGGCCAAAATGAACCCTGAGTGGTTAACTGTGGGCCAAAAAACCCTGACCATCCATTACAACGAATACTTGAAATTGCCCATTTGGGAGTGCAATTATTCATATTATGATTTTATTACTAGTGACTAGTAGTGACCACTACTAGACCACATATGTGACATGTTCTAATGCTTTGATCCTCATATGTAATGATCAGACTTTTCTTTAGAAAAATGTGAATACAATTCCTTGTTGTTGAAAATAAATGACACATCACTAGTCAACTAATGCAGCTTGTTTTGTGAGCCTGCTAAGTATTGTCATAGTTTAACTAGGTAGCAGTGGGGATTACTCACCGAATCCATTGCGTTGCAGTATTTTGGCTTGACTAGCGAGTTTGTGTTGTGATTCTCAACAATGTTGAAACGTAGTTCCGTGTTTCAAAAGAAAAGTCAGAACATTTTGACTGGTCGCCGATATGAGGACCAAAGCATTAGAACGTGTCACATAATGTTGCTGGTGAAAAGGTCTGTATGTCGGCGATTCTCACGTCACGCAAATGACCTTTTTAAAATATATATATAAATGTGAAGTGTTGAAGTGTTGAAGAGCCCACTCGATATAATAATAATAATAATAATAACTTGCTTTAATCATTATATAATAATAATTTAATTATTGAGTCATTTAAAGGCAATATTTAAAAGATGGGTTTTTAGTCTTGACTTGAAAATATTTGCTGAGGTTATAACAAACAACAGTTTGTTACTTATGATTTGTGAATTGTATTCACTACATCATCTGCCATGGACTACTAGGTAAGTGATAGATGGCTTGTAAACAAACTTACGTTTTAGGACGTGTGATCATCTAATTATGTGGAGTTATGTGTTTTTAGCATGTTGATGTTCAATCAGCATGTTGTGATGTGATGCTACAAATGCAGTTAGGTGTTCATAGTGATGTTCCTTGCTAGCTACTAGCAACTGTTTTGCGTGTGTTTTGATTCAGAGCGTCTTTCTCCGGTATTTGGTTTGAGGGGTACCAACATTCAAATAAGCATATCTTCTTCAACTAGATTTCAGATGTCAATGTATGACACATCGTTTGAAAGCTTACAATCTGCACTTTCATAATATGGAAAAACAGTTCAAACGAATGAATTTCAAAATGACAATTTTCGATGCTAATCCAAGAACCCTCTCCCAGGCCCACGCCTTCACCTGAGTGAAGTGAAGCATGACCGGCTCCGGCTCTTTCAGGGTGATGGCTTCTGGCGTGGATTGGTTCAAACCTGAGGTGAGAGGGACATAGAGACAAGAGAAGGAAAAGAAAAAAGGGAGAGTGGAGGAAAAGTACCAACGTTAGAGACGCTGATCTCTTGGTGAAGATTTGTCATCTGATCTCAATAACAGACTATGTTTTAGCCCTGTCCGGAAGCAACGGTGTGCCCTTGAAACTCGTAAAGATCTTTAGAGGATTTTACAAGTGGAAGCAATATACCTATTCCATTCTGTCACATCCACACATGCTTATATTAGGGGGGGGCAACTCTAACATGTCTTATTATCTTTCTAGCGGAAACTTCTGGTGAGTATTTTGACCTTATTCCCACTTTCTGTTTCAGTCTGTGTCTTTTTTTTTGCAACTCGAGAAAGAAGCTTCTTGTAGAGTTACAACTAGTAGAGGTTGGCTAGGAATTGACTCACCCTGGCTAGGAATTGACTCACCATGGCTAGGAATTGACTCACCCTCCCCCTCCGATGCGGTTCTGGAACTGACCACTGGAGAGCGCTGTGTAGTCACAGCCGCCATAATCTGCATTGGTTGGGGAAGTAACAGAATCGCCATAAAACAAGGTCAATCAATATACCACCTTTTCTGTGTGCTAAGCCTTAGAATAATGCTTTGTAAATACATTTGATGAATCAACAGAGAATTTGAATTCTAACTCTAATTAAAGTAGAGAAAATGTTTTGTTGTTGGTTAACGTTGAAAGTACCTGAGGGATCCTGTAGGGACTGGGGAGCTGGTCTCCTGAGCCCATCACACCAAAGAAGGGGTCTGGAGCCCCCTCAGCCTCCTCCAGAAGGAACAGGGAATCAGCCACGTTCAGGGCTAGTCTGGGACACAAAAGGGCCAATGTTAAATGCAAAATGGCTGCTATGCATTGCCCAGGTGGGTCTGACACATAGGCAGGGAGTGGGGTGAGATGTCCTCATACTAGAGCATAAGTGTAAGCATAGTTACAAGCTTATGTTTGAGTTTATGGTTAGACCGAGGCTACAGGTAGGGTTATAGGCTGCTCATCCGGTTAGACTGAAACGTTATCCCTAACCAAACATAAACTTACTGTATACCTAACCACAACCTTTACCCTGAAGATAACAATTTCTTACAGTAAGCGTGTTGTGTTTCTGGGTTACGGGACTGATCTTTATTTATGATGGGGGTGGTACACGGATGGATTTAACCTCTAAAATACCAAAATTGACGACCCTCCCCTTACGCAAAATATATTTTCGCATAGCCCTCGAATACTTGAAAAACATACATTGGCTCTCCCCCTACAAAGATGAATGATTAAAACACAGTGGTGTTGCCACACGCTGTAAACATTTCAAGGCAAATTAAACTATATATTTAGTAATGATAGAGTAACTACCTTTGATCGACAACACTATTGTTGTTAAAACTAAAGCAAAAGTGAAAGCGTTATGATGTTCCTTTTGACAAGAATAAACGTGAGTCGGGTTGTGATCATGCAACCCAGCTCCATACTGTTCAAGAGTCCTGGGGAGAACCCTGCTGTCCATAGTGCCGTCATTTCAGCTAAACAGCTATTACAGAATCATTGGCGATTCATAATCTATATTTTGTACATTTCATGCAATTCCACAGCAACATTTCTAAACACTGGAGAAAAACCTGCCATCCTGCATCAATTTAGTGCCATACCAAGGGCCTATATTTCACTTTGAAAGAGTCAGTGTTGCACACAAGATCTAGATCGATCAAGTGTTTCATAGGCACTACAACACACATGAAATTAACATAGTACATGTTGTTTTTGATTAAATAATTTTCGCCCTAAAGTAACCTAGCTTTTAATTACTTTACTTTGGCTGCGTTTTTTATTATTATTCTGAAATACTGTACACATCTCAGCAATGACAGTTGGATTTGTAAAGTGTTCTTCATACAGAACAAACAACAGAAGAAGAAAAAAATAAGCCTTCTGCATATACTCTGTCTACACAAAGGCCACAAGACCTTGTCAACATCACAGGTAATGTTCTCCCTGGCCAAGCAGAGGGGAAAGTATCGCCTGGCATGACGAATCCAGCCCTGATATACTTCAGATATATTTCAACACAGGAGAGCTCACCTTTAGCCCTTATTGCTTAAGCTATGATTGCTAATTCAAATGCAATAGGTGTTTGCCCATATGGAGTGTGATTGATGTTTTGAGTTTAGCATTCTGAATGGTAGTGTTTTCCATGTGAACACAAGAGATTTTATCAAGGAAGTGTGTGCCAAATGTAGAGAATTGTATTTAGTGTTTTGTTAACTGGGTGGTTTAGCGTGGCAAAATTAGTGATAAGCAAGAAATGTGTTTGTCAGAATTGGTGTGAGATAAAATACACCAGTTTCAGGTTTTGGTCATTGTGTTTGAGGTTTGGATGTTAGTGTTAAAGCGAAAACCTGTAAACACTTTATTTATTTGTTGTTCGACCACTGGTTGATTTTGTGGCGCTGTTCCGACTTTCAGGACTTCAGAAATCGACAGTTTGTCTTGCTTATGTCTTGCTTTCAGACAGTTTCTTTCTTCAAACTGATCACTGTTGTTTTCATTCTCGAACTGCTATCACAGAATACTGTATACTTTAGCTCCTACATAAACTAAGAAGGACACAGGTTAAAGTATACCATTCGTTCTTGAGATCACTTTAGTACGGAGCCCCCCTGGGGTCACATGGTAGGAAAACATTATTTGATGTGTGAATCCGTTCCCTCGGTTAAGTAAATCTGTTCCCTCGGTTTAGTAATTAGTTCGTTCGGTTTAGTAATTAGTTCCCTCGGTTTAGTAATTAGTTCCCTCGGTTTAGTAATTCGTTATGGTTAGGGTTAGGCCCTACGAGCCAGAACGATCGCAAGGATTCTAACCCTAAACCTAACCCTAACCCTGACCCTAATCCTGGTAGGGCCTAACCCTAACCCTTGGGACCCCAGGGGGGGTCCGTACTTTAGCCTTGTGAGAGGAAGGGGAATTAGCTCAAACACACAAAACGAGCGGCTCTTCAGATTTGCGATGACCCAACACTCGTTGTTGGTCAGTGGTCCACTGAACGAATACTACTGTGTATTTCCACCGTATTTCATATTTAGTAACATGTAAGTAAAAAACAAAGTTGTCAGAAGCAGGATTTGAACCCATGACTCCAGATGAGATTGCAACCTGAACCCAGTAACTAATATAGAGTTCTGTATATACCGTGGTAATATGATTCATTCGCGTATTATAATTATAATTTTTTACCGCGTAAAGGTTTGCCAAATTAACCGCGATCGTTAACGAATAAACTAATATTTCCCTTTTTAGCTTTGAGAACTTCTGAGAAGTACGGCTAAAACAAACCCTTTACTCTGAGGGTGTTGAGGGGAGACGATGGTAAATGCCTACTCTGGGGCAGGTGTGTGGGTGACATTGTGTATGTGTGTGTGTAAGCGTGCATGTATGATGTGTGTCCCCTGACCTGTCAGGCTCAGGCAAGTCGATGCTTATGTGTATCTTGGAGCGCAGCAGGCGCTCGATGGTCTGCTGAATCTCATCTGGAAAAGAGCAGGGAAGTTACTACAGTATATCATGAGGTCAAGGTACTGTGTGACATCACATTCATTTTACAGGCTGCACAGTTACCGTGGTGATTCTGCGTGGGTGACCTGGAAGATGATGTGATTCTGCATCTACAGTACCATCACAACTAACTTTGCTGAAGTGTTTATGGTTTATGCTGCATTCTGCGGTGGAGGAGGTCATAAATCTAACAGTTTGGCTGGTAACGAAAGATAAACTACTACTACGAATTAATTCTGCTAAATGGTAATAAAATAAAAGGTATTATTGTGTACCAGAGTGTTTTGAAGAGACGGTAAGCCTCATCCTTTAGTGAGTTGTATCTACCTCTAATGACAATGTGCTGCATGTGCTGTGTTTTATCAATGAGTGTGTATGGAGGTGAGTGCGTGTAGTAGTAGGTCCTGTGGCTTTGGTGGTTTGTATTTCAGATCAACCAGTGCCCTTCACTGTGCAGCTGTCAGACCTGATGTATTACTTTACCTTACTCTCATTTCTGTGTGTATCGACAGCAGTTCTTTCCACAATGACATTTGTTATGCCCTTCATTTCAGGGCATAAAATGCCCTGCCTTCCCCCAGCCCCACTCCCTCCCTCCCTCCCTCTCTCACCCAGAAGAAAAGCACACTGGCGGTGGTAGACGATGACTACGCCGTACTGGAGCTGGGAAGACAGGTAGAGGGAGAAGCGGGGCCGGGGGAGGCCTGGTTGGAGGGGAGGCACCCGCACCATCACATAGTCCATGATGTCATCACTAGGATCAACGTGACACATATCAGACACACACCCATCAAAGATTCTGATCTAAAGCACCAGTGTGTGACCTTCAGACCTGGGTCAAATACTATTTGAAATCCTTTCAAATACTTGAGCGTTTACTTGAGCCTGTCTGGAGTCCCTGAATGGCATGATTTGCACTTTTGGGGATTATTCAACAATGGTTCAATTGCTCCAGGCGCCATCAGTCAAGCACAGATATTTGAAATATAACATGTGTTATTTAAACCTATGTCTGGTGGCCTCATGCTGTACTGTAAAGTCTGACACACAATGTACATCATTAAGCATTTAGCAGATGCCTTTATCCAAAGCGACTTACACAAATACATTTGTCTGAAGTAAGTGAATCATCTATGCATCAGTCATTACAAGAAAGTAATCTATGCTATGACCAGGGGCCATTGGCAGTTACAATGCAGGACAGGTAAGATGTAGTCTGAAGAGATCAGAAAGGTCTGTACAAGAATTAGTACTGCTGTGACAGAAGTTTCAATAAAACCATAATGCTAAATCAATACCTCGTATTCCCTCAGACAGTGGAGGGGATGGGGGGGGGGGGGGTTTACATACCATGTTTTCCCAACATTGACCTTCAGAAGCTCCCTGCGTGTTATTCTGGTTCCTTTCGTGGCTGCCAACCTAAAACCACCCAGATCAGGCATGAAAATGGGTCGGGGTGAAAAAGGTGAGAAGGATACGAGACCCGGAACCTGCTAGGCGGTCCCGGCGGAAAGTTTTTTTTGTGGAATAATTAGCTTCCATGTGCTCATATCTGATTTCTTTTAGATTTACTCTAGTGGTGGTCACATGCAGAATTACAAGATTAAAAAAAATAAAAAATAAAAAAAAGTATGGATGTCTATTATGGATTCAAAACGGCGAATTTCGCCGAAAGGTGAGCGATTATCATGCCTGTATATTACATTACCTCAGAATACCACCAACAACATCACATTAACTATGTTACATTACCTCAGAATACACCAGGAACATCACATTAACTATATTACATTACCTCAGAATACACCAGGAACATCACATTAACTATGTTACATTACCTCAGAATACACTAGAAACATCACATTAACTATGTTACATTACCTCAGAATACCACCAACAACATCACATTAACTATGTTACATTACCTCAGAATACCACCAACAACATCACATTAACTATATTACATTACCTCAGAATACACCAACAACATCACATTAACTATATTACATTACCTCAGAATACACCAACAACATCACATTAACTATGTTACATTACCTCAGAATACACCAGGAACATCACATTAACTATGTTACATTACCTCAGAATACACCAACAACATCACATTAACTATATTACATGACCTAAGAATACACCAGGAACATCACATTAACTATGTTACATTACCTCAGAATACACCAACAACATCACATTAACTATGTTACATTACCTCAGAATACACCAGGAACATCACATTAACTATGTTACATTACCTCAGAATACACCAGGAACATCACATTAACTATATTACATTACCTCAGAATACCACCAACAACATCACATTAACTATATTACATTACCTCAGAATACACCAACAACATCACATTAACTATGTTACATTACCTCAGAATACCACCAACAACATCACATTAACTATATTACATTACCTCAGAATACACCAACAACATCACATTAACTATATTACATTACCTCAGAATACACCAACAACCTCACATTAACTATATTACATTACCTCAGAATACACCAACAACATCACATTAACTATATTACATTACCTCAGAATACCACCAACAACATCACATTAACTATATTACATGACCTCAGAATACACCAGGAACATCACATTAACTATGTTACATTACCTCAGAATACACCAGGAACATCACATTAACTATGTTACATTACCTCAGAATACCACCAACAACAACATCACATTAACTATATTACATTACCTCAGAATACACCAGGAACATCACATTAACTATGTTACATTACCTCAGAATACACCAGGAACATCACATTAACTATGTTACATTACCTCAGAATACCACCAGGAACATCACATTAACTATATTACATTACCTCAGAATACCACCAACAACATCACATTAACTATGTTACATTACCTCAGAATACCACCAACAACATCACATTAACTATGTTACATTACCTCAGAATACACCAGGAACATCACATTAACTATATTACATTACCTCAGAATACACTAGAAACATCACATTAACTATGTTACATTACCTCAGAATACACCAACAACATCACATTAACTATATTACATTACCTCAGAATACACCAGGAACATCACATTAACTATGTTACATTACCTCAGAATACCACCAACAACCTCACATTAACTATGTTACATTACCTCAGAATACACCAACAACATCACATTAACTATGTTACATTACCTCAGAATACACTAGAAACATCACATTAACTATGTTACATTACCTCAGAATACACCAGGAACATCACATTAACTAGATGGAACAGCCAACAGCATTGTAACATCAGGGTTCTTCCCAAAGAATGAAAGCGGTATTACATACAAATACATATCCAGCTATTCCTCACAGGTTGAACTGAAAAGGTGCAGGCTTTAGTTTCCAGTTGAGTTATATGAGCTAGATCCCTTTCAGTGAGGTTTTTATCAGAAGCTAGCTACAGAGGTAACTTGTTAGCATCAAGCTAAACTCTTAGCTAGCTACATGTTGTCATGGACTTACCAAATGGTGGAAAAGCAGCCACTGCGACGTCGAAGAACATTAGGATAATAAAACATTTCCTCACTCTCACAAAAGTGCCAACGTTGCAAAGGAAACGGGGTTGGTCGGTAGCTATCTCGGAATGAATTATTCGGGTTTCAAACTATGTGATGACTCTCCTAAATCCCCTCAGGAAAGTCCGCGAGTGAGGAGATTCCCGCTGTTGACAAAGACTGAATTACTACTGGTTATTACTGGTCCAATCAGCGATGAGATTACCTTCTGGTCCAATCAGATGTGGGATTACCTGTTTTGACCAATCGCCTTTCTCTACTTGCCTTAGATACAACAATCTGAATTACTACTGGTTATTACTGGTCCAATCAGCGATGAGATTACCTTCTGGTCCAATCAGATGTGAGATTACCTGTTTTGACCAATCGCCTTTCTCTACTTGCCTTAGATACAGCAATCTAAATATCTGTGACTGTAACCAAAGTGATAATAATTTATACAACAGTTAGTTCCGACCAAGTGATTTGATTGGACAAGAGGCATTCCATGAGTTACGATATACAGTATAACAGCACTGGGACTTTTTAACTATATGTATCACTCCGCCGCACAGATGTTCTACTAACATCACTGTTTGAATGTGTGCTTAAAGGTGCAATCTATACAACTTCATTTTGGGTCTTAAGTGCTACCGTTGCACTTGTTTGTAAACTAGGGAGGTGGATCTTGGAGCTGCAGAACCTTCAGTTGCCACTGGGGAAATATAGTTGACTATTCCTTTACAGTTTTTCTCAATTGCTTTGGTGCATTTCTCTGATCAGAATTAAAATTCTCATAACTGTTAGTTCAACCTCCACAACATTTAGTCATTTGTGCACATCATAGTAGCAGTTTCTCATTGCTTCCAACAAATTGCAAATGCTTTTGGACATGCATCAATTGCTGTCATACAATTCTCTGCTGTTTTATAACATTATCATTTTCTTATGTCATGTCAGTCAAAATGAACTTTACTTTTGGATGCTGAATAGTCATTCCCTATAAAAACTAATAGTCCTCATTTCATTGCTTGAGTCATTACATACAAAAATGTTGAACAAGTTGTCAAAATCTGTCAAGCAAATTTTACACATTTCTTTCTATTTTTTTCCTGAAAAAACAATTTCTCTCAGGTGAACCTCAGCTTTCACTGATGTGAGGAGTGTGTGAAGCATTAATTGTAACCAATGATATGCCACTTCTCCACAGTCACTCAGAGCTGAATCTCATGAACCCTCAATTGGCAAGCATATATGAACCGAGCAGGACATAGTGTGTACCATTTTGACAATACTGTGACACAGAAATAGAAGGTCAGCATCGTGGAAGAGGGGCGAGGATGCGGGGAGGGGACAAAACAGGGGAAGAGGAAGAAGAGGCCAAGTACATAGGCAGATTCCTGATGAAATTAGGGCTACAATTGTGGACCATGTCGTCAATCACAGCCTCACAATGGCTGAGGCTGGCCGAAGGGTGCAGCCAAATGTTGGGAGAACCACTGTAAATTCAATTATTCAAACATTTCGTCGGGAGAACAGGTGTGTATATTGGACAGTAATTCAGCAGTAAATCTGCACTGCACTACTGTCATTGTGTCATATCATACATGAAGCTTACAGTGGGACAAGAACTTGTCACTTTTTACATTTTACATTTAGACTTACAGCTTTACTGCAGCACAGATTTACTGTATTGTAGTGTAAAGTAAATATTTGCCATATTTACAGTATGGTACTGTACTGCAGCATTTTACAAGTGGGAAGCACTGTTATTGTACACTACAGTAATATGGGTTAAAGCAGTATATCTCATGTTTACTGTACATTACTGTAATTTTACTCTGCACCACATAGACATGACAAGGCAAGACCACCTCGCAGAGGTGGAAAAGGGCCCCTTTTTACTCCACAACAAGAGGAAGCCATTTGTGCAATGGTGATTGCAAACAATGCCATAAGATTGAGAGAGATATATTAATAGAACAAGAGGATGACAATATCTTTGTGTTCTATGCATACTCTAATGTCCAGTGCTGTAAACTGGTTACTTTGTGTAGTGCCATGCAGTACACTTACCTGACAGTTCATACTGTACAATATGTTGTCCAAAATGCATTATGTTACACATCGGGTGGGAGGGATTGGCCAGCATGGCCGCCAGTTTTTTCCCCATCCTCTGTTCTGCCACCACCTCTAGGCTGTCCAGCCCTGTTTAATGAAAACATGACAAAGCCATTTGACTATCTTGTTCATAAACAATGGTGTCAGGACTTTTCATTTTGATGACACTGACACTTTCATTGACATGAATACTTGCTTTTGAGGAATGAACTATCCATTTTGAGCAAGTGACACGCTTTTGCAGGTTATCAACAAGGTTTTGCAGTTTGTACTACCGGTAATTGTTTTGAGAAAAGCACTAACTGTTGTGCAAATGTTAATAGTGATGTGAGAAATGCACCAAAGCGACTGAGAAAAACTGTAAGTGACCAGTGAGCTTGTTTATAGTAAATGATGTGATATGCAACAAAAAGAAAATCACATGTTAGTTAATGTGTTTGTTGTTTCCTGGAAACCACTTGGACACAGTGTTGTAGAGCTGCTATACTTTCAGTCCTTGGTTTGGTCTTTGTCACAAGTTGATCAGAGGAACCTTTTCTATGTATTGCTCAATCCTTTAAAGGGACACTTAACCTCATATTTTGTTCTCCCTTGTTTTCTCATGCTGTGGAGACGAATGATGTTCAAAAGTGGTGATGTGTCCCTTTAACTTCAACAGAAGAAGCCATGACAGAGGTATCTTCTTTTTTCCCTCTGGCCAATCCATTACAAACGTAGGAGTTTGAGGCAGGATAGGGCCTCCTTAAATTGTCAATGATGAAGTGGTAGATGAAAAGTATTACATCCCAAATCCAATCTCCAACTAAGCTAGCGCCATTATCTTACCAGTACATCCAAACATATACAAATGTGCAGGTACACACACACACACTCTCTTCCTACATTTTTTTCTGAAGGCCTACGTCTTTCTCAAGATATGCCATTGGAATCCTCTCCATGATTCCGGTCTCCTTCTCTGGTTGCTACTGCAGCAAGCTAATATAGAAGCTTAGACCACAGAATCTAGATCACATCAGGCTAGCTAGACCAAAGTCGAGCCATCACATGACAGACACACACAATTTCACTCACATTACTCTTCCCTTCACTCGGAGGTCACTTCCAGTCAGTGGCTCATGTGCACTTGGTTCTTTCAATAGAAAAGGAGCTAACTCAATGAACAACCGTTATACAAAACGTACATATTATATTAAAGTCATTTTGTTTGATGGTCACCAAGGGCCATTTTCAAAGTTAAAAGTCACAGGGTATTGCTAAGTAAAGTAGATACTGTACAGTACAGAAGGAAATTGCTTCCATTGTCCTTATTTGGCACACATCGCCACATCTCAAACGTTTCCTTGGATACCAATGTTTACATGTTTACACATTTCTTTCTGAATAAATGAATATACAAAAACATATATATATATATATTTTTTTTTATAACAAAGAAGGCAACACATACATTAAAGAAATCTAACAAACTAAACCGGTTGTAACACAGTCTATTTTCTATTTCTGTGTGGCAGCGTCAATGCACATACATACATACATCCAGACAGACACACCCATTCCCAAACTTTCACTTTTATTAAAAGTCATAAAAGAGGGCACAACATTTACAAACAAGCATGGGGCAGTTCAGTAGCTCTTTGTGGTCTCGTATGCATCTGGGAAGGGGAGGGACATGTGGCCAGAGCCCATGACCAGGGGCAGGATGCCAGCGTTGGGTACCACATTCCATGACAGGGTCAAGGTGATGTTCTTGTTTGCCCTGGGAGGAAAGAAATACTTAGTTAAAAAAGGGTTTTTCCTGGCTCAAAATAAGGCTTAGGTGGAAGAAGTCTTCCATGGCTATTACGTATATAATGTAACAATAGTCTAGCAGCACCTGCTGGGATGACCGAATTGTAGCAATGAATGCATGGATGGTTCTTACATGGTTTTTCTTGCAAGATTTCTCAGAGAAGGCTTAGGCGGGGCGAGAAAAGCCTTAGGCGAGCCACCTAAGCCTTTTCAATGCAGAAAAAACCCTGGATGTGAACCATGTAACACATTGTGTAATTTCCCCTTTTATTCCAGGAGGCTGATTCTGCCATCATGTCGAGGTTGTTTTAGAGTATTACGGTAAATTGTGTTGTACTACCATCTGCTGCATATAAATAATACTGCATCACAATTCACAATTCATATGTAGCAGCTGCTGCTTACTCCTCAGTAGATAATCAAAATGACAGTGAGGTGACTGACGATACATTCCAATTAATACATTCCACATTAAAGTTGGTGGGTTGGGGGGTAGGTGGGGCTTCTTACCGGAGACCGTTTCCATCATCAAAGAAGAAGTACTTGGACTTTGTGTCCCTCAGGTTTAGCTTGGTGCTTTCTCCTCTCAGGACAATCTTGTCCCACAGGACCACCTGGTTCAGGACCTGGAATCAAACAAACATATGCAACACTTTACACTTCTGCAGCCATTGTACCTGTGCAGATTATACACGCCACACCCGAATTATTCTGAAGTGCTCCTGCTCTTGTTTGCCACTGTAAAGTCAAAGACAAATTTCCACATTGTGTGAATAAAAACATGTTCTATTCTATCCTTGCAGTCATGTCTTTACCACCACTAACATGCTGACAATCTTCTCTTGCATTTCATCAAGTAAAAAGTGCATGACCAAGTGGAGCACTGTTATTGTCAAGAAAACAAGAAAGGGAGGATGCATGCTTGTGCTTGCTTATGTTGCTTTTGGTTGCATACTCAGCAGACATGTAGAGGAAGAGCTGCTTGACGTTCCAGTCGAATATCGGCCTCAGATGTGAAGAGGGTTAAGGCAATCAACATAATTAATGACCAAATGATGATGATTCACTGATGATCCATTCAGCCAATAAAGTCATTAATGACCAAAAACAACATTTGATGTGGGAAATTATGGCTGCTTATCAAAAGCCACCAAAAAACAGGAAATTTAAAAGAATTACCACAACCACCCATAACTTCACCTACAGTATGCACTTACCGTACATGGTTTCCAGCACACTCCTTTTACACCTGCTATAGTGCTGTATGTTGGTCTACTGTACAGTGTACTCACCACTGGGCAGGCTGGTTAGGATTCAACGCTTCTCTCAAACAGCAAATGCTGATCGCCAAATAAGAAATAGCACAGAGGTGCACAATAGCAACACGTTCTCATCATTCGAATGCATGCATTTGTTTACCTCCTGCATGCCAAAGCCTTAAGCCTAAGTTACCATGACAACATTACCTGAAACCTTGACAATAAGACAGGCCCCATTTCCTTCCCGTCTCACACATTTGTCTGATGAGCAGCGCAAGAGAAAGGATATCAGCCGAGAGGTCAAAGGTGATGAAGCCCAGATCACTTCTTTCCCTCGGTCCTGTGAAGTCATCCACGTTTTTCCTGTGGAATGGCAAAGGCAGTACAAATTCTGTGTACCGTAGACATCTAGTGATACTACTAAACAGCCCACAATTTCTGGTTGTCCAGCATTACAACCTAGTGTTTCTTTTTTGGTGTTGAAAATGAACGAATCTAAGCCCATGACACAGTTTTGGCCTATTTTTTTTTTATGCTCAGTTGGTTACTGAATGTGGAATGTGTCCAGCTGATAAGGTATGTTGACAACATTATGACAACAAAAGGAAGTTTGTCGCAGCACCTACAGTTCTAGCTCACCGTTATCTAGACAGCCCTGACGTGCTCTTCTCTGATTGGATAACGGGCAGGTGGCAGAGCAGCTGCTGGCATCATGTATCTGAAGGTGTTTTAAAACTAGCCAGCAAAACGCATGATGCCAATTAATGGACCAGCAGAGGAGGAGACCAGCAGAGGAGGAGACCAGTAGAGGAGGAGACCAGTAGAGGAGGAGACCAGCAGAGGAGGAGACCAGTAGAGGAGGAGACCAGCAGAGGAGGAGACCAGTAGAGGAGGAGACCAGTAGAGGAGGAGACCAGTAGAGGAGACCAGTAGAGGAGGAGACCAGTAGAGGAGGAGACCAGTAGAGGAGGAGACCAGTAGAGGAGGAGACCAGCAGAGGAGGAGACCAGTAGAGGAGGAGACCAGTAGAGGAGACCAGTAGAGGAGACCAGTAGAGGAGGAGACCAGCAGAGGAGGAGACCAGCAGAGGAGGAGACCAGTAGAGGAGGAGACCAGTAGAGGAGACCAGTAGAGGAGACCAGCAGAGGAGGAGACCAGTAGAGGAGGAGACCAGTAGAGGAGGAGACCAGTAGAGGAGGAGACCAGTAGAGGAGACCAGCAGAGGAGGAGACCAGTAGAGGAGGAGACCAGTAGAGGAGGAGACCAGTAGAGGAGGAGACCAGTAGAGAAGGAGACCAGTAGAGGAGGAGACCAGCAGAGGAGGAGACCAGTAGAGGAGACCAGTAGAGGAGGAGACCAGTAGAGGAGACCAGTAGAGAAGGAGACCAGTAGAGGAGACCAGTAGAGAAGGAGACCAGTAGAGGAGACCAGTAGAGGAGACCAGTAGAGGAGGAGACCAGTAGAGGAGGAGACCAGTAGAGGAGACCAGTAGAGGAGGAGACCAGTAGAGGAGGAGACCAGTAGAGGAGACCAGTAGAGGAGGAGACCAGTAGAGGAGGAGACCAGTAGAGGAGGAGACCAGTAGAGGAGACCAGTAGAGGAGGAGACCAGTAGAGGAGGAGACCAGTAGAGGAGGAGACCAGTAGAGGAGGAGACCAGTAGAGGAGACCAGCAGAGGAGCCAGTAGAGGAGGAGACCAGTAGAGGAGGAGACCAGTAGAGGAGCCAGTAGAGGAGGAGACCAGTAGAGGAGGAGACCAGCAGAGGAGGAGACCAGTAGAGGAGACCAGTAGAGGAGACCAGTAGAGGAGGAGACCAGTAGAGGAGACCAGCAGAGGAGGAGACCAGCAGAGGAGGAGACCAGCAGAGGAGGAGACCAGTAGAGGACAAGGCAAGGGTGAAAAACCTGTACACTGTACATCCAGACAAAGGTAAAAAACCTGTACACTGTACATCCAGACAAAGGAAAAAAACCTGTACACTGTTTATCCAGGAAAAAAATTGTTGCGTTCAGCTTTTAAAATCCTGTGAGACATGTTTGGTTAAGACCACAATTCACATTTCGTCTCAACAGGTGGGATTACATTTGTTGTTAAACAAGATGGTGAAGTGGTTGAGGTATTGTGCGCTCAGCCACTTCACCATTTTGTTGAAAAGACGTATTACGAATTTGGCCTGAGTATGCACTCCCACGAGATAGGAGTATGTTCCTTAAAACGAGATGGCAAGATGAAAATGCTGACCCTCCTCAAAAGATAGGTGAAATGTTGACTTTGATATTTGCTTGTCTATCAGCCAGTGGAGGTCAAAATGTTGTTTCCACGTAGGCCATCAAGTTCAAAAAGATGTCCTTTGGTATGGACAAGCTGGTTGTCAGTCACATCCACCTTGAATAAAACACCATTTAGTCATGTCATCAAATTGACCTACATATGATTTAGTATACAGTACATTTAGTTGACCCTTTGTCTGTGTAGTAATGTTATATTTAATTTAGTAACACAACTCTTCTAAATAATGAGTCACTACAGTTATTACAAGTACTATCCATGGATCAAGCCACATCATGTAAAGTGTGACCAATAAATTAGTCCATTCTGGCGTTTCAACACCAAATTAACACGGCACTTCTGTTTCAACTCTTACTCTTCACTGTTACTTATGCTGGTGTTAGAAATACATCACTAAAATGAAAACATGCGGTATATAAACTAGCTAGCTAGCTAGAGATTAACATTTGACTACAAATAGTTACACAACTAACTAGCTTGTTAATTGGGTTAAGAGTAAATTATAGGCTACAGACTAATATGAAGTCAATTAATAACTGACAATGGCATATATTCTCATGTGAAAAAGATCGTTCTGTACTTACCAAATGATCAGCTGATATGTTCTCTCTATAAATAGTGATTTGCAGGATTTGAGAGGAATTCAAACAACCCACGACCCTCTGACTCTGTAGCTTTGCTCCGTAGCTTGTAAACCAACACGTCCCACAGAATTGTTGAATTGAACGTAATAAAAGTCAAATGCTATGACATCATCATAATCTCCATAGACTTCCCATTTACAGACAACACAGAATTCAAGTCTTCCAAGACATTCATTATTGGCTCTTCACACATTGCCTTTCCTTGTGTCAGGCTCATCATGGGAAGAGCCCATAATTAGTCATGTTGTTTCCATGTAGGCCATCAAGTTCAAAAAGATGTCCTTTGGTACGGACAAGCTGATTGTCAGTCACATCCACCTTGAATAAAACACAATTTAGTCATGTCCTCATGACTAAATGGTGTATCGCGCATTTCTCACAAGATGTGACTCAATGCGCTTCACATGATGACAGAAAGGTAAAAAAACTGTACACTGTGCAGCCAGGAAAATTCCCTTGCAGCCCTCTACTCATAGAGCGACTACTACCAGTTTGCCTACCAGCACACACAGCGCCACCCAAACCAGCCGCCCCACACACCCGACCCGCCCTACCACCAGCACACCCGGCCCAACCAAGCACAGACCATAATAGCCCCACACCAGGCTAGCCAAGCAGGTGCCCCAGCGGCAGAACAGACCAGGCACCCGAGGCGGCTGGGGGCCCTCAGAGGAGATGCCCGAGGACCTCCGGCACATAGCAAGCAAGCAAGGGCGAAAAACCTGATGATCACATGATCAGCTGATATGTTCTCTCTATAAATAGTGATTTGCAGGATTTGAGAGGAATTCAAACAACCCACGACCCTCTGACTTTGTAGCTTTGCTCCGTAGCTTGTAAACCAACACATGTCCCACAGAATTGTTGAATTGAACGTAATAAAAGTCAAATGCTATGACATCATCATAATCTCCATAGACTTCCCATTTACAGACAACACAGAATTCAAGTCTTCCAAGACATTCATTATTGGCTCTTCACACATTGCTTTTCCTTGTCTCAGGCTCAGCATGGGAAGAGCCCATAATTAGTCAGAGTTGCATTCTGGTTGTAAAGACCACAATTCACATTTAATCTCAACAGGTTTGATTACATTTGTTGTTAATTAGGCTATTCAAGAATTCTTCAACCTCAGGCACAGAACAGTGAAATATCAGTTTCATTTTTTTTTTTAAAGAAGTTAATATCGGCAGATGTCTGTAATCTGAAAATGTTTCCATTTTGTTGATTATCATTATTAAAAAATAATTGTAATAAATATTGCAATAGCCTATTTAACAATTGACAGCGCTAAGTACATTCATGGGTAGGCTTATCTTTACCTTCTGTATCATACAAACTATTCTGCCATCTATACACATGTTCTGAAAGGTTTGAGCTCAGCAGAGAAGCTGTGGTAACACCATGTTCCTACCTGATCCCTGGTGATTGGCCACATCTATACAGTGTTGAATACCTCTACCAGTTGAGAAGGTCAATCCTGTGACGATTTGTCTTTTCCTCATCATTCAGCAAGCACATCTTAACCTCTGATCCTCCACCTAGAAATATATGGTAAAAATGCACCGCATAAGCCATTCTGATGCAGGTCATTAAGGAATCATACCCCACGATTTAATTAAAATAATAATAATATAGCCTAATAATTACATTAAAACAGCTATTAGAGGTCGGTACTGAATACGGTATGCCGGTCTAATTCAAGTCACAGCCAAGTGAAATAATCATTTGAAGTACTGTAAATTCTAAATGTGACCAGTTAGTGGGAACCAATGTAGGGTTTATACTCTAGGCCACTTCTTGTTAACACTTTTGTTTACTATTGCAGTAAATCTATAGGCGGGATTGATTAGGGTTTGTGTCAAAGTCGATAAGGGTTTGAACTGGAAATGTAACACATTAAAAGTGAATTCCTGTTTTCCCATACTGAGAATACTAAATAAAATGTGTACAATTGTTACAAATTGTTGACCGAGATTCTCTCAGTGAGGAAAATACAATACATCCGCTATACTAGGCCTACTGAATACGAACAATCAACATTAGCGCAACAGTTTACATGATAAGTAGCCTATGTAGGCATGTTAAATTGAGTGGTCAAATGATCTGTTGCACCTGCTCATACCGAAAGATGAGTCCTGCTGGGATTTTTCCGACTTCATCTTCGTCCTCCGGTATCAAGAACATGTATATGGACTTCATAGTCATATTATACCGCACTTGCAATTCATTAAATTACCGGAAGACCCTGTTAGTGGTGCGTAAAAGTTTTGACCGACTATCACCGTTTCAAATCTCACTTGTTTTCCTTTAAATTAAAGCACAACAGATCAAAGTGGGCGGAGCTTAAGTCAAAGTGGGCGGAGCTTGTGTCAAAGTGGGCGGAGCTTAAGTCAAAGTAGGCGGAGCTTGTGTCAAAGTGGGCGGAGCTTGTTATGGAGTTCATTCTACCCTCCATTGCCTAACTACACCCTGGGAGTTCATTCTACCCTCCACAGTCTTAGAACATACATATACTTACCACACTACACTATCATATATCACACTTTACCGTCCTTCCTCCTACTTTTTTTTTAAAAGTGTTTTGGAGGGAAAACCAAATTCAAAAAAAAAAAAATAATAATAATTTTTTGCACCCGTTGTGGTGCAATTAAAGTTTAATTGACCGTCTATGCAGCACCATTGTTAAGTGGATTTGTCGCACTTGCAAAATGCTGTGAAATGTTTGACGATAAAACATTTATAAACGTCATTGTCAATATCCGTCATAATGCCCTATTTCATCACCTGTTTCCATGGAGCGGCCGTGATTTTCTGTGCGCTCTGTTGGTGCATAATAATAATAATAATAATAATATTAATATTAATAACAACAATAATAACGTTTATTTGTATAGCACTTTTCTTGCAAACATAATAATAATAATAATGACCTGCTGTATGCAGTGTCGTTATAAAGTTGGTACCGTTATCTTGATGGCGTAGCTTATATATTTGCCTATGTAGATACCATAGACACATATACCATGGCTCAATACACAATGTTTCTGAAATTCATAAATTAATTGGATATGCAGACAAATAAAAGGACATGGCAACTTCCCTCTGCCCAGTACTGTCTAGTAGAAAGCACCACATGTTATACATTTGTCTAACCATGTCCTTACCGTTACTACTGCACCATTGCTTGTCCCAGTTGAACTACCTTGCACAACAATACACAACAACACACATTAATCACACACACACACACACAATAATATTCTTGCTCCAATAAACATTTATGTTTAAACGTGCCTTCTTATTTTTAGCTGAAAGTAATGGCTTTCTTCTGGCCACTCTTCCATAAAGCTCCAGCTCTATGGAGTGTACGGCTAATTGTGGTCCTATGGACAGATACTCCAGTCTCTGCTGTACTCTGCAGCTCCTCCAGGGTTACCTTTGGTCTCTGTGCTGCCTCTCTGATTAATGCCCCCCTTGCCCCGTCCGTGAGTTTTGGTGGGCGGCCCTCTCTTGGCAGGTTTGTTGCCATGTTCTTTCCATTTGATTATGATGGATTTGATGGTGCTCCTGGGGATCATCAAAGATTTGGATATTTTTTTATAACCCAACCCTGACTTGTACTTCTCAACAACTTTGTCTCGGACTTGTTTGGAGAGTTCCTTGGTCTTCATGGCAGTGTTTGGTTGGTGGTGCCTCTTGCTTAGGTGTTGCAGCCTCTGGGGCCTTTCAGAAAAGGTGTGTATATACTGACAGATCATGTGACACTTAGATTGCATACAAGTGGACTTCATTTCACTAATTATGTGTCTTCTGAAGGTAATTGGTTGCACCAGAAGTGTTTAGGGGCTTCATAACAAAGGGGGTGAATACATATGAGCATGCCAATTTTCAGTTCTTTATTTTTTTAAATTCTTTTTATATATATATATTTCTCATTTCATTTAAAAACTAACACTATTTTGTGCAGATTCATCAAATACAATTCTGATAAAAAAAATGTTTAAATTACAGGTTGTAATGTAATAAAATAGGTAAAAAGCCAAGGGGGGTGAATACATTTGCAAGGCACTGTACATACATCCAGACAGACACACCCATTCCCAAACTTTTACTTTTATTAAAAGTCATAAAAGAGGGCACAACATTTACAAACAAGCATGGGACAGTTCAGTAGCTCTTTGTGGTCTCGTATGCGTCTGGGAAGGGGTGCATGATACTGCTTTTCATGCAGTCTCTTCACCAAAGAGTGTCCATAAAGGAAAGCTTAATTTAAATTCACGTGTTATCTCAATCTGTATATTAATTCCTGAACTTAATTTAATTCCTGGTTAACCATTACCATATTAAATTAACTAATTGTTCTGTGCAAACCTAAAGATACTATCTATCTGCCACTGAGTCTCAATGGCCTAGCTTGACTTTGACAACTGAACAAATATTTAAGTTGAATTTCAGTTGTGACCCTAAAAACATGTATTGGCCTAAAAATGTAATCTCAAACTAAACAACCTGTGGCAACTGTTCAACTGTTCAACATGTGGCCAGAGCCCATGACCAGGGGCAGGATGCCAGCGTTGGGTACCACGTTCCATGACAGGGTCAAGGTGATGTTCTTGTTTGCCCTGGGAGGAAAGAATACTTAGTTTAAAAAAAAATCACACTCACTCAAGCCCACACGCACACTTCAGATCTAGAGTTTATAGAGGCTACATGTCAGGGTTTTTCCTGGCTCAAAATGTTTTGTTTACTAAATCTAAATCTAAGTCTCTTTGTAGGATACAGGTCTACTCTGTATACTGCAAGTATATCTAGATGTATGATATATAATATACATGATAACATGATAACATATAGGATAACATGATAACGTTACAACCGGTTTCATTTTCAAGTTTTTGTGCAGCGGAAGCCGGCAAAGATATGAGCAAGTGCTCATATGACGTAAAAGTCGCATTAAACGCGACTTGACAGTTCAGACGGGGGGCGGGGGCGCGTTGCTAAATAGCAGATATGTGTCCTATTATGGCAAGCCGTTTTAACATTTATTAGCTACATTTGACTAGTCGAAATTCGATTTTTACTAGTCTAAATTTGTATTCAAGATATCTATAACGTCATTCTGACTAGTCAAAACGACAGTTAGAGATATCTGTAATTCAGTTTTGACTAGTCAAAATGTAATTACAGATATCAGCAGTGATGTCACCGAAAACGACACTCAACTCGTCACACATCCTTAAATGACATTGCAGATATCTGTAATTCAGTTTTGACTAGTCAAAATAATAGTTGCAGATATCTCAAACGTCATTATGACTAGTCCGAATTGTATTGCATGACGATGCTCATGATGCGAGGTATCTCATGATATTGGCGGGACCAGCAAAGCATTTGATGAGTGTTGGCAGAAGCAATGGCGGTTGCTGTGGTGGATAGGATAGCGCGAAAATGCCATGAAATAGAGAGAATATATCATCAAGGGATTTGTGGTGAACGTGAGATTCGTTCACTAGATGCTTGTACTAGAAATAGGGCTGCAACTAACGATTATTTTGGTAGTCGACTAATCTGTCGATTATTTTTCCGATTAGTCACGATTAGTCGTGTGGCTTTTCGCTGCGCGTAAATGGCGACGCAGAAGCATAAATCCGGCTTAACTAGCTATCTAACCTAACGTTACGCCAAGCTACAGCTGCTCACAGAGCTAGTTGACTGGCTAGCTAGCATTGCTGGCTAGACTACAGACAGCTCACGTTAGTAGGCTACGCTTGGCGCTGTTTATCTTACAGACAGCTCGCTGGTGGACTCAACATAATTGAAATAGCATTCACTTATCAAGCATCATTCATGATCATCCACCATGACTACCTGGTATTTTAATAGCGACCACCCCTCACTTCATTTCATCTCGCGTTCTCCTGGCTTCAACATGGAAAACCCCTGCTACGTAACGTTACATACAAGCGCCTCTGTCTGTCACATGCGCACAGGGCAAATAAATTAATAGCACAAACGCTCATAGCATGTCAACAGCCCTGTCCATGAGACGTTGTTTTCCAACATGTAACAGTAAAGCTAACATAAACATTACGACCCTAACAATATAACGTTAGCCAGTTGGCTAACAACGTTAGCTAAAACTTACCCAGCTGATTCTTGCATGGCTCCCTAAAAAAAAAAAACGTTTTTTTTAATATACTTTTTTTATGCGATTAGTCGACAACAACATTTCACGTCGACGAATTTTCGTAATCGATTAGTCGTGACTAGTCGACTAATCGTTGCAGCCCTAACTAGAAATCTACAGCGCAGTAATTGAAGCTGCTCCAGCGTTTTCTGACAACAACAGACATATCTGAAACGTCATTTCGCCTAGTCTAAACTCTAATTTAAGATATCTGTAATAACATTTCGACTAGGCAGAATGAAAGTTAAAGATATCACCAATTTGAGATATCAATCATTAAAAATGAATTTCAAGATATCTATAACTTTATAATAGATATCTACAATCGGCGACCTTGAGTGCCATGAAAGGCGCCATATAAATAAAATGTATTATTACAATTAAATTACGATTATTCCTAATTCCAGTTTGAGATATCTACAACTTCATTCAAGATATCTTCAACTTAATTTAAGATATCTTTAAGGACAATGTAGATATCTTGAATTAATGGGAATTAAAGATATCTTGAACTGGAAGTATGACTAGTCAGAATGAAACCGTAGATATCTGAAACTGTAATTACAACTAGTCATAATTCAGTTGCAGATATCGGCAATGTGAATAGCTGATATCTACAACTGAATTGTAGATATCTGTAATGACAAACCCCATACACTTGAATGGCAAAATACATTTGAATCTTACTAGTCAAAATATAATAACAGATATCTAAAATGTGAGTTTTGATTAGTCCAAATATAATTAAAGATATCTTGAATTTGAGTTTTGACTAGGCAAAATGATGTTGCAGATATCAGTAATGAATATCCATTGTAGCTAATAAATGTTAAAACAGCTTGCCATAGTCCGATATAATACCACCTCTGAACGCGACCCAGGTCTGATTTTAAAAAGTCAGATTTCATGTGATTTGCGCTATTCACATGGTCATGCATAAATCAGACCTGAGTCACAAAAAAATCGGATTTGGGTCGCATTTCACTGCCATGTGAACGAAGCCCTAGTGACCCTGCACCCTGCAGCTCTTTTAACACCAGACAGTGAAAAGGCCAATTGAATTCATGTATGGTTTATCAGTGGGTACCCAGTTAAAAGCCATAACCATCAGACTGTATTCTGTGTGTGTATATGTATCTGTGTGTGGGTGTGTGTCTGTGTGCCTGTATAATATCTAAGCACCTGGTGGATATCAGTATCACTGTGAGTGCCTGTGAGTGTACATTTGTGAAAGTTGTCAATCAAGTGTATGTGTGTATCTTGTGTGAACCAGTTGTTGTGTATTTGTGATTGGGTGTGTGAACCCGCATGGTGTGCATTTGTGAAAGTCTGTGTGTGTGTGTGTGTGTGTGTGTGTGTGTGTGTGTGTGTGTGTGTGTCCAGGTCCCACTCTGTACCTCAGGCTGTCCGGGGGGAGTGGGAGGGGATGACAGTGATGGGGCCGTAGGGATGCCCCTGACACACACCCAGCTCTCTGCCAGTCACCCGCTCTGGACAAACACAGTGGCATACAGGTCAGAACACACCAGAACCAGAAGACCGACCCCATGTAGTAATAATTTTAAATGTAATAATTTTGCCATTTAGCAGACGCTTTTATCCAAAGCGATTTACAATTACGAATTACAGGGACATTCCCCCTGGAGTAACTGAGGGCTAAGTGCCTTACTCAAGGGCACACTAGTAGTGTTCAGGCAGGAGCTTCAGGCGGGATTTGAACTCACAACCTTCCGATCACAAGTCCAACTCACTATCCACTAGACCACCACTACCCCTATGTAGTCCTACAAGTGTCTAATGCCTGAGCTGAGCCCCAAACAGTGGTCCATCTTTGGTTGGACAACAAAGTTCTATTCTAAAATAAATAAGGTCAGCCCACTTTTCAGGGCCAAAAGTGAAGTGGAAAGTAAAGTCAGTCTTTCCATTTACATTTTTGGAATTTAGTGGACACCTTTTTTGGTAATATACAGTTGAGAAACTGAACAGGGGGATTCAGAGGTTTAAGGAGGGACAGTTAAGGTGTAGCCTGAAAAGATGAAGTCTATGGCAGAAGATAGGGAGAGACTCTGCAATCCTGACAGCAATGGGGAGCAATCTTCAGATTTAAATCCAATTTAACACGCCATTATATGGCACTCTATCATCAATTCAGTCATTCAACTCCTCACCTAACAGTTGGAAGAACATTTGAGCTGCAGTACTGCGGTCTGCATCAGGGGGCAGCAGAGAGTGGAAGTCCTCTTCCAATGACACCTTTCTGGAGAGGGAGATGAAGAAGAGGAGAGAGGAGTGTTTATTGTAGCATTGATAGTGGTTTACCTGTGGTTCTCTGATGAAGGGTGCTCCGTAGGGACGGGTTAGGTTGATCCATTTATCTATCAGTCAATCACGGACTTCCGCATCGATACAAAGATATCTAATCGACAAATCGAAAAAACCCATTACAAGTACTCAGTATTTGTGAGATTAAAAAATGCATGTGGCCGTGTTTTTTCATTCATTTACATAACAACCTCGCTGAGTTCATTCATCCCCTCTCAGTTGTTGCCATGGGCTATTGCCACTGCTCACGATAATGTTGTTCAATGTAAACTTTGCAATAGTAAATTCACATACCACCATTTGGCAACTGTAATACTTCAATACTTCAAAACAAAACACCCAGCGATCTCCAGTGATGCTGAGACACAGGCAAACTGACATGACTAACTTCACAGTTCAAACACAGACCTATGAAATGGTTATTTATTTTACATCGTGGACATAGATACGAGTTTGAATAAACAAGATAATTTAAGTCAGCATAAATATAGCATGCACGATCGATAAATGACATTTAGCATCCATCATCTAACTGATTGTGAAAAATGCAGTCGGACCCATCGACATTTACCTCAGCAGGCTCTCAGGGGTGAGCTCTGGTTCTCTCTCAGGGAGGTCGACACACTCCTCCACTATGTCCTCCATAGCCACCACCACCTCCTCTTCTATGGGAGACCTGCCCCCCCACACATAAACACACACACACACACACACACACACACACCATTATTAGGTAGAGTATCTTCACCCATTAGCCATCAGTTACAATTCTAAGAATTGACTTTTGACATGAAAATGTTAGTACACGTTGCTACTTGCCCTCTACACCCTGACAAAATGTAAAAAATGGCACCTGGGATTATGGACGCCAGATTAGATGTCAAGCCACTCCTACTAACCCCCCCTTTAAAAAATAATAATCTATATTTAATATTCAATTTATATTTCAGTCGCTCTCATCCTCTTTCTAGAGAGATAATGTTCACTGAATTCTTTTTCTCATCTCTCACCGTCTGCTGGCCGGAGTGTGTTCTTTGGACACTTCCTGGAGCTCTGAGACAGCTGAAAGAAACATGTGATCGATCAGGCTCATGATCAAGCCCACTGTAGTAGACAATTGACTATCTTCCCCAAGCACACCCCATGTAAACGGACTACAGAAACCTTAAGCTCCTAGCCACTTTACTACTGAACTATCTATTATCACTAGTTGCACCACTAGTGTATTCTGTCTTATCTGTACTATTGTCACCTTTATCTGGTATTATGCCCATTTTTTTCTCCATGTATGTCCTGTACTACTGTTACTTTCTTGAATTATGTCTATTGCCTTATGTCTTGTGCTGCAACATAATGTCAGGAACCGAAGCCTAAGAATGTTACTCTCTTACACTTGTGTAATGTGATGTAACAATAAACTTGAAACTTGAGATAGATCCCCTGGTGTCTGACCTGAGGTTTCAGAGGGGGCTCGTCCTGACTCCCTCAGCTCTCGTGTGACCTGTGTACAGAGGACACTCATCGACACATGCACTGTAGACATGTTGTGTCGTGACAGAGAATGTACTCTCAATAATCTGGATGAATCATGGGTCGACGTATATCAACAAACAAACCAACGTGGGGAACGGTGGTGGAATAACGTTGTAGCTTGATGCACTCGTCTTGCAATACTGTTGTTGAAGTGTGCATTGTCGGTGCTGTGTTGGTGTGTTATTGTAAGTGTACAGCTAAACTAGCTAGCTACATTGACATTGGGAATGCAGTTGAAGAAGTGATTCTGCATGCATGCAGGGTCATCATCAAAATGTCAACTATGGCAATGCATTTGAACATGCAAATAGATATGGATATAGATAGGAACTACATATCAGCAGCAATACTTTTGGAAAATATGATTTGAGCCTAGCTGAACACATCCCATATGCCAACAAAAACAAACAATACAGTATAATAACTCCTTATTTTGTTGGCAATGAAGAGGTGCAAATAAGCGTATTTTGTAGTTTTTGTCTGAGAAATAGTCCTAATTTGGCTACAATCTCATATCGTGAATCGTATTGAATCGTGAGTTGAGTGCATTGTTACATCCCTACTAAAAACTAATGTTCATTGATTGATGGTTGAATGAAAACAAATGCGGTCATAGTCAACAGAAATAAAGAATTTACCCCTCTCACGCCAGAGCCCCTCCTCTCTCTGTCCTTCTCCACCCCCATGTCTACGTCGACCTCAGAGTCTCCCCCCTCCCTGCTGCTCTTCTTCCTGAGGACAGCACACTGTTGCCATAGTGACAGGAGGTCAGGGTGGAGGTGAGCTGTGTTAGGGAAGAGGGTAAGGAGGGGTGGGGGTGGGGGCAAAGAGAAGATAAGCAAACTTGTCTTATCTTAATCGTAGTCATCTACTTATGTGATCGCTCTCTCTAAAAACGCCACAAGGGTTGTCTATCTATCCATCTATCCATCCATCCACCCATCCGTCCAATCGTCCCTTCCTGGGTCCATCTATCCATCATGGACTGAACTGCATACTTCCTCCCTAGACCGCAATGTCCACCAACTCACAATATATCATCACTATCATCTGCGGTGGCATATATACGCTGGGAAAGATCCATTATGTCTACCTCTGGGTACGCTGAAACGTCAGACCTTGTCATCCAAGTTTCTCTCAGTAGAGGTATGAGATACTCACGGCAGGCGGGGGCGCTGAAGAGCTCTCCGGGGGCGGCCGTGGACCGGGAGGCGGGGTCTATCAGCACCTTGGACTGGGAGAGAGAGACAGCAATACTAGGCAAAGAGGTCAACTACACTTCCTCAAGCACGGATCACCAATAGGCGGCCCGCAGGCCAGATCCGGCCACTCTATAATGTGCAGCTTTATCACACAGCACAATGCCACAGATGTCGCAAGTTTTGAGGGAGCGTGCAATTGGCATGCTGACTCCAGGAATGTCCACCAGAGCTGTTGCCGGTGAATTGAAAATGTATTTCTCTACCATAAACCATCTCCAAAGTCGTTTCCAATTCCAATTCTCGGACACACCTTTGGAGACGGCTTATGGTAGAGAAATGAACATTCAATTCACGGGCAACAGCTCTGGTGGACATTGCTGCCAATTGCACGCTCCCTCAAAACCTGCGACATCTGTGGCATTGTGCTATGTGATAAAACTGCACATTTTAGAGTGGCCTTTTATTGTGACCAGCCTACTGAACAGTACTTCCTTAAAACAAAACAAAAAGATCTATTTAGATACCCAGACAAAGATACTTGACTGATTTGAAGAATCAATCCTTCAGTGAATTCCTCTGGTGCCTGGTAGGAGGGTGGGTGGTCTTACCAGGGGCATGGTCTCAGCAAGAGGGTCCTTGATCTGCAACTGCATTGCCTCCATGGAGATCTGCGTGTGAGGGTCGGCGAAAACAAGCTGTCGCCTGCGACCCTGTCTCTTAGGAGAGGGGACAACTTCGGGGAGCTAGGTGTCGGAGAGAAGGAGGTAGAAAAGGATGTAGCGGCAGAGTGGAATGTTAGAGGTAGAGAGGAGAGAAAGGATGTAGAGGCAGAGAGAAGGAGAGAGAGGATGTAGAGGCAGAGAGAAGGAGGGAGAGGATGTAGAGGCAGAGAGAAGGAGGGAGGATGTAGAGGAAGAGAGAAGGAGGGAGAGGATGTAGAGGCAGAGAGAAGGAGGGAGAGGATGTAGAGGCAGAGAGAAGGAGAGAGAGGATGTAGAGGCAGAGAGAAGGAGAGAGAGGATGTAGAGGCAGAGAGAAGGAGGGAGAGGATGTAGAGGCAGAGAGAAGGAGAGAGGATGTAGAGGCAGAGAGAAGGAGAGAGGATGTAGAGGCAGAGAGAAGGAGAGAGAGGATGTAGAGGCAGAGAGAAGGAGAGAGGATGTAGAGGCAGAGAGAAGGAGGGAGAGGATGTAGAGGCAGAGAGAAGGAGAGAGAGGATGTAGAGGCAGAGAGGAGGGAGAGGATGTAGAGGCAGAGAGAAGGAGGGAGAGGATGTAGAGGCAGAGAGAAGGAGGGAGAGGATGTAGAGGCAGAGAGAAGGAGGGAGAGGATGTAGAGGCAGAGAGAAGGAGGGAGAGGATGTAGAGGCAGAGAGAAGGAGGGAGGATGTAGAGGCAGAGAGAAGGAGGGAGAGGATGTAGAGGCAGAGAGAAGGAGGGAGAGGATGTAGAGGCAGAGAGAAGGAGGGAGGATGTAGAGGCAGAGAGAAGGAGGGAGAGGATGTAGAGGCAGAGAGAAGGAGAGAGAGGATGTAGAGGCAGAGAGAAGGAGAGAGAGGATGTAGAGGCAGAGAGAAGGAGGGAGAGGATGTAGAGGCAGAGAGAAGGAGAGAGGATGTAGAGGCAGAGAGAAGGAGAGAGGATGTAGAGGCAGAGAGAAGGAGAGAGGATGTAGAGGCAGAGAGAAGGAGGGAGAGGATGTAGAGGCAGAGAGAAGGAGGGAGGATGTAGAGGCAGAGAGAAGGAGGGAGAGGATGTAGACGCAGAGAGAAGGAGGGAGGATGTAGAGGCAGAGAGAAGGAGAGAGAGGATGTAGAGGCAGAGAGAAGGAGAGAGAGGATGTAGAGGCAGAGAGAAGGAGGGAGAGGATGTAGAGGCAGAGAGAAGGAGGGAGAGGATGTAGAGGCAGAGAGAAGGAGGGAGGATGTAGAGGCAGAGAGAAGGAGAGGGAGGATGTAGAGGCAGAGAGAAGGAGGGAGAGGATGTAGACGCAGAGAGAAGGAGGGAGGATGTAGAGGCAGAGAGAAGGAGAGAGAGGATGTAGAGGCAGAGAGAAGGAGAGAGAGGATGTAGAGGCAGAGAGAAGGAGGGAGAGGATGTAGAGGCAGAGAGAAGGAGGGAGAGGATGGAGAGGCAGAGAGAAGGAGGGAGAGGATGTAGAGGCAGAGAGAAGGAGAGAGAGGATGTAGAGGCAGAGAGAAGGAGGGAGAGGATGTAGAGGCAGAGAGAAGGAGAGAGGATGTAGAGGCAGAGAGAAGGAGGGAGAGGATATAGAGGCAGAGAGAAGGAGAGAGAGGATGTAGAGGCAGAGAGAAGGAGAGAGAGGATGTAGAGGCAGAGAGAAGGAGAGAGAGGATGTAGAGGCAGAGAGAAGGAGAGAGGATGTAGAGGCAGAGGCAGAGAGAAGGAGAGAGGATGTAGAGGCAGAGAGAAGGAGGGAGAGGATGTAGAGGCAGAGAGAAGGAGGGAGAGGATGTAGAGGCAGAGAGAAGGAGGGAGGATGTAGAGGCAGAGAGAAGGAGAGAGAGGATGTAGAGGCAGAGAAGGAGGGAGAGGATGTAGAGGCAGAGAAGGAGGGAGAGGATGTAGAGGCAGAGAAGGTGGGAGAGGATGTAGAGGCAGAGAGAAGGAGGGAGAGGATGTAGAGGCAGAGAGAAGGAGAGAGAGGATGTAGAGGCAGAGAGAAGGAGGGAGAGGATGTAGAGGCAGAGAGAAGGAGAGAGGATGTAGAGGCAGAGAGAAGGAGGGAGAGAAAAAATAAACATCTACAAACAAAGCTGTGTGTATGCATGGTTGATGAATGAGGCCTATTGAGACACTACAGCGAGTCTGTGACGGTAATAGTATAAGCGTGTAACTGGCGACCGTGAAAAGAAATAAACAACCGTCAAACACTTTATTACATACATTTCCGCCTATCTATCAAACTGTCTCCACCCCCTCTAGCACACTATCTCCCTTCTAGCCCTTCCAATCCTCTCCAACCTGACATTTTTTGTTAATTTGTAATAATAATAAAAAATACAATTACTAATAATAAAGTGTTATAAAGTGTTATTTAACAGTTATTGGAATGTTTGTGTCCAGGTAGAAGACTGGAAATCTGGAAATTAATAAATTCTTTATTCACGATGTGTCCTATTCTCCAAAAAAGAAAAGAAAAAGAAAAGTGCTTCCTCTTTTCTTTCACTGTGCTCAACGCATAACTCACTGGGAACTTCAGAGTGTATATCTGGTACATCATTGTTGTGACGGTAAGACTGTGTGTATATATGAATGGCTAAAACGAGGGCTACGACTATTACCAAGTCTATCGCTGGGTTTATCCGCAAAGACCTTTGCCCGTACAGTGTAGTCGAAAACGAAGGTTTCCGACGAATGCGCCATAACACTGGCACCAATATATGAAATACTGTGTCAAAAATATTTAACTGAAACGGCTATTCGAGTGTTGTATGTAGTTCTTCCTTTAAACATTTTAACTCCTGCTTTCTGGGCAGTTAAGCCTTCTGGCACTTTATTTTGTATGAATGATGGCAGACACACATGGACAAGTTGCAGAAGAGTAACCTTAGATAGTCTATTAGGCTAGGCTGATGACTGTAACTGAATGTAACTGTCTCCATTTCTCACACACACACACACACACACACACACACACACACACACACACACACACACAAGCACAAACACACACACACACACACACACACAAACAAACATACATACACACACCTCTCCACAAGAGCTCTCCGGCGCTCTCTCCGGCGCTCTGTCCGGTGTTCTCTCTGGCCCTCTCTCTGGCGATCTCTCTGGCGCTCTCTCTGGCGCTCTCTCTGGCGCTCTCTCTGGCGCTCTCTCCGGTGTTCTCTCTGTCCCCTTCTCTGACTCGTCCTCTCTCTCTGAGGAGTACGGGGCCTCTAGTGGCATCTCCATGGGCTGGCCCGTTTCCTTGTCCAGCAGCCACACACTGTCCCCCACCACCACCGTGTCCTTCAGCCTGGACATGCACACACACACACACACACACACACACACACACACACACACACACACACACACACACACACAATGGTGGGTACTATCTTAATAACCATCTAGCTTCCTCATTTATTGTAATCAGAAAACACACACAGCAAAAATGAAGACTGTTCAAGTCCTAGCTGGACTTGAACAGTGACCACAGCCCTTGTGGCAGTAAGATCCGCCTGTGAAAGGGTCCCAGGGGACTTACTGGTCAATAGATGTCATGGCTCCCTCCTGGTCCCTTGTTCTCTCCGTCTCTCCCTCTCTCTCCCTTTCCCTCTCCTCAATCTCTGCGTCTGTCACACACACATTTTAATCATTTATTTCTGTCCACATAGAAACAAGTATACAAGGACAGAAATACTGAAGGCACAGATGGGATGCATTCACAAACAGACATGGACAATGTCTTTCACATACAACAGGACAAGACTCACGGGTACAAGTAACACCGTCTCCGCCATATTTGGCGGCTGCCAATAATCGCAGAGACAGAGCAATACTTGCTGAGCCTTTTTGCTTCTCCCTTGGACATTCCCAGTAGACACACACACACACACACACACCTTTTCACTCCTTTCACGCTAACAAATGTCCATATCGATCGCCTGTCATTACTTAGAGAATCCTACTATCCTCTCTCATCTCTCTTACCCCAGTCGAATAGGTCTGGCTGCTCCAGAAGCAAGTCGATCACTCTGCCTGTGGCTTCAGTTAGCTCCGCTCCCTCAAACTGATGGAGAGAGACAGGGAGAGAGAGATAAGTAACCATAAAAAACCCAGCTCAACACTTGTGTCTTGAGCCATTCAGTGGGGAACAGTATTCTTACGTCAACATCAACGAAATACAACATCAAAATATAAAACACAATTTTCGATAAAAACAGTGCTAATAACTTAGTGAATCTTGATTTATTATTCAGCACAGTCTATGGCGGTGGTGGGTAAGGCTAAAACGTTCATCCTACGTTATTTGGCGTTCAGGAGACCTGTAAAGAATGGGATGGGTAATGTTTTGTATCTTGCTGTTCTTGTTTTGGGGATCTCAGTTGGGTAGTTTCTGATTTGGCGATTTGATATTTGGGCTCTGGTAGGTGGCAGCCAGGTTCTGAAGGGGGAATTCAGAAGACCCAAGGCAAAGTCCTTGCACAGTGTATTTCTTCTGTCTTAAGTATGTTGCATCAGGTAAGGGACTACTGTTGTTATCAGGCCAAGAACCCACTGGTCTGATCCCATAACGTTAATGGGAGACTGTGGTATCAGTCAATTATTCAGTGCAGGAGTGCCCGTGTGTTTGGCTTGGTAGGCCAAAATGAACCCTGAGTGGTTAACTGTGGGCCAAAAAACCCTGACCATCCATTACAACGAATACTTGAAATTGCCCATTTGGGAGTGCAATTATTCATATTATGATTTTATTACTAGTGACTAGTAGTGACCACTACTAGACCACATATGTGACATGTTCTAATGCTTTGATCCTCATATGTAATGATCAGACTTTTCTTTAGAAAAATGTGAATACAATTCCTTGTTGTTGAAAATAAATGACACATCACTAGTCAACTAATGCAGCTTGTTTTGTGAGCCTGCTAAGTATTGTCATAGTTTAACTAGGTAGCAGTGGGGATTACTCACCGAATCCATTGCGTTGCAGTATTTTGGCTTGACTAGCGAGTTTGTGTTGTGATTCTCAACAATGTTGAAACGTAGTTCCGTGTTTCAAAAGAAAAGTCAGAACATTTTGACTGGTCGCCGATATGAGGACCAAAGCATTAGAACGTGTCACATAATGTTGCTGGTGAAAAGGTCTGTATGTCGGCGATTCTCACGTCACGCAAATGACCTTTTTAAAATATATATATAAATGTGAAGTGTTGAAGTGTTGAAGAGCCCACTCGATATAATAATAATAATAATAATAACTTGCTTTAATCATTATATAATAATAATTTAATTATTGAGTCATTTAAAGGCAATATTTAAAAGATGGGTTTTTAGTCTTGACTTGAAAATATTTGCTGAGGTTATAACAAACAACAGTTTGTTACTTATGATTTGTGAATTGTATTCACTACATCATCTGCCATGGACTACTAGGTAAGTGATAGATGGCTTGTAAACAAACTTACGTTTTAGGACGTGTGATCATCTAATTATGTGGAGTTATGTGTTTTTAGCATGTTGATGTTCAATCAGCATGTTGTGATGTGATGCTACAAATGCAGTTAGGTGTTCATAGTGATGTTCCTTGCTAGCTACTAGCAACTGTTTTGCGTGTGTTTTGATTCAGAGCGTCTTTCTCCGGTATTTGGTTTGAGGGGTACCAACATTCAAATAAGCATATCTTCTTCAACTAGATTTCAGATGTCAATGTATGACACATCGTTTGAAAGCTTACAATCTGCACTTTCATAATATGGAAAAACAGTTCAAACGAATGAATTTCAAAATGACAATTTTCGATGCTAATCCAAGAACCCTCTCCCAGGCCCACGCCTTCACCTGAGTGAAGTGAAGCATGACCGGCTCCGGCTCTTTCAGGGTGATGGCTTCTGGCGTGGATTGGTTCAAACCTGAGGTGAGAGGGACATAGAGACAAGAGAAGGAAAAGAAAAAAGGGAGAGTGGAGGAAAAGTACCAACGTTAGAGACGCTGATCTCTTGGTGAAGATTTGTCATCTGATCTCAATAACAGACTATGTTTTAGCCCTGTCCGGAAGCAACGGTGTGCCCTTGAAACTCGTAAAGATCTTTAGAGGATTTTACAAGTGGAAGCAATATACCTATTCCATTCTGTCACATCCACACATGCTTATATTAGGGGGGGGCAACTCTAACATGTCTTATTATCTTTCTAGCGGAAACTTCTGGTGAGTATTTTGACCTTATTCCCACTTTCTGTTTCAGTCTGTGTCTTTTTTTTTGCAACTCGAGAAAGAAGCTTCTTGTAGAGTTACAACTAGTAGAGGTTGGCTAGGAATTGACTCACCCTGGCTAGGAATTGACTCACCATGGCTAGGAATTGACTCACCCTCCCCCTCCGATGCGGTTCTGGAACTGACCACTGGAGAGCGCTGTGTAGTCACAGCCGCCATAATCTGCATTGGTTGGGGAAGTAACAGAATCGCCATAAAACAAGGTCAATCAATATACCACCTTTTCTGTGTGCTAAGCCTTAGAATAATGCTTTGTAAATACATTTGATGAATCAACAGAGAATTTGAATTCTAACTCTAATTAAAGTAGAGAAAATGTTTTGTTGTTGGTTAACGTTGAAAGTACCTGAGGGATCCTGTAGGGACTGGGGAGCTGGTCTCCTGAGCCCATCACACCAAAGAAGGGGTCTGGAGCCCCCTCAGCCTCCTCCAGAAGGAACAGGGAATCAGCCACGTTCAGGGCTAGTCTGGGACACAAAAGGGCCAATGTTAAATGCAAAATGGCTGCTATGCATTGCCCAGGTGGGTCTGACACATAGGCAGGGAGTGGGGTGAGATGTCCTCATACTAGAGCATAAGTGTAAGCATAGTTACAAGCTTATGTTTGAGTTTATGGTTAGACCGAGGCTACAGGTAGGGTTATAGGCTGCTCATCCGGTTAGACTGAAACGTTATCCCTAACCAAACATAAACTTACTGTATACCTAACCACAACCTTTACCCTGAAGATAACAATTTCTTACAGTAAGCGTGTTGTGTTTCTGGGTTACGGGACTGATCTTTATTTATGATGGGGGTGGTACACGGATGGATTTAACCTCTAAAATACCAAAATTGACGACCCTCCCCTTACGCAAAATATATTTTCGCATAGCCCTCGAATACTTGAAAAACATACATTGGCTCTCCCCCTACAAAGATGAATGATTAAAACACAGTGGTGTTGCCACACGCTGTAAACATTTCAAGGCAAATTAAACTATATATTTAGTAATGATAGAGTAACTACCTTTGATCGACAACACTATTGTTGTTAAAACTAAAGCAAAAGTGAAAGCGTTATGATGTTCCTTTTGACAAGAATAAACGTGAGTCGGGTTGTGATCATGCAACCCAGCTCCATACTGTTCAAGAGTCCTGGGGAGAACCCTGCTGTCCATAGTGCCGTCATTTCAGCTAAACAGCTATTACAGAATCATTGGCGATTCATAATCTATATTTTGTACATTTCATGCAATTCCACAGCAACATTTCTAAACACTGGAGAAAAACCTGCCATCCTGCATCAATTTAGTGCCATACCAAGGGCCTATATTTCACTTTGAAAGAGTCAGTGTTGCACACAAGATCTAGATCGATCAAGTGTTTCATAGGCACTACAACACACATGAAATTAACATAGTACATGTTGTTTTTGATTAAATAATTTTCGCCCTAAAGTAACCTAGCTTTTAATTACTTTACTTTGGCTGCGTTTTTTATTATTATTCTGAAATACTGTACACATCTCAGCAATGACAGTTGGATTTGTAAAGTGTTCTTCATACAGAACAAACAACAGAAGAAGAAAAAAATAAGCCTTCTGCATATACTCTGTCTACACAAAGGCCACAAGACCTTGTCAACATCACAGGTAATGTTCTCCCTGGCCAAGCAGAGGGGAAAGTATCGCCTGGCATGACGAATCCAGCCCTGATATACTTCAGATATATTTCAACACAGGAGAGCTCACCTTTAGCCCTTATTGCTTAAGCTATGATTGCTAATTCAAATGCAATAGGTGTTTGCCCATATGGAGTGTGATTGATGTTTTGAGTTTAGCATTCTGAATGGTAGTGTTTTCCATGTGAACACAAGAGATTTTATCAAGGAAGTGTGTGCCAAATGTAGAGAATTGTATTTAGTGTTTTGTTAACTGGGTGGTTTAGCGTGGCAAAATTAGTGATAAGCAAGAAATGTGTTTGTCAGAATTGGTGTGAGATAAAATACACCAGTTTCAGGTTTTGGTCATTGTGTTTGAGGTTTGGATGTTAGTGTTAAAGCGAAAACCTGTAAACACTTTATTTATTTGTTGTTCGACCACTGGTTGATTTTGTGGCGCTGTTCCGACTTTCAGGACTTCAGAAATCGACAGTTTGTCTTGCTTATGTCTTGCTTTCAGACAGTTTCTTTCTTCAAACTGATCACTGTTGTTTTCATTCTCGAACTGCTATCACAGAATACTGTATACTTTAGCTCCTACATAAACTAAGAAGGACACAGGTTAAAGTATACCATTCGTTCTTGAGATCACTTTAGTACGGAGCCCCCCTGGGGTCACATGGTAGGAAAACATTATTTGATGTGTGAATCCGTTCCCTCGGTTAAGTAAATCTGTTCCCTCGGTTTAGTAATTAGTTCGTTCGGTTTAGTAATTAGTTCCCTCGGTTTAGTAATTAGTTCCCTCGGTTTAGTAATTCGTTATGGTTAGGGTTAGGCCCTACGAGCCAGAACGATCGCAAGGATTCTAACCCTAAACCTAACCCTAACCCTGACCCTAATCCTGGTAGGGCCTAACCCTAACCCTTGGGACCCCAGGGGGGGTCCGTACTTTAGCCTTGTGAGAGGAAGGGGAATTAGCTCAAACACACAAAACGAGCGGCTCTTCAGATTTGCGATGACCCAACACTCGTTGTTGGTCAGTGGTCCACTGAACGAATACTACTGTGTATTTCCACCGTATTTCATATTTAGTAACATGTAAGTAAAAAACAAAGTTGTCAGAAGCAGGATTTGAACCCATGACTCCAGATGAGATTGCAACCTGAACCCAGTAACTAATATAGAGTTCTGTATATACCGTGGTAATATGATTCATTCGCGTATTATAATTATAATTTTTTACCGCGTAAAGGTTTGCCAAATTAACCGCGATCGTTAACGAATAAACTAATATTTCCCTTTTTAGCTTTGAGAACTTCTGAGAAGTACGGCTAAAACAAACCCTTTACTCTGAGGGTGTTGAGGGGAGACGATGGTAAATGCCTACTCTGGGGCAGGTGTGTGGGTGACATTGTGTATGTGTGTGTGTAAGCGTGCATGTATGATGTGTGTCCCCTGACCTGTCAGGCTCAGGCAAGTCGATGCTTATGTGTATCTTGGAGCGCAGCAGGCGCTCGATGGTCTGCTGAATCTCATCTGGAAAAGAGCAGGGAAGTTACTACAGTATATCATGAGGTCAAGGTACTGTGTGACATCACATTCATTTTACAGGCTGCACAGTTACCGTGGTGATTCTGCGTGGGTGACCTGGAAGATGATGTGATTCTGCATCTACAGTACCATCACAACTAACTTTGCTGAAGTGTTTATGGTTTATGCTGCATTCTGCGGTGGAGGAGGTCATAAATCTAACAGTTTGGCTGGTAACGAAAGATAAACTACTACTACGAATTAATTCTGCTAAATGGTAATAAAATAAAAGGTATTATTGTGTACCAGAGTGTTTTGAAGAGACGGTAAGCCTCATCCTTTAGTGAGTTGTATCTACCTCTAATGACAATGTGCTGCATGTGCTGTGTTTTATCAATGAGTGTGTATGGAGGTGAGTGCGTGTAGTAGTAGGTCCTGTGGCTTTGGTGGTTTGTATTTCAGATCAACCAGTGCCCTTCACTGTGCAGCTGTCAGACCTGATGTATTACTTTACCTTACTCTCATTTCTGTGTGTATCGACAGCAGTTCTTTCCACAATGACATTTGTTATGCCCTTCATTTCAGGGCATAAAATGCCCTGCCTTCCCCCAGCCCCACTCCCTCCCTCCCTCCCTCTCTCACCCAGAAGAAAAGCACACTGGCGGTGGTAGACGATGACTACGCCGTACTGGAGCTGGGAAGACAGGTAGAGGGAGAAGCGGGGCCGGGGGAGGCCTGGTTGGAGGGGAGGCACCCGCACCATCACATAGTCCATGATGTCATCACTAGGATCAACGTGACACATATCAGACACACACCCATCAAAGATTCTGATCTAAAGCACCAGTGTGTGACCTTCAGACCTGGGTCAAATACTATTTGAAATCCTTTCAAATACTTGAGCGTTTACTTGAGCCTGTCTGGAGTCCCTGAATGGCATGATTTGCACTTTTGGGGATTATTCAACAATGGTTCAATTGCTCCAGGCGCCATCAGTCAAGCACAGATATTTGAAATATAACATGTGTTATTTAAACCTATGTCTGGTGGCCTCATGCTGTACTGTAAAGTCTGACACACAATGTACATCATTAAGCATTTAGCAGATGCCTTTATCCAAAGCGACTTACACAAATACATTTGTCTGAAGTAAGTGAATCATCTATGCATCAGTCATTACAAGAAAGTAATCTATGCTATGACCAGGGGCCATTGGCAGTTACAATGCCTGACAGGTAAGATGTAGTCTGAAGAGATCAGAAAGGTCTGTACAAGAATTAGTACTGCTGTGACAGAAGTTTCAATAAAACCATAATGCTAAATCAATACCTCGTATTCCCTCAGACAGTGGAGGGGATGGGGGGGGGGGGGGTTTACATACCATGTTTTCCCAACATTGACCTTCAGAAGCTCCCTGCGTGTTATTCTGGTTCCTTTCGTGGCTGCCAACCTAAAACCACCCAGATCAGGCATGAAAATGGGTCGGGGTGAAAAAGGTGAGAAGGATACGAGACCCGGAACCTGCTAGGCGGTCCCGGCGGAAAGTTTTTTTTGTGGAATAATTAGCTTCCATGTGCTCATATCTGATTTCTTTTAGATTTACTCTAGTGGTGGTCACATGCAGAATTACAAGATTAAAAAAAATAAAAAATAAAAAAAAGTATGGATGTCTATTATGGATTCAAAACGGCGAATTTCGCCGAAAGGTGAGCGATTATCATGCCTGTATATTACATTACCTCAGAATACCACCAACAACATCACATTAACTATGTTACATTACCTCAGAATACACCAGGAACATCACATTAACTATATTACATTACCTCAGAATACACCAGGAACATCACATTAACTATGTTACATTACCTCAGAATACACTAGAAACATCACATTAACTATGTTACATTACCTCAGAATACCACCAACAACATCACATTAACTATGTTACATTACCTCAGAATACCACCAACAACATCACATTAACTATATTACATTACCTCAGAATACACCAGGAACATCACATTAACTATGTTACATTACCTCAGAATACACCAACAACATCACATTAACTATATTACATTACCTCAGAATACACCAACAACATCACATTAACTATGTTACATTACCTCAGAATACACCAGGAACATCACATTAACTATGTTACATTACCTCAGAATACACCAACAACATCACATTAACTATATTACATGACCTCAGAATACACCAGGAACATCACATTAACTATGTTACATTACCTCAGAATACACCAACAACATCACATTAACTATGTTACATTACCTCAGAATACACCAGGAACATCACATTAACTATGTTACATTACCTCAGAATACACCAGGAACATCACATTAACTATATTACATTACCTCAGAATACCACCAACAACATCACATTAACTATATTACATTACCTCAGAATACACCAACAACATCACATTAACTATGTTACATTACCTCAGAATACCACCAACAACATCACATTAACTATATTACATTACCTCAGAATACACCAACAACATCACATTAACTATATTACATTACCTCAGAATACACCAACAACCTCACATTAACTATATTACATTACCTCAGAATACACCAACAACATCACATTAACTATATTACATTACCTCAGAATACCACCAACAACATCACATTAACTATATTACATGACCTCAGAATACACCAGGAACATCACATTAACTATGTTACATTACCTCAGAATACACCAGGAACATCACATTAACTATGTTACATTACCTCAGAATACCACCAACAACAACATCACATTAACTATATTACATTACCTCAGAATACACCAGGAACATCACATTAACTATGTTACATTACCTCAGAATACACCAGGAACATCACATTAACTATGTTACATTACCTCAGAATACCACCAGGAACATCACATTAACTATATTACATTACCTCAGAATACCACCAACAACATCACATTAACTATGTTACATTACCTCAGAATACCACCAACAACATCACATTAACTATGTTACATTACCTCAGAATACACCAGGAACATCACATTAACTATATTACATTACCTCAGAATACACTAGAAACATCACATTAACTATGTTACATTACCTCAGAATACACCAACAACATCACATTAACTATATTACATTACCTCAGAATACACCAGGAACATCACATTAACTATGTTACATTACCTCAGAATACCACCAACAACCTCACATTAACTATGTTACATTACCTCAGAATACACCAACAACATCACATTAACTATGTTACATTACCTCAGAATACACTAGAAACATCACATTAACTATGTTACATTACCTCAGAATACACCAGGAACATCACATTAACTAGATGGAACAGCCAACAGCATTGTAACATCAGGGTTCTTCCCAAAGAATGAAAGCGGTATTACATACAAATACATATCCAGCTATTCCTCACAGGTTGAACTGAAAAGGTGCAGGCTTTAGTTTCCAGTTGAGTTATATGAGCTAGATCCCTTTCAGTGAGGTTTTTATCAGAAGCTAGCTACAGAGGTAACTTGTTAGCATCAAGCTAAACTCTTAGCTAGCTACATGTTGTCATGGACTTACCAAATGGTGGAAAAGCAGCCACTGCGACGTCGAAGAACATTAGGATAATAAAACATTTCCTCACTCTCACAAAAGTGCCAACGTTGCAAAGGAAACGGGGTTGGTCGGTAGCTATCTCGGAATGAATTATTCGGGTTTCAAACTATGTGATGACTCTCCTAAATCCCCTCAGGAAAGTCCGCGAGTGAGGAGATTCCCGCTGTTGACAAAGACTGAATTACTACTGGTTATTACTGGTCCAATCAGCGATGAGATTACCTTCTGGTCCAATCAGATGTGGGATTACCTGTTTTGACCAATCGCCTTTCTCTACTTGCCTTAGATACAACAATCTGAATTACTACTGGTTATTACTGGTCCAATCAGCGATGAGATTACCTTCTGGTCCAATCAGATGTGAGATTACCTGTTTTGACCAATCGCCTTTCTCTACTTGCCTTAGATACAGCAATCTAAATATCTGTGACTGTAACCAAAGTGATAATAATTTATACAACAGTTAGTTCCGACCAAGTGATTTGATTGGACAAGAGGCATTCCATGAGTTACGATATACAGTATAACAGCACTGGGACTTTTTAACTATATGTATCACTCCGCCGCACAGATGTTCTACTAACATCACTGTTTGAATGTGTGCTTAAAGGTGCAATCTATACAACTTCATTTTGGGTCTTAAGTGCTACCGTTGCACTTGTTTGTAAACTAGGGAGGTGGATCTTGGAGCTGCAGAACCTTCAGTTGCCACTGGGGAAATATAGTTGACTATTCCTTTACAGTTTTTCTCAATTGCTTTGGTGCATTTCTCTGATCAGAATTAAAATTCTCATAACTGTTAGTTCAACCTCCACAACATTTAGTCATTTGTGCACATCATAGTAGCAGTTTCTCATTGCTTCCAACAAATTGCAAATGCTTTTGGACATGCATCAATTGCTGTCATACAATTCTCTGCTGTTTTATAACATTATCATTTTCTTATGTCATGTCAGTCAAAATGAACTTTACTTTTGGATGCTGAATAGTCATTCCCTATAAAAACTAATAGTCCTCATTTCATTGCTTGAGTCATTACATACAAAAATGTTGAACAAGTTGTCAAAATCTGTCAAGCAAATTTTACACATTTCTTTCTATTTTTTTCCTGAAAAAACAATTTCTCTCAGGTGAACCTCAGCTTTCACTGATGTGAGGAGTGTGTGAAGCATTAATTGTAACCAATGATATGCCACTTCTCCACAGTCACTCAGAGCTGAATCTCATGAACCCTCAATTGGCAAGCATATATGAACCGAGCAGGACATAGTGTGTACCATTTTGACAATACTGTGACACAGAAATAGAAGGTCAGCATCGTGGAAGAGGGGCGAGGATGCGGGGAGGGGACAAAACAGGGGAAGAGGAAGAAGAGGCCAAGTACATAGGCAGATTCCTGATGAAATTAGGGCTACAATTGTGGACCATGTCGTCAATCACAGCCTCACAATGGCTGAGGCTGGCCGAAGGGTGCAGCCAAATGTTGGGAGAACCACTGTAAATTCAATTATTCAAACATTTCGTCGGGAGAACAGGTGTGTATATTGGACAGTAATTCAGCAGTAAATCTGCACTGCACTACTGTCATTGTGTCATATCATACATGAAGCTTACAGTGGGACAAGAACTTGTCACTTTTTACATTTTACATTTAGACTTACAGCTTTACTGCAGCACAGATTTACTGTATTGTAGTGTAAAGTAAATATTTGCCATATTTACAGTATGGTACTGTACTGCAGCATTTTACAAGTGGGAAGCACTGTTATTGTACACTACAGTAATATGGGTTAAAGCAGTATATCTCATGTTTACTGTACATTACTGTAATTTTACTCTGCACCACATAGACATGACAAGGCAAGACCACCTCGCAGAGGTGGAAAAGGGCCCCTTTTTACTCCACAACAAGAGGAAGCCATTTGTGCAATGGTGATTGCAAACAATGCCATAAGATTGAGAGAGATATATTAATAGAACAAGAGGATGACAATATCTTTGTGTTCTATGCATACTCTAATGTCCAGTGCTGTAAACTGGTTACTTTGTGTAGTGCCATGCAGTACACTTACCTGACAGTTCATACTGTACAATATGTTGTCCAAAATGCATTATGTTACACATCGGGTGGGAGGGATTGGCCAGCATGGCCGCCAGTTTTTTCCCCATCCTCTGTTCTGCCACCACCTCTAGGCTGTCCAGCCCTGTTTAATGAAAACATGACAAAGCCATTTGACTATCTTGTTCATAAACAATGGTGTCAGGACTTTTCATTTTGATGACACTGACACTTTCATTGACATGAATACTTGCTTTTGAGGAATGAACTATCCATTTTGAGCAAGTGACACGCTTTTGCAGGTTATCAACAAGGTTTTGCAGTTTGTACTACCGGTAATTGTTTTGAGAAAAGCACTAACTGTTGTGCAAATGTTAATAGTGATGTGAGAAATGCACCAAAGCGACTGAGAAAAACTGTAAGTGACCAGTGAGCTTGTTTATAGTAAATGATGTGATATGCAACAAAAAGAAAATCACATGTTAGTTAATGTGTTTGTTGTTTCCTGGAAACCACTTGGACACAGTGTTGTAGAGCTGCTATACTTTCAGTCCTTGGTTTGGTCTTTGTCACAAGTTGATCAGAGGAACCTTTTCTATGTATTGCTCAATCCTTTAAAGGGACACTTAACCTCATATTTTGTTCTCCCTTGTTTTCTCATGCTGTGGAGACGAATGATGTTCAAAAGTGGTGATGTGTCCCTTTAACTTCAACAGAAGAAGCCATGACAGAGGTATCTTCTTTTTTCCCTCTGGCCAATCCATTACAAACGTAGGAGTTTGAGGCAGGATAGGGCCTCCTTAAATTGTCAATGATGAAGTGGTAGATGAAAAGTATTACATCCCAAATCCAATCTCCAACTAAGCTAGCGCCATTATCTTACCAGTACATCCAAACATATACAAATGTGCAGGTACACACACACACACTCTCTTCCTACATTTTTTTCTGAAGGCCTACGTCTTTCTCAAGATATGCCATTGGAATCCTCTCCATGATTCCGGTCTCCTTCTCTGGTTGCTACTGCAGCAAGCTAATATAGAAGCTTAGACCACAGAATCTAGATCACATCAGGCTAGCTAGACCAAAGTCGAGCCATCACATGACAGACACACACAATTTCACTCACATTACTCTTCCCTTCACTCGGAGGTCACTTCCAGTCAGTGGCTCATGTGCACTTGGTTCTTTCAATAGAAAAGGAGCTAACTCAATGAACAACCGTTATACAAAACGTACATATTATATTAAAGTCATTTTGTTTGATGGTCACCAAGGGCCATTTTCAAAGTTAAAAGTCACAGGGTATTGCTAAGTAAAGTAGATACTGTACAGTACAGAAGGAAATTGCTTCCATTGTCCTTATTTGGCACACATCGCCACATCTCAAACGTTTCCTTGGATACCAATGTTTACATGTTTACACATTTCTTTCTGAATAAATGAATATACAAAAACATATATATATATATATTTTTTTATAACAAAGAAGGCAACACATACATTAAAGAAATCTAACAAACTAAACCGGTTGTAACACAGTCTATTTTCTATTTCTGTGTGGCAGCGTCAATGCACATACATACATACATCCAGACAGACACACCCATTCCCAAACTTTCACTTTTATTAAAAGTCATAAAAGAGGGCACAACATTTACAAACAAGCATGGGGCAGTTCAGTAGCTCTTTGTGGTCTCGTATGCATCTGGGAAGGGGAGGGACATGTGGCCAGAGCCCATGACCAGGGGCAGGATGCCAGCGTTGGGTACCACATTCCATGACAGGGTCAAGGTGATGTTCTTGTTTGCCCTGGGAGGAAAGAAATACTTAGTTAAAAAAGGGTTTTTCCTGGCTCAAAATAAGGCTTAGGTGGAAGAAGTCTTCCATGGCTATTACGTATATAATGTAACAATAGTCTAGCAGCACCTGCTGGGATGACCGAATTGTAGCAATGAATGCATGGATGGTTCTTACATGGTTTTTCTTGCAAGATTTCTCAGAGAAGGCTTAGGCGGGGCGAGAAAAGCCTTAGGCGAGCCACCTAAGCCTTTTCAATGCAGAAAAAACCCTGGATGTGAACCATGTAACACATTGTGTAATTTCCCCTTTTATTCCAGGAGGCTGATTCTGCCATCATGTCGAGGTTGTTTTAGAGTATTACGGTAAATTGTGTTGTACTACCATCTGCTGCATATAAATAATACTGCATCACAATTCACAATTCATATGTAGCAGCTGCTGCTTACTCCTCAGTAGATAATCAAAATGACAGTGAGGTGACTGACGATACATTCCAATTAATACATTCCACATTAAAGTTGGTGGGTTGGGGGGTAGGTGGGGCTTCTTACCGGAGACCGTTTCCATCATCAAAGAAGAAGTACTTGGACTTTGTGTCCCTCAGGTTTAGCTTGGTGCTTTCTCCTCTCAGGACAATCTTGTCCCACAGGACCACCTGGTTCAGGACCTGGAATCAAACAAACATATGCAACACTTTACACTTCTGCAGCCATTGTACCTGTGCAGATTATACACGCCACACCCGAATTATTCTGAAGTGCTCCTGCTCTTGTTTGCCACTGTAAAGTCAAAGACAAATTTCCACATTGTGTGAATAAAAACATGTTCTATTCTATCCTTGCAGTCATGTCTTTACCACCACTAACATGCTGACAATCTTCTCTTGCATTTCATCAAGTAAAAAGTGCATGACCAAGTGGAGCACTGTTATTGTCAAGAAAACAAGAAAGGGAGGATGCATGCTTGTGCTTGCTTATGTTGCTTTTGGTTGCATACTCAGCAGACATGTAGAGGAAGAGCTGCTTGACGTTCCAGTCGAATATCGGCCTCAGATGTGAAGAGGGTTAAGGCAATCAACATAATTAATGACCAAATGATGATGATTCACTGATGATCCATTCAGCCAATAAAGTCATTAATGACCAAAAACAACATTTGATGTGGGAAATTATGGCTGCTTATCAAAAGCCACCAAAAAACAGGAAATTTAAAAGAATTACCACAACCACCCATAACTTCACCTACAGTATGCACTTACCGTACATGGTTTCCAGCACACTCCTTTTACACCTGCTATAGTGCTGTATGTTGGTCTACTGTACAGTGTACTCACCACTGGGCAGGCTGGTTAGGATTCAACGCTTCTCTCAAACAGCAAATGCTGATCGCCAAATAAGAAATAGCACAGAGGTGCACAATAGCAACACGTTCTCATCATTCGAATGCATGCATTTGTTTACCTCCTGCATGCCAAAGCCTTAAGCCTAAGTTACCATGACAACATTACCTGAAACCTTGACAATAAGACAGGCCCCATTTCCTTCCCGTCTCACACATTTGTCTGATGAGCAGCGCAAGAGAAAGGATATCAGCCGAGAGGTCAAAGGTGATGAAGCCCAGATCACTTCTTTCCCTCGGTCCTGTGAAGTCATCCACGTTTTTCCTGTGGAATGGCAAAGGCAGTACAAATTCTGTGTACCGTAGACATCTAGTGATACTACTAAACAGCCCACAATTTCTGGTTGTCCAGCATTACAACCTAGTGTTTCTTTTTTGGTGTTGAAAATGAACGAATCTAAGCCCATGACACAGTTTTGGCCTATTTTTTTTTTATGCTCAGTTGGTTACTGAATGTGGAATGTGTCCAGCTGATAAGGTATGTTGACAACATTATGACAACAAAAGGAAGTTTGTCGCAGCACCTACAGTTCTAGCTCACCGTTATCTAGACAGCCCTGACGTGCTCTTCTCTGATTGGATAACGGGCAGGTGGCAGAGCAGCTGCTGGCATCATGTATCTGAAGGTGTTTTAAAACTAGCCAGCAAAACGCATGATGCCAATTAATGGACCAGCAGAGGAGGAGACCAGCAGAGGAGGAGACCAGTAGAGGAGGAGACCAGTAGAGGAGGAGACCAGCAGAGGAGGAGACCAGTAGAGGAGGAGACCAGCAGAGGAGGAGACCAGTAGAGGAGGAGACCAGTAGAGGAGGAGACCAGTAGAGGAGACCAGTAGAGGAGGAGACCAGTAGAGGAGACCAGCAGAGGAGGAGACCAGTAGAGGAGGAGACCAGTAGAGGAGGAGACCAGCAGAGGAGGAGACCAGTAGAGGAGGAGACCAGTAGAGGAGACCAGTAGAGGAGACCAGTAGAGGAGGAGACCAGCAGAGGAGGAGACCAGCAGAGGAGGAGACCAGTAGAGGAGGAGACCAGTAGAGGAGACCAGTAGAGGAGACCAGCAGAGGAGGAGACCAGTAGAGGAGGAGACCAGTAGAGGAGGAGACCAGTAGAGGAGGAGACCAGTAGAGGAGACCAGCAGAGGAGGAGACCAGTAGAGGAGGAGACCAGTAGAGGAGGAGACCAGTAGAGGAGGAGACCAGTAGAGAAGGAGACCAGTAGAGGAGGAGACCAGCAGAGGAGGAGACCAGTAGAGGAGACCAGTAGAGGAGGAGACCAGTAGAGGAGACCAGTAGAGAAGGAGACCAGTAGAGGAGACCAGTAGAGAAGGAGACCAGTAGAGGAGACCAGTAGAGGAGACCAGTAGAGGAGGAGACCAGTAGAGGAGGAGACCAGTAGAGGAGACCAGTAGAGGAGGAGACCAGTAGAGGAGGAGACCAGTAGAGGAGACCAGTAGAGGAGGAGACCAGTAGAGGAGACCAGTAGAGGAGGAGACCAGTAGAGGAGACCAGTAGAGGAGGAGACCAGTAGAGGAGGAGACCAGTAGAGGAGGAGACCAGTAGAGGAGACCAGCAGAGGAGCCAGTAGAGGAGGAGACCAGTAGAGGAGGAGACCAGTAGAGGAGCCAGTAGAGGAGGAGACCAGTAGAGGAGGAGACCAGCAGAGGAGGAGACCAGTAGAGGAGACCAGTAGAGGAGACCAGTAGAGGAGGAGACCAGTAGAGGAGACCAGCAGAGGAGGAGACCAGCAGAGGAGGAGACCAGCAGAGGAGGAGACCAGTAGAGGACAAGGCAAGGGTGAAAAACCTGTACACTGTACATCCAGACAAAGGTAAAAAACCTGTACACTGTACATCCAGACAAAGGAAAAAAACCTGTACACTGTTTATCCAGGAAAAAAATTGTTGCGTTCAGCTTTTAAAATCCTGTGAGACATGTTTGGTTAAGACCACAATTCACATTTCGTCTCAACAGGTGGGATTACATTTGTTGTTAAACAAGATGGTGAAGTGGTTGAGGTATTGTGCGCTCAGCCACTTCACCATTTTGTTGAAAAGACGTATTACGAATTTGGCCTGAGTATGCACTCCCACGAGATAGGAGTATGTTCCTTAAAACGAGATGGCAAGATGAAAATGCTGACCCTCCTCAAAAGATAGGTGAAATGTTGACTTTGATATTTGCTTGTCTATCAGCCAGTGGAGGTCAAAATGTTGTTTCCACGTAGGCCATCAAGTTCAAAAAGATGTCCTTTGGTATGGACAAGCTGGTTGTCAGTCACATCCACCTTGAATAAAACACCATTTAGTCATGTCATCAAATTGACCTACATATGATTTAGTATACAGTACATTTAGTTGACCCTTTGTCTGTGTAGTAATGTTATATTTAATTTAGTAACACAACTCTTCTAAATAATGAGTCACTACAGTTATTACAAGTACTATCCATGGATCAAGCCACATCATGTAAAGTGTGACCAATAAATTAGTCCATTCTGGCGTTTCAACACCAAATTAACACGGCACTTCTGTTTCAACTCTTACTCTTCACTGTTACTTATGCTGGTGTTAGAAATACATCACTAAAATGAAAACATGCGGTATATAAACTAGCTAGCTAGCTAGAGATTAACATTTGACTACAAATAGTTACACAACTAACTAGCTTGTTAATTGGGTTAAGAGTAAATTATAGGCTACAGACTAATATGAAGTCAATTAATAACTGACAATGGCATATATTCTCATGTGAAAAAGATCGTTCTGTACTTACCAAATGATCAGCTGATATGTTCTCTCTATAAATAGTGATTTGCAGGATTTGAGAGGAATTCAAACAACCCACGACCCTCTGACTCTGTAGCTTTGCTCCGTAGCTTGTAAACCAACACGTCCCACAGAATTGTTGAATTGAACGTAATAAAAGTCAAATGCTATGACATCATCATAATCTCCATAGACTTCCCATTTACAGACAACACAGAATTCAAGTCTTCCAAGACATTCATTATTGGCTCTTCACACATTGCCTTTCCTTGTGTCAGGCTCATCATGGGAAGAGCCCATAATTAGTCATGTTGTTTCCATGTAGGCCATCAAGTTCAAAAAGATGTCCTTTGGTACGGACAAGCTGATTGTCAGTCACATCCACCTTGAATAAAACACAATTTAGTCATGTCCTCATGACTAAATGGTGTATCGCGCATTTCTCACAAGATGTGACTCAATGCGCTTCACATGATGACAGAAAGGTAAAAAAACTGTACACTGTGCAGCCAGGAAAATTCCCTTGCAGCCCTCTACTCATAGAGCGACTACTACCAGTTTGCCTACCAGCACACACAGCGCCACCCAAACCAGCCGCCCCACACACCCGACCCGCCCTACCACCAGCACACCCGGCCCAACCAAGCACAGACCATAATAGCCCCACACCAGGCTAGCCAAGCAGGTGCCCCAGCGGCAGAACAGACCAGGCACCCGAGGCGGCTGGGGGCCCTCAGAGGAGATGCCCGAGGACCTCCGGCACATAGCAAGCAAGCAAGGGCGAAAAACCTGATGATCACATGATCAGCTGATATGTTCTCTCTATAAATAGTGATTTGCAGGATTTGAGAGGAATTCAAACAACCCACGACCCTCTGACTTTGTAGCTTTGCTCCGTAGCTTGTAAACCAACACATGTCCCACAGAATTGTTGAATTGAACGTAATAAAAGTCAAATGCTATGACATCATCATAATCTCCATAGACTTCCCATTTACAGACAACACAGAATTCAAGTCTTCCAAGACATTCATTATTGGCTCTTCACACATTGCTTTTCCTTGTCTCAGGCTCAGCATGGGAAGAGCCCATAATTAGTCAGAGTTGCATTCTGGTTGTAAAGACCACAATTCACATTTAATCTCAACAGGTTTGATTACATTTGTTGTTAATTAGGCTATTCAAGAATTCTTCAACCTCAGGCACAGAACAGTGAAATATCAGTTTCATTTTTTTTTAAAGAAGTTAATATCGGCAGATGTCTGTAATCTGAAAATGTTTCCATTTTGTTGATTATCATTATTAAAAAATAATTGTAATAAATATTGCAATAGCCTATTTAACAATTGACAGCGCTAAGTACATTCATGGGTAGGCTTATCTTTACCTTCTGTATCATACAAACTATTCTGCCATCTATACACATGTTCTGAAAGGTTTGAGCTCAGCAGAGAAGCTGTGGTAACACCATGTTCCTACCTGATCCCTGGTGATTGGCCACATCTATACAGTGTTGAATACCTCTACCAGTTGAGAAGGTCAATCCTGTGACGATTTGTCTTTTCCTCATCATTCAGCAAGCACATCTTAACCTCTGATCCTCCACCTAGAAATATATGGTAAAAATGCACCGCATAAGCCATTCTGATGCAGGTCATTAAGGAATCATACCCCACGATTTAATTAAAATAATAATAATATAGCCTAATAATTACATTAAAACAGCTATTAGAGGTCGGTACTGAATACGGTATGCCGGTCTAATTCAAGTCACAGCCAAGTGAAATAATCATTTGAAGTACTGTAAATTCTAAATGTGACCAGTTAGTGGGAACCAATGTAGGGTTTATACTCTAGGCCACTTCTTGTTAACACTTTTGTTTACTATTGCAGTAAATCTATAGGCGGGATTGATTAGGGTTTGTGTCAAAGTCGATAAGGGTTTGAACTGGAAATGTAACACATTAAAAGTGAATTCCTGTTTTCCCATACTGAGAATACTAAATAAAATGTGTACAATTGTTACAAATTGTTGACCGAGATTCTCTCAGTGAGGAAAATACAATACATCCGCTATACTAGGCCTACTGAATACGAACAATCAACATTAGCGCAACAGTTTACATGATAAGTAGCCTATGTAGGCATGTTAAATTGAGTGGTCAAATGATCTGTTGCACCTGCTCATACCGAAAGATGAGTCCTGCTGGGATTTTTCCGACTTCATCTTCGTCCTCCGGTATCAAGAACATGTATATGGACTTCATAGTCATATTATACCGCACTTGCAATTCATTAAATTACCGGAAGACCCTGTTAGTGGTGCGTAAAAGTTTTGACCGACTATCACCGTTTCAAATCTCACTTGTTTTCCTTTAAATTAAAGCACAACAGATCAAAGTGGGCGGAGCTTAAGTCAAAGTGGGCGGAGCTTGTGTCAAAGTGGGCGGAGCTTAAGTCAAAGTAGGCGGAGCTTGTGTCAAAGTGGGCGGAGCTTGTTATGGAGTTCATTCTACCCTCCATTGCCTAACTACACCCTGGGAGTTCATTCTACCCTCCACAGTCTTAGAACATACATATACTTACCACACTACACTATCATATATCACACTTTACCGTCCTTCCTCCTACTTTTTTTTTAAAAGTGTTTTGGAGGGAAAACCAAATTCAAAAAAAAAAAAAAAAAATTTTTTGCACCCGTTGTGGTGCAATTAAAGTTTAATTGACCGTCTATGCAGCACCATTGTTAAGTGGATTTGTCGCACTTGCAAAATGCTGTGAAATGTTTGACGATAAAACATTTATAAACGTCATTGTCAATATCCGTCATAATGCCCTATTTCATCACCTGTTTCCATGGAGCGGCCGTGATTTTCTGTGCGCTCTGTTGGTGCATAATAATAATAATAATAATAATAATATTAATATTAATAACAACAATAATAACGTTTATTTGTATAGCACTTTTCTTGCAAACATAATAATAATAATAATGACCTGCTGTATGCAGAGTGTCGTTATAAAGTTGGTACCGTTATCTTGATGGCGTAGCTTATATATTTGCCTATGTAGATACCATAGACACATATACCATGGCTCAATACACAATGTTTCTGAAATTCATAAATTAATTGGATATGCAGACAAATAAAAGGACATGGCAACTTCCCTCTGCCCAGTACTGTCTAGTAGAAAGCACCACATGTTATACATTTGTCTAACCATGTCCTTACCGTTACTACTGCACCATTGCTTGTCCCAGTTGAACTACCTTGCACAACAATACACAACAACACACATTAATCACACACACACACACACAATAATATTCTTGCTCCAATAAACATTTATGTTTAAACGTGCCTTCTTATTTTTAGCTGAAAGTAATGGCTTTCTTCTGGCCACTCTTCCATAAAGCTCCAGCTCTATGGAGTGTACGGCTAATTGTGGTCCTATGGACAGATACTCCAGTCTCTGCTGTACTCTGCAGCTCCTCCAGGGTTACCTTTGGTCTCTGTGCTGCCTCTCTGATTAATGCCCCCCTTGCCCCGTCCGTGAGTTTTGGTGGGCGGCCCTCTCTTGGCAGGTTTGTTGCCATGTTCTTTCCATTTGATTATGATGGATTTGATGGTGCTCCTGGGGATCATCAAAGATTTGGATATTTTTTTATAACCCAACCCTGACTTGTACTTCTCAACAACTTTGTCTCGGACTTGTTTGGAGAGTTCCTTGGTCTTCATGGCAGTGTTTGGTTGGTGGTGCCTCTTGCTTAGGTGTTGCAGCCTCTGGGGCCTTTCAGAAAAGGTGTGTATATACTGACAGATCATGTGACACTTAGATTGCATACAAGTGGACTTCATTTCACTAATTATGTGTCTTCTGAAGGTAATTGGTTGCACCAGAAGTGTTTAGGGGCTTCATAACAAAGGGGGTGAATACATATGAGCATGCCAATTTTCAGTTCTTTATTTTTTTAAATTCTTTTTATATATATATATTTCTCATTTCATTTAAAAACTAACACTATTTTGTGCAGATTCATCAAATACAATTCTGATAAAAAAAATGTTTAAATTACAGGTTGTAATGTAATAAAATAGGTAAAAAGCCAAGGGGGGTGAATACATTTGCAAGGCACTGTACATACATCCAGACAGACACACCCATTCCCAAACTTTTACTTTTATTAAAAGTCATAAAAGAGGGCACAACATTTACAAACAAGCATGGGACAGTTCAGTAGCTCTTTGTGGTCTCGTATGCGTCTGGGAAGGGGTGCATGATACTGCTTTTCATGCAGTCTCTTCACCAAAGAGTGTCCATAAAGGAAAGCTTAATTTAAATTCACGTGTTATCTCAATCTGTATATTAATTCCTGAACTTAATTTAATTCCTGGTTAACCATTACCATATTAAATTAACTAATTGTTCTGTGCAAACCTAAAGATACTATCTATCTGCCACTGAGTCTCAATGGCTTAGCTTGACTTTGACAACTGAACAAATATTTAAGTTGAATTTCAGTTGTGACCCTAAAAACATGTATTGGCCTAAAAATGTAATCTCAAACTAAACAACCTGTGGCAACTGTTCAACTGTTCAACATGTGGCCAGAGCCCATGACCAGGGGCAGGATGCCAGCGTTGGGTACCACGTTCCATGACAGGGTCAAGGTGATGTTCTTGTTTGCCCTGGGAGGAAAGAATACTTAGTTTAAAAAAAAAAATCACACTCACTCAAGCCCACACGCACACTTCAGATCTAGAGTTTATAGAGGCTACATGTCAGGGTTTTTCCTGGCTCAAAATGTTTTGTTTACTAAATCTAAATCTAAGTCTCTTTGTAGGATACAGGTCTACTCTGTATATTGCAAGTATATCTAGATGTATGATATATAATATACATGATAACATGATAACATATAGGATAACATGATAGGATAACATGATAACGTTACAACCGGTTTCATTTTCAAGTTTTTGTGCAGCGGAAGCCGGCAAAGATATGAGCAAGTGCTCATATGACGTAAAAGTCGCATTAAACGCAACTTGACAGTTCAGACGGGGGGCGGGGGCGCGTTGCTAAATATCAGATATGTGTCCTATTATGGCAAGCCGTTTTAACATTTATTAGCTAAATTTGACTAGTCGTTATTCGATTTTTACTAGTCTAAATTTGTATTCAAGATATCTATAACGTCATTCTGACTAGTCAAAACGACAGTTAGAGATATCTGTAATTCAGTTTTGACTAGTCAAAATGTAATTACAGATATCAGCAGTGATGTCACCGAAAACGACACTCAACTCGTCACATATCCTTAAATGACATTGCAGATATCTGTAATTCAGTTTTGACTAGTCAAAATAATAGTTGCAGATATCTCAAACGTCATTATGACTAGTCCGAATTGTATTGCATGACGATGCTCATGATGCGAGGTATCTCATGATATTGGCGGGACCAGCAAAGCATTTGATGAGTGTTGGCAGAAGCAATGGCGGTTGCTGTGGTGGATAGGATAGCGCGAAAATGCCATGAAATAGAGAGAATATCATCAAGGGATTTGTGGTGAACGTGAGATTCGTTCACTAGATGCTTGTACTAGAAATCTACAGCGCAGTAATTGAAGCTGCTCCAGCGTTTTCTGACAACAACAGACATATCTGAAACGTCATTTCGCCTAGTCTAAACTCTAATTTAAGATATCTGTAATAACATTTCGACTAGGCAGAATGAAAGTTAAAGATATCACCAATTTGAGATATCAATCATTAAAAATGAATTTCAAGATATCTACAACTTTATAATAGATATCTACAATTAAATTACGATTATTCCTAATTCCAGTTTGAGATATCTACAACTTCATTCAAGATATCTTCAACTTAATTTAAGATATCTTTAAGGACAATGTAGATATCTTGAATTAATGGGAATTAAAGATATCTTGAACTGGAAGTATGACTAGTCAGAATGAAACCGTAGATATCTGAAACTGTAATTACAACTAGTCATAATTCAGTTGCAGATATCGGCAATGTGAATAGCTGATATCTACAACTGAATTGTAGATATCTGTAATGACAAACCCCATACACTTGAATGGCAAAATACATTTGAATCTTACTAGTCAAAATATAATTACAGATATCTAAAATGTGAGTTTTGATTAGTCAAAATATAATTAAAGATATCTTGAATTTGAGTTTTGACTAGGCAAAATGATGTTGCAGATATCAGTAATGAATATCCATTGTAGCTAATAAATGTTAAAACGGCTTGCCATAGTCCGATATAATACCACCTCTGAACGCGACCCAGGTCTGATTTAAAAAAGTCAGATTTCATGTGATTTGCGCTATTCACATGGTCATGCATAAATCAGACCTGAGTCACAAAAAAATCGGATTTGGGTCGCATTTCACTGCCATGTGAACGAAGCCCTAGTGACGTAACCCTGCATCTCTTTTAACACCAGACAGTGAAAAGGCCAATTGAATTCATGTATGGTTTATCAGTGGGTACCCAGTTAAAAGCCATAACCATCAGACTGTATTCTGTGTGTGTATATGTATCTGTGTGTGTGTGTGTGTGTGTGTGTGTGTGTGTGTGTGTGTGTGTGTGTGTGTGTGTGTGTGTGTGTGTCTGTGTGCCTGTATAATATCTAAGCACCTGGTGGATATCAGTATCACTGTGAGTGCCTGTGAGTGTAAATTTGTGAAAGTTGTCAATCAAGTGTATGTGTGTATCTTGTGTGAACCAGTTGTTGTGTATTTGTGATTGGGTGTGTGAACCTGCATGGTGTGCATTTGTGAAAGTCTGTGTGTGTGTGTGTGTGTGTGTGTGTGTGTGTGTGTCCAGGTCCCACTCTGTACCTCAGGCTGTCCGGGGGGAGTGGGAGGGGATGACAGTGATGGGGCCGTAGGGATGCCCCTGACACACACCCAGCTCTCTGCCAGTCACCCGCTCTGGACAAACACAGTGGCACACAGGTCAGAACACACCAGAACCAGAAGACCGACCCCATGTAGTCCTACAAGTGTCTAATGCCTGAGCTGAGCCCCAAACAGTGGTCCATCTTTGGTTGGACAACAAAGTTCTATTCTAAAATAAATAAGGTCAGCCCACTTTTCAGGGCCAAAAGTGAAGTGGAAAGTAAAGTCAGTCTTTCCATTTACATTTTTGGAATTTAGTGGACACCTTTTTTGGTAATATACAGTTGAGAAACTGAACAGGGGGATTCAGAGGTTTAAGGAGGGACAGTTAAGGTGTAGCCTGAAAAGATGAAGTCTATGGCAGAAGATAGGGAGAGACTCTGCAATCCTGACAGCAATGGGGAGCAATCTTCAGATTTAAATCCAATTTAACACGCCATTATATGGCACTCTATCATCAATTCAGTCATTCAACTCCTCACCTAACAGTTGGAAGAACATTTGAGCTGCAGTACTGCGGTCTGCATCAGGGGGCAGCAGAGAGTGGAAGTCCTCTTCCAATGACACCTTTCTGGAGAGGGAGATGAAGAAGAGGAGAGAGGAGTGTTTAATGTAGCATTGATAGTGGGTTCCTGTGGTTCTCTGATGAAGGGTGCTCGGAAGGGACGGGTTAGGTTGATCCATTTATCTATCAGTCAATCACGGACTTCCGCATCGATACAAAGATATCTAATCGACAAATCGAAAAAACCCATTACAAGTACTCAGTATTTGTGAGATTAAAAAATGCTTGAAAATGTTTTTTCATTCATTTAACAACCTCGCTGAGTTCATTCATCCCCTCTCAGTTGTTGCCATGGGCTATTGCCACTTCTCACGATAATGTTGTTCAATGTAAACTTTGCAATAGTAAATTCACATACCACCATTTGGCAACTGTAATGCTTCAATACTTCAAAACAAAACACCCAGCGATCTCCAGTGATGCTGAGACACAGGCAAACTGACATGACTAACTTCACAGTTCAAACACAGACCTATGAAATGGTTATTTATTTTACATCGTGGACATAGATACGAGTTTGAATAAACAAGATAATTTAAGTCAGCATAAATATAGCATGCACGATCGATAAATGACATTTAGCATCCATCAACTAACTGATTGTGAAAAATGCAGTCGGACCCATCGACATTTACCTCAGCAGGCTCTCAGGGGTGAGCTCTGGTTCTCTCTCAGGGAGGTCGACACAGTCCTCCACTATGTCCTCCATAGCCACCACCACCTCCTCTTCTATGGGAGACCTGCCCCCCCACACATAAACACACACACACACACACACACACACACACACACACACACACACCATTATTAGGTAGAGTATCTTCACCCATTAGCCATCAGTTACAATTCTAAGAATTGACTTTTGACATGAAAATGTTAGTACACGTTGCTACTTGCCCTCTACACCCTGACAAAATGTAAAAAATGGCACCTGGGATTATGGACAGGGCCATAGATGTCAAGCCACTCCTACTAACCCCCCCTTTAAAAAAAAAAATCTATATTTAATATTCAATTTATATTTCAGTCGCTCTCATCCTCTTTCTAGAGAGATAATGTTCACTGAATTCTTTTTCTCATCTCTCACCGTCTGCTGGCCGGAGTGTGTTCTTTGGACACTTCCTGGAGCTCTGAGACAGCTGAAAGAAACATGTGATCGATCAGGCTCATGATCAAGCCCACTGTAGTAGACAATTGACTATCTTCCCCAAGCACACCCCATGTAAACGGACTACAGAAACCTTAAGCTCCTAGCCACTTTACTACTGAACTATCTATTATCACTAGTTGCACCACTAGTGTATTCTGTCTTATCTGTACTATTGTCACCTTTATCTGGTATTATGCCCATTTTTTTCTCCATGTATGTCCTGTACTACTGTTACTTTCTTGAATTATGTCTATTGCCTTATGTCTTGTGCTGCAACATAATGTCAGGAACCGAAGCCTAAGAATGTTACTCTCTTACACTTGTGTAATGTGATGTAACAATAAACTTGAAACTTGAGATAGATCCCCTGGTGTCTGACCTGAGGTTTCAGAGGGGGCTCGTCCTGACTCCCTCAGCTCTCGTGTGACCTGTGTACAGAGGACACTCATCGACACATGCACTGTAGACATGTTGTGTCGTGACAGAGAATGTACTCTCAATAATCTGGATGAATCATGGGTCGACGTATATCAACAAACAAACCAACGTGGGGAACGGTGGTGGAATAACGTTGTAGCTTGATGCACTCGTCTTGCAATACTGTTGTTGAAGTGTGCATTGTCGGTGCTGTGTTGGTGTGTTATTGTAAGTGTACAGCTAAACTAGCTAGCTACATTGACATTGGGAATGCAGTTGAAGAAGTGATTCTGCATGCATGCAGGGTCATCATCAAAATGTCAACTATGGCAATGCATTTGAACATGCAAATAGATATGGATATAGATAGGAACTACATATCAGCAGCAATACTTTTGGAAAATATGATTTGAGCCTAGCTGAACACATCCCATATGCCAACAAAAACAAACAATACAGTATAATAACTCCTTATTTTGTTGGCAATGAAGAGGTGCAAATAAGCGTATTTTGTAGTTTTTGTCTGAGAAATAGTCCTAATTTGGCTACAATCTCATATCGTGAATCGTATTGAATCGTGAGTTGAGTGCATTGTTACATCCCTACTAAAAACTAATGTTCATTGATTGATGGTTGAATGAAAACAAATGCGGTCATAGTCAACAGAAATAAAGAATTTACCCCTCTCACGCCAGAGCCCCTCCTCTCTCTGTCCTTCTCCACCCCCATGTCTACGTCGACCTCAGAGTCTCCCCCCTCCCTGCTGCTCTTCTTCCTGAGGACAGCACACTGTTGCCATAGTGACAGGAGGTCAGGGTGGAGGTGAGCTGTGTTAGGGAAGAGGGTAAGGAGGGGTGGGGGTGGGGGCAAAGAGAAGATAAGCAAACTTGTCTTATCTTAATCGTAGTCATCTACTTATGTGATCGCTCTCTCTAAAAACGCCACAAGGGTTGTCTATCTATCCATCTATCCATCCATCCACCCATCCGTCCAATCGTCCCTTCCTGGGTCCATCTATCCATCATGGACTGAACTGCATACTTCCTCCCTAGACCGCAATGTCCACCAACTCACAATATATCATCACTATCATCTGCGGTGGCATATATACGCTGGGAAAGATCCATTATGTCTACCTCTGGGTACGCTGAAACGTCAGACCTTGTCATCCAAGTTTCTCTCAGTAGAGGTATGAGATACTCACGGCAGGCGGGGGCGCTGAAGAGCTCTCCGGGGGCGGCCGTGGACCGGGAGGCGGGGTCTATCAGCACCTTGGACTGGGAGAGAGAGACAGCAATACTAGGCAAAGAGGTCAACTACACTTCCTCAAGCACGGATCACCAATAGGCGGCCCGCAGGCCAGATCCGGCCACTCTATAATGTGCAGCTTTATCACACAGCACAATGCCACAGATGTCGCAAGTTTTGAGGGAGCGTGCAATTGGCATGCTGACTCCAGGAATGTCCACCAGAGCTGTTGCCGGTGAATTGAAAATGTATTTCTCTACCATAAACCATCTCCAAAGTCGTTTCCAATTCCAATTCTCGGACACACCTTTGGAGACGGCTTATGGTAGAGAAATGAACATTCAATTCACGGGCAACAGCTCTGGTGGACATTGCTGCCAATTGCACGCTCCCTCAAAACCTGCGACATCTGTGGCATTGTGCTATGTGATAAAACTGCACATTTTAGAGTGGCCTTTTATTGTGACCAGCCTACTGAACAGTACTTCCTTAAAACAAAACAAAAAGATCTATTTAGATACCCAGACAAAGATACTTGACTGATTTGAAGAATCAATCCTTCAGTGAATTCCTCTGGTGCCTGGTAGGAGGGTGGGTGGTCTTACCAGGGGCATGGTCTCAGCAAGAGGGTCCTTGATCTGCAACTGCATTGCCTCCATGGAGATCTGCGTGTGAGGGTCGGCGAAAACAAGCTGTCGCCTGCGACCCTGTCTCTTAGGAGAGGGGACAACTTCGGGGAGCTAGGTGTCGGAGAGAAGGAGGTAGAAAAGGATGTAGCGGCAGAGTGGAATGTTAGAGGTAGAGAGGAGAGAAAGGATGTAAAGGCAGAGAGAAGGAGAGAGAGGATGTAGAGGCAGAGAGAAGGAGGGAGAGGATGTAGAGGCAGAGAGAATGAGAGAGAGGATGTAGAGGCAGAGAGAAGGAGGGAGAGGATGTAGAGGCAGAGAGAAGGAGGGAGGATGTAGAGGCAGAGAGAAGGAGGGAGAGGATGTAGAGGCAGAGAGAAGGAGAGAGGATGTAGAGGCAGAGAAGGAGGGAGAGGATGTAGAGGCAGAGAGAAGGAGGGAGAGGATGTAGAGGCAGAGAGAAGGAGAGAGGATGTAGAGGCAGAGAGAAGGAGAGAGAGGATGTAGAGGCAGAGAGAAGGAGAGAGGATGTAGAGGCAGAGAGAAGGAGGGAGAGGATGTAGAGGCAGAGAGAAGGAGAGAGAGGATGTAGAGGCAGAGAGAAGGAGGGAGAGGATGTAGAGGCAGAGAGAAGGAGGGAGAGGATGTAGAGGCAGAGAGAAGGAGGGAGAGGATGTAGAGGCAGAGAGAAGGAGGGAGAGGATGTAGAGGCAGAGAGAAGGAGGGAGAGGATGTAGAGGCAGAGAGAAGGAGGGAGGATGTAGAGGCAGAGAGAAGGAGGGAGAGGATGTAGAGGCAGAGAGAAGGAGGGAGAGGATGTAGAGGCAGAGAGAAGGAGGGAGGATGTAGAGGCAGAGAGAAGGAGGGAGAGGATGTAGAGGCAGAGAGAAGGAGAGAGAGGATGTAGAGGCAGAGAGAAGGAGGGAGAGGATGTAGAGGCAGAGAGAAGGAGAGAGGATGTAGAGGCAGAGAGAAGGAGAGAGGATGTAGAGGCAGAGAGAAGGAGAGAGGATGTAGAGGCAGAGAGAAGGAGGGAGAGGATGTAGAGGCAGAGAGAAGGAGGGAGGATGTAGAGGCAGAGAGAAGGAGGGAGAGGATGTAGACTCAGAGAGAAGGAGGGAGGATGTAGAGGCAGAGAGAAGGAGAGAGAGGATGTAGAGGCAGAGAGAAGGAGAGAGAGGATGTAGAGGCAGAGAGAAGGAGGGAGAGGATGTAGAGGCAGAGAGAAGGAGGGAGAGGATGTAGAGGCAGAGAGAAGGAGGGAGGATGTAGAGGCAGAGAGAAGGAGAGGGAGGATGTAGAGGCAGAGAGAAGGAGGGAGAGGATGTAGACGCAGAGAGAAGGAGGGAGGATGTAGAGGCAGAGAGAAGGAGAGAGAGGATGTAGAGGCAGAGAGAAGGAGAGAGAGGATGTAGAGGCAGAGAGAAGGAGGGAGAGGATGTAGAGGCAGAGAGAAGGAGGGAGAGGATGTAGAGGCAGAGAGAAGGAGGGAGAGGATGTAGAGGCAGAGAGAAGGAGAGAGAGGATGTAGAGGCAGAGAGAAGGAGGGAGAGGATGTAGAGGCAGAGAGAAGGAGAGAGGATGTAGAGGCAGAGAGAAGGAGGGAGAGGATATAGAGGCAGAGAGAAGGAGAGAGAGGATGTAGAGGCAGAGAGAAGGAGAGAGAGGATGTAGAGGCAGAGAGAAGGAGAGAGAGGATGTAGAGGCAGAGAGAAGGAGAGAGGATGTAGAGGCAGAGGCAGAGAGAAGGAGAGAGGATGTAGAGGCAGAGAGAAGGAGGGAGAGGATGTAGAGGCAGAGAGAAGGAGGGAGAGGATGTAGAGGCAGAGAGAAGGAGGGAGGATGTAGAGGCAGAGAGAAGGAGAGAGAGGATGTAGAGGCAGAGAAGGAGGGAGAGGATGTAGAGGCAGAGAAGGAGGGAGAGGATGTAGAGGCAGAGAAGGTGGGAGAGGATGTAGAGGCAGAGAGAAGGAGGGAGAGGATGTAGAGGCAGAGAGAAGGAGAGAGAGGATGTAGAGGCAGAGAGAAGGAGGGAGAGGATGTAGAGGCAGAGAGAAGGAGAGAGGATGTAGAGGCAGAGAGAAGGAGGGAGAGAAAAAATAAACATCTACAAACAAAGCTGTGTGTATGCATGGTTGATGAATGAGGCCTATTGAGACACTACAGCGAGTCTGTGACGGTAATAGTATAAGCGTGTAACTGGCGACCGTGAAAAGAAATAAACAACCGTCAAACACTTTATTACATACATTTCCGCCTATCTATCAAACTGTCTCCACCCCCTCTAGCACACTATCTCCCTTCTAGCCCTTCCAATCCTCTCCAACCTGACATTTTTTGTTAATTTGTAATAATAATAAAAAATACAATTACTAATAATAAAGTGTTATAAAGTGTTATTTAACAGTTATTGGAATGTTTGTGTCCAGGTAGAAGACTGGAAATCTGGAAATTAATAAATTCTTTATTCACGATGTGTCCTATTCTCCAAAAAAGAAAAGAAAAAGAAAAGTGCTTCCTCTTTTCTTTCACTGTGCTCAACGCATAACTCACTGGGAACTTCAGAGTGTATATCTGGTACATCATTGTTGTGACGGTAAGACTGTGTGTATATATGAATGGCTGAAACGAGGGCTACGACTATTACCAAGTCTATCGCTGGGTTTATCCGCAAAGACCTTTGCCCGTACAGTGTAGTCGAAAACGAAGGTTTCCGACGAATGCGCCATAACACTGGCACCAATATATGAAATACTGTGTCAAAAATATTTAACTGAAACGGCTATTCGAGTGTTGTATGTAGTTCTTCCTTTAAACATTTTAACTCCTGCTTTCTGGGCAGTTAAGCCTTCTGGCACTTTATTTTGTATGAATGATGGCAGACACACATGGACAAGTAGCAGAAGAGTAACCTTAGATAGTCTATTAGGCTAGGCTGATGACTGTAACTGAATGTAACTGTCTCCATTTCTCACACACACACACACACACACACACACACACACACACACACACACACACACACAAGCACAAACACACACACACACACACACAAACAAACACACATACACACACCTCTCCACAAGAGCTCTCCGGCGCTCTCTCCGGCGCTCTGTCCGGTGTTCTCTCTGGCCCTCTCTCTGGCGATCTCTCTGGCGCTCTCTCTGGCGCTCTCTCTGGCGCTCTCTCCGGTGTTCTCTCTGTCCCCTTCTCTGACTCGTCCTCTCTCTCTGAGGAGTACGGGGCCTCTAGTGGCATCTCCATGGGCTGGCCCGTTTCCTTGTCCAGCAGCCACACACTGTCCCCCACCACCACCGTGTCCTTCAGCCTGGACATGCACACACACACACACACACACACACACACACACACACACACACACACACAATGGTGGGTACTATCTTAATAACCATCTAGCTTCCTCATTTATTGTAATCAGAAAACACACACAGCAAAAATGAAGACTGTTCAAGTCCTAGCTGGACTTGAACAGTGACCACAGCCCTTGTGGCAGTAAGATCCGCCTGTGAAAGGGTCCCAGGGGACTTACTGGTCAATAGATGTCATGGCTCCCTCCTGGTCCCTTGTTCTCTCCGTCTCTCCCTCTCTCTCCCTTTCCCTCTCCTCAATCTCTGCGTCTGTCACACACACATTTTAATCATTTATTTCTGTCCACATAGAAACAAGTATACAAGGACACAAATACTGAAGGCACAGATGGGATGCATTCACAAACAGACATGGACAATGTCTTTCACATACAACAGGACAAGACTCACGGGTACAAGTAACACCGTCTCCGCCATATTTGGCGGCTGCCAATAATCGCAGAGACAGAGCAATACTTGCTGAGCCTTTTTGCTTCTCCCTTGGACATTCCCAGTAGACACACACACACACACACACACACCTTTTCACTCCTTTCACGCTAACAAATGTCCATATCGATCGCCTGTCATTACTTAGAGAATCCTACTATCCTCTCTCATCTCTCTTACCCCAGTCGAATAGGTCTGGCTGCTCCAGAAGCAAGTCGATCACTCTGCCTGTGGCTTCAGTTAGCTCCGCTCCCTCAAACTGATGGAGAGAGACAGGGAGAGAGAGATAAGTAACCATAAAAAACCCAGCTCAACACTTGTGTCTTGAGCCATTCAGTGGGGAACAGTATTCTTACGTCAACATCAACGAAATACAACATCAAAATATAAAACACAATTTTGGATAAAAACAGTGCTAATAACTTAGTGAATCTTGATTTATTATTCAGCACAGTCTATGGCGGTGGTGGGTAAGGCTAAAACGTTCATCCTACGTTATTTGGCGTTCAGGAGACCTGTAAAGAATGGGATGGGTAATGTTTTGTATCTTGCTGTTCTTGTTTTGGGGATCTCGAGTTGGGTAGTTTCTGATTTGGCGATTTGATATTTGGGCTCTGGTAGGTGGCAGCCAGGTTCTGAAGGGGGAATTCAGAAGACCCAAGGCAAAGTCCTTGCACAGTGTATTTCTTCTGTCTTAAGTATGTTGCATCAGGTAAGGGACTACTGTTGTTATCAGGCCAAGAACCCACTGGTCTGATCCCATAACGTTAATGGGAGACTGTGGTATCAGTCAATTATTCAGTGCAGGAGTGCCCGTGTGTTTGGCTTGGTAGGCCAAAATGAACCCTGAGTGGTTAACTGTGGGCCAAAAAACCCTGACCATCCATTACAACGAATACTTGAAATTGCCCATTTGGGAGTGCAATTATTCATATTATGATTTTATTACTAGTGACTAGTAGTGACCACTACTAGACCACATATGTGACATGTTCTAATGCTTTGATCCTCATATGTAATGATCAGACTTTTCTTTAGAAAAATGTGAATACAATTCCTTGTTGTTGAAAATAAATGACACATCACTAGTCAACTAATGCAGCTTGTTTTGTGAGCCTGCTAAGTATTGTCATAGTTTAACTAGGTAGCAGTGGGGATTACTCACCGAATCCATTGCGTTGCAGTATTTTGGCTTGACTAGCGAGTTTGTGTTGTGATTCTCAACAATGTTGAAACGTAGTTCCGTGTTTCAAAAGAAAAGTCAGAACATTTTGACTGGTCGCCGATATGAGGACCAAAGCATTAGAACGTGTCACATAATGTTGCTGGTGAAAAGGTCTGTATGTCGGCGATTCTCACGTCACGCAAATGACCTTTTTAAAATATATATATAAATGTGAAGTGTTGAAGTGTTGAAGAGCCCACTCGATATAATAATAATAATAATAATAATAATAACTTGCTTTAATCATTATATAATAATAATTTAATTATTGAGTCATTTAAAGGCAATATTTAAAAGATGGGTTTTTAGTCTTGACTTGAAAATATTTGCTGAGGTTATAACAAACAACAGTTTGTTACTTATGATTTGTGAATTGTATTCACTACATCATCTGCCATGGACTACTAGGTAAGTGATAGATGGCTTGTAAACAAACTTACGTTTTAGGACGTGTGCAAAAGCAAGGACTGTGTGATCATCTAATTATGTGGAGTTATGTGTTTTTAGCATGTTGATGTTCAATCAGCATGTTGTGATGTGATGCTACAAATGCAGTTAGGTGTTCATAGTGATGTTCCTTGCTAGCTACTAGCAACTGTTTTGCGTGTGTTTTGATTCAGAGCGTCTTTCTCCGGTATTTGGTTTGAGGGGTACCAACATTCAAATAAGCATATCTTCTTCAACTAGATTTCAGATGTCAATGTATGACACATCGTTTGAAAGCTTACAATCTGCACTTTCATAATATGGAAAAGCAGTTCAAACGAATGAATTTCAAAATGACAATTTTCGATGCTAATCCAAGAACCCTCTCCCAGGCCCACGCCTTCACCTGAGTGAAGTGAAGCATGACCGGCTCCGGCTCTTTCAGGGTGATGGCTTCTGGCGTGGATTGGTTCAAACCTGAGGTGAGAGGGACATAGAGACAAGAGAAGGAAAAGAAAAAAGGGAGAGTGGAGGAAAAGTACCAACGTTAGAGACGCTGATCTCTTGGTGAAGATTTGTCATCTGATCTCAATAACAGACTATGTTTTAGCCCTGTCCGGAAGCAACGGTGTGCCCTTGAAACTCGTAAAGATCTTTAGAGGATTTTACAAGTGGAAGCAATATACCTATTCCATTCTGTCACATCCACACATGCTTATATTAGGGGGGGGCAACTCTAACATGTCTTATTATCTTTCTAGCGGAAACTTCTGGTGAGTATTTTGACCTTATTCCCACTTTCTGTTTCAGTCTGTGTCTTTTTTTTTGCAACTCGAGAAAGAAGCTTCTTGTAGAGTTACAACTAGTAGAGGTTGGCTAGGAATTGACTCACCCTGGCTAGGAATTGACTCACCATGGCTAGGAATTGACTCACCCTCCCCCTCCGATGCGGTTCTGGAACTGACCACTGGAGAGCGCTGTGTAGTCACAGCCGCCATAATCTGCATTGGTTGGGGAAGTAACAGAATCGCCATAAAACAAGGTCAATCAATATACCACCTTTTCTGTGTGCTAAGCCTTAGAATAATGCTTTGTAAATACATTTGATGAATCAACAGAGAATTTGAATTCTAACTCTAATTAAAGTAGAGAAAATGTTTTGTTGTTGGTTAACGTTGAAAGTACCTGAGGGATCCTGTAGGGACTGGGGAGCTGGTCTCCTGAGCCCATCACACCAAAGAAGGGGTCTGGAGCCCCCTCAGCCTCCTCCAGAAGGAACAGGGAATCAGCCACGTTCAGGGCTAGTCTGGGACACAAAAGGGCCAATGTTAAATGCAAAATGGCTGCTATGCATTGCCCAGGTGGGTCTGACACATAGGCAGGGAGTGGGGTGAGATGTCCTCATACTAGAGCATAAGTGTAAGCATAGTTACAAGCTTATGTTTGAGTTTATGGTTAGACCGAGGCTACAGGTAGGGTTATAGGCTGCTCATCCGGTTAGACTGAAACGTTATCCCTAACCAAACATAAACTTACTGTATACCTAACCACAACCTTTACCCTGAAGATAACAATTTCTTACAGTAAGCGTGTTGTGTTTCTGGGTTACGGGACTGATCTTTATTTATGATGGGGGTGGTACACGGATGGATTTAACCTCTAAAATACCAAAATTGACGACCCTCCCCTTACGCAAAATATATTTTCGCATAGCCCTCGAATACTTGAAAAACATACATTGGCTCTCCCCCTACAAAGATGAATGATTAAAACACAGTGGTGTTGCCACACGCTGTAAACATTTCAAGGCAAATTAAACTATATATTTAGTAATGATAGAGTAACTACCTTTGATCGACAACACTATTGTTGTTAAAACTAAAGCAAAAGTGAAAGCGTTATGATGTTCCTTTTGACAAGAATAAACGTGAGTCGGGTTGTGATCATGCAACCCAGCTCCATACTGTTCAAGAGTCCTGGGGAGAACCCTGCTGTCCATAGTGCCGTCATTTCAGCTAAACAGCTATTACAGAATCATTGGCGATTCATAATCTATATTTTGTACATTTCATGCAATTCCACAGCAACATTTCTAAACACTGGAGAAAAACCTGCCATCCTGCATCAATTTAGTGCCATACCAAGGGCCTATATTTCACTTTGAAAGAGTCAGTGTTGCACACAAGATCTAGATCGATCAAGTGTTTCATAGGCACTACAACACACATGAAATTAACATAGTACATGTTGTTTTTGATTAAATAATTTTCGCCCTAAAGTAACCTAGCTTTTAATTACTTTACTTTGGCTGCGTTTTTTATTATTATTCTGAAATACTGTACACATCTCAGCAATGACAGTTGGATTTGTAAAGTGTTCTTCATACAGAACAAACAACAGAAGAAGAAAAAAATAAGCCTTCTGCATATACTCTGTCTACACAAAGGCCACAAGACCTTGTCAACATCACAGGTAATGTTCTCCCTGGCCAAGCAGAGGGGAAAGTATCGCCTGGCATGACGAATCCAGCCCTGATATACTTCAGATATATTTCAACACAGGAGAGCTCACCTTTAGCCCTTATTGCTTAAGCTATGATTGCTAATTCAAATGCAATAGGTGTTTGCCCATATGGAGTGTGATTGATGTTTTGAGTTTAGCATTCTGAATGGTAGTGTTTTCCATGTGAACACAAGAGATTTTATCAAGGAAGTGTGTGCCAAATGTAGAGAATTGTATTTAGTGTTTTGTTAACTGGGTGGTTTAGCGTGGCAAAATTAGTGATAAGCAAGAAATGTGTTTGTCAGAATTGGTGTGAGATAAAATACACCAGTTTCAGGTTTTGGTCATTGTGTTTGAGGTTTGGATGTTAGTGTTAAAGCGAAAACCTGTAAACACTTTATTTATTTGTTGTTCGACCACTGGTTGATTTTGTGGCGCTGTTCCGACTTTCAGGACTTCAGAAATCGACAGTTTGTCTTGCTTATGTCTTGCTTTCAGACAGTTTCTTTCTTCAAACTGATCACTGTTGTTTTCATTCTCGAACTGCTATCACAGAATACTGTATACTTTAGCTCCTACATAAACTAAGAAGGACACAGGTTAAAGTATACCATTCGTTCTTGAGATCACTTTAGTACGGAGCCCCCCTGGGGTCACATGGTAGGAAAACATTATTTGATGTGTGAATCCGTTCCCTCGGTTAAGTAAATCTGTTCCCTCGGTTTAGTAATTAGTTCGTTCGGTTTAGTAATTAGTTCCCTCGGTTTAGTAATTAGTTCCCTCGGTTTAGTAATTCGTTATGGTTAGGGTTAGGCCCTACGAGCCAGAACGATCGCAAGGATTCTAACCCTAAACCTAACCCTAACCCTGACCCTAATCCTGGTAGGGCCTAACCCTAACCCTTGGGACCCCAGGGGGGGTCCGTACTTTAGCCTTGTGAGAGGAAGGGGAATTAGCTCAAACACACAAAACGAGCGGCTCTTCAGATTTGCGATGACCCAACACTCGTTGTTGGTCAGTGGTCCACTGAACGAATACTACTGTGTATTTCCACCGTATTTCATATTTAGTAACATGTAAGTAAAAAACAAAGTTGTCAGAAGCAGGATTTGAACCCATGACTCCAGATGAGATTGCAACCTGAACCCAGTAACTAATATAGAGTTCTGTATATACCGTGGTAATATGATTAATTCGCGTATTATAATTATAATTTTTTACCGCGTAAAGGTTTGCCAAATTAACCGCGATCGTTAACGAATAAACTAATATTTCCCTTTTTAGCTTTGAGAACTTCTGAGAAGTACGGCTAAAACAAACCCTTTACTCTGAGTGTGTTGAGGGGAGACGATGGTAAATGCCTACTCTGGGGCAGGTGTGTGGGTGACATTGTGTATGTGTGTGTGTAAGCGTGCATGTATGATGTGTGTCCCCTGACCTGTCAGGCTCAGGCAAGTCGATGCTTATGTGTATCTTGGAGCGCAGCAGGCGCTCGATGGTCTGCTGAATCTCATCTGGAAAAGAGCAGGGAAGTTACTACAGTATATCATGAGGTCAAGGTACTGTGTGACATCACATTAATTTTACAGGCTGCACAGTTACCGTGGTGATTCTGCGTGGGTGACCTGGAAGATGATGTGATTCTGCATCTACAGTACCATCACAACTAACTTTGCTGAAGTGTTTATGGTTTATGCTGCATTCTGCGGTGGAGGAGGTCATAAATCTAACAGTTTGGCTGGTAACGAAAGATAAACTACTACTACGAATTAATTCTGCTAAATGGTAATAAAATAAAAGGTATTATTGTGTACCAGAGTGTTTTGAAGAGACGGTAAGCCTCATCCTTTAGTGAGTTGTATCTACCTCTAATGACAATGTGCTGCATGTGCTGTGTTTTATCAATGAGTGTGTATGGAGGTGAGTGCGTGTAGTAGTAGGTCCTGTGGCTTTGGTGGTTTGTATTTCAGATCAACCAGTGCCCTTCACTGTGCAGCTGTCAGACCTGATGTATTACTTTACCTTACTCTCATTTCTGTGTGTATCGACAGCAGTTCTTTCCACAATGACATTTGTTATGCCCTTCATTTCAGGGCATAAAATGCCCTGCCTTCCCCCAGCCCCACTCCCTCCCTCCCTCCCTCTCTCACCCAGAAGAAAAGCACACTGGCGGTGGTAGACGATGACTACGCCGTACTGGAGCTGGGAAGACAGGTAGAGGGAGAAGCGGGGCCGGGGGAGGCCTGGTTGGAGGGGAGGCACCCGCACCATCACATAGTCCATGATGTCATCACTAGGATCAACGTGACACATATCAGACACACACCCATCAAAGATTCTGATCTAAAGCACCAGTGTGTGACCTTCAGACCTGGGTCAAATACTATTTGAAATCCTTTCAAATACTTGAGCGTTTACTTGAGCCTGTCTGGAGTCCCTGAATGGCATGATTTGCACTTTTGGGGATTATTCAACAATGGTTCAATTGCTCCAGGCGCCATCAGTCAAGCACAGATATTTGAAATATAACATGTGTTATTTAAACCTATGTCTGGTGGCCTCATGCTGTACTGTAAAGTCTGACACACAATGTACATCATTAAGCATTTAGCAGATGCCTTTATCCAAAGCGACTTACACAAATACATTTGTCTGAAGTAAGTGAATCATCTATGCATCAGTCATTACAAGAAAGTAATCTATGCTATGACCAGGGGCCATTGGCAGTTACAATGCCTGACAGGTAAGATGTAGTCTGAAGAGATCAGAAAGGTCTGTACAAGAATTAGTACTGCTGTGACAGAAGTTTCAATAAAACCATAATGCTAAATCAATACCTCGTATTCCCTCAGACAGTGGAGGGGATGGGGGGGGGGGGGGTTTACATACCATGTTTTCCCAACATTGACCTTCAGAAGCTCCCTGCGTGTTATTCTGGTTCCTTTCGTGGCTGCCAACCTAAAACCACCCAGATCAGGCATGAAAATGGGTCGGGGTGAAAAAGGTGAGAAGGATACGAGACCCGGAACCTGCTAGGCGGTCCCGGCGGAAAGTTTTTTTTGTGGAATAATTAGCTTCCATGTGCTCATATCTGATTTCTTTTAGATTTACTCTAGTGGTGGTCACATGCAGAATTACAAGATAAAAAAAAAAAAAAAAAAAAGTATGGATGTCTATTATGGATTCAAAACGGCGAATTTCGCCGAAAGGTGAGCGATTATCATGCCTGTATATTACATTACCTCAGAATACCACCAACAACATCACATTAACTATGTTACATTACCTCAGAATACACCAGGAACATCACATTAACTATATTACATTACCTCAGAATACACCAGGAACATCACATTAACTATGTTACATTACCTCAGAATACACTAGAAACATCACATTAACTATGTTACATTACCTCAGAATACCACCAACAACATCACATTAACTATGTTACATTACCTCAGAATACCACCAACAACATCACATTAACTATATTACATTACCTCAGAATACACCAACAACATCACATTAACTATGTTACATTACCTCAGAATACACCAGGAACATCACATTAACTATATTACATTACCTCAGAATACACCAGGAACATCACATTAACTATGTTACATTACCTCAGAATACACCAGGAACATCACATTAACTATGTTACATTACCTCAGAATACACCAGGAACATCACATTAACTATGTTACATTACCTCAGAATACCACCAACAACATCACATTAACTATATTACATTACCTCAGAATACACCAACAACATCACATTAACTATGTTACATTACCTCAGAATACCACCAACAACATCACATTAACTATATTACATTACCTCAGAATACACCAACAACATCACATTAACTATATTACATTACCTCAGAATACACCAACAACCTCACATTAACTATGTTACATTACCTCAGAATACCACCAACAACATCACATTAACTATATTACATGACCTCAGAATACACCAGGAACATCACATTAACTATGTTACATTACCTCAGAATACACCAGGAACATCACATTAACTATGTTACATTACCTCAGAATACCACCAACAACAACATCACATTAACTATATTACATTACCTCAGAATACACCAGGAACATCACATTAACTATGTTACATTACCTCAGAATACACCAGGAACATCACATTAACTATGTTACATTACCTCAGAATACCACCAGGAACATCACATTAACTATATTACATTACCTCAGAATACCACCAACAACATCACATTAACTATGTTACATTACCTCAGAATACCACCAACAACATCACATTAACTATGTTACATTACCTCAGAATACACCAGGAACATCACATTAACTATATTACATTACCTCAGAATACACTAGAAACATCACATTAACTATGTTACATTACCTCAGAATATACCAACAACATCACATTAACTATATTACATTACCTCAGAATACACCAGGAACATCACATTAACTATGTTACATTACCTCAGAATACACCAGGAACATCACATTAACTATATTACATTACCTCAGAATACACCAGGAACATCACATTAACTATGTTACATTACCTCAGAATACCACCAACAACCTCACATTAACTATGTTACATTACCTCAGAATACACTAGAAACATCACATTAACTATGTTACATTACCTCAGAATACACCAGGAACATCACATTAACTAGATGGAACAGCCAACAGCATTGTAACATCAGGGTTCTTCCCAAAGAATGAAAGCGGTATTACATACAAATACATATCCAGCTATTCCTCACAGGTTGAACTGAAAAGGTGCAGGCTTTAGTTTCCAGTTGAGTTATATGAGCTAGATCCCTTTCAGTGAGGTTTTTATCAGAAGCTAGCTACAGAGGTAACTTGTTAGCATCAAGCTAAACTCTTAGCTAGCTACATGTTGTCATGGACTTACCAAATGGTGGAAAAGCAGCCACTGCGACGTCGAAGAACATTAGGATAATAAAACATTTCCTCACTCTCACAAAAGTGCCAACGTTGCAAAGGAAACGGGGTTGGTCGGTAGCTATCTCGGAATGAATTATTCGGGTTTCAAACTATGTGATGACTCTCCTAAATCCCCTCAGGAAAGTCCGCGAGTGAGGAGATTCCCGCTGGTGACAAAGACTGAATTACTACTGGTTATTACTGGTCCAATCAGCGATGAGATTACCTTCTGGTCCAATCAGATGTGGGATTACCTGTTTTGACCAATCGCCTTTCTCTACTTGCCTTAGATACAACAATCTGAATTACTACTGGTTATTACTGGTCCAATCAGCGATGAGATTACCTTCTGGTCCAATCAGATGTGAGATTACCTGTTTTGACCAATCGCCTTTCTCTACTTGCCTTAGATACAGCAATCTAAATATCTGTGACTGTAACCAAAGTGATAATAATATATACAACAGTTAGTTCCGACCAAGTGATTTGATTGGACAAGAGGCATTCCATGAGTTACGATATACAGTATAACAGCACTGGGACTTTTAACTATATGTTATGTAAAAAGGGTGACAACTGTGAAAGGGTGAAGAACTGTCCGTGTAGCTACAGTTCACAACATTTTTTTAAAGCATTCTTTAATTCATTATAATTATGCCACCTGTTCTAACAGCCACTGTGTGTGTGTGTGTGTGTGTGTGTGTGTGTGTGTGTGTGTGTGTGTGTGTGTGTGTGTGTGTGTGTGTGTGTGTGTGTGTGTGTGTGTGTGTGTGTGTGCGTGTGTGCGTGTGTGTGTGTGTGTGTGTGTGTGTGTGTGTGTGTGGGGGGGCACTTGATGCACTTAATCATTTTGAAAACGCGGCTGAAGAACCTCCGAACTCCTCCCTTCTTCTTCTTCGTCTTCAGTTTGGTGGCTTTATCCTCTGTGAAGGAAGGACAAGATACTTGAGTGTTCTTCCATTTATTAAATGATTAATGCAACTGTTACTTTAGACACAATGATTGGTGTGAGGGTTTTTGTTTTATGATGTTAACTCGTTGCGATTTTAGAAAATTAACAGTAAAAGTAACGTACCACTGGAATCAATAGCCATGAGCTCTGAGGGCTGTAAACAAACAGAGGAGAGCAGTCTAAGAGTAGGAACAGCAACACATTATTTCCTGTAGTGTCTTACACAGGAAAACATTAATGTTATTGTGATCGTGGCTCATTTGTAATACACTTAACTTTAATGCATCATCTCGTCACTGCAAAGGGCACTGATTTTATATTTTCATAACATAATTTTGTTGTCTTAATTATTTTGGGCCATGGCCTTGGTGATGGCAGAGAGAACATCATTTTTAGGCACTTCCTCTCCAGACTGGGAGAGAAAAGAGGCAGTTGCATTCTCCATCAGCCCACTGATGTCCCTGGCAGCAGCAGCCTCCCATGTCTTCTCCATGGTGGAGGTCTTCAGTTTGGCCTCTGACCTGTTCTCTGTTAAGGATTTAGGGTTAGGGTTAGGGTTAGGTCACTTCTATAAAATAAAAATAAAATATCTATAATAAATAATATTTAATAATATAATATATGCCTGTATGTTGTTATCTAAAATCCTAACTGCAGTAATGTGATGCCTTGTTCTGTGATGCCATTCTTAAGTGAAATAAGATTTTACAGTATGGGGCGGCTGTGGCTCAGGAAGTAGAGCCGGCGTCTAATGATCGCAAAGTTGCCGGTTCAGAGATTCAATCTCTGATTGGCCACGTGTCGAGGTGTCCTTGGGCAAGACACTGAACCCCAAATCGCTCCCAGTGAGTGGGCCAGCGCCTTGCATGGTACCTTGCCGCCATTGGTGTGTGAATGTGTGTGTGAATGGGTGAATGAGAGGCCATTGTAAAGCGTTTTGGAATATGGCACTGTATAAGTGCAGTCCATTTACAGTAGGCATGATGCTTCTGTATTACCTAGCCAGGAGATGTTCAAAGGCCATCTCTACGATCTCTGGGGAGAGATCTCCAACCAATCGAAATACCCTGGAGAGAGTGACCTCCTTCAGGAGTGAGGCGAGGACAGGAAGGAGGATCTTCTTGACCGCCTCCTCCGCAGCCGGTCGGGTCTTGCACAGGAACAGGTCCATCCCCTCCATGGTTACCTTCATGTGACAGACAGAGAGTTGACTCAAGCAAGCACTTTGAGGTTTGTCTCCAGGAAATAGCAGTGTGTTGTGTTGTCATACCGTTCTGCCCATCAGCAGTGAGAGGCGGTGCTCATCCTGGATCTCCCTGCGGACTTCCTCCTCCATCTTCTCCATTCCGAGGAGCGGCTCTCCAGAGCTGTGCACAACATTCCACATTATTTCTTGCAGGAGAGTCAGGGCACTAATATGTTAATAAAATGAATTTACTGCCTGTTATTGCTGGGTATGTCAGTAAACATGTTCATGTGTTGTCCTAGTAGGCTACTTACAAGTTCAAGGAGATGGAGCTGTAAGTTGGGCTCTTTCTCTGCCATGTCATCATACCTTCATGTGAATAAAATAATGTATCAGACTGCTATCCATAGAATATATCAACCTATCTATACAGTTTGATAAAATCTCTCACTCATCTTTGATTATGCAGAGGTGGATCTTAGACTTCATAGACATAGCCAGCAGGTTCATGGGAATTTTATATTTGTACTTGAATTTTGTCATTGTATTTCTCTCCTGAGTTTAAGTTTTTGTTACCACTCCCCTGTATTATTCCCTGAAATAATAATAAAAAATGTATCACAAAAAAAGAAATCACTCACTCATCCAGCAGGAAGGGCCTCTCCGTTAACAGCCAGTTCCTCATGTCCTTAGCTGTTATATAGGAGGGGACCTCCACCGGATGTTTCAGCAACATGAACGCCTTCATGAGCTTTTTCTGCAAAAGAGGGAGACACACATTAAAGTTTTAACAGTTTATCTCCTGTGCATTTGTGCCTGACTATTGTTTCAACTTACCTCCCCGTGGAATAGGGCTTCATAATCATAACCACCCTCCATATTAACTGTGGCCATGGTAACATAAGGGAGGGAGAAACATGAAAAACCAACGAGTTAAAACAGCAAGTAACTATAAAATATAGACACACATCAAAAATATTATACTGAACATGTAATTTCTGATGCATTGGAGGAATAAATACCTAATGAAGAACAATCAATAATGGTTATTGATCGTGAATACTTGTGAATACTAATAAAACGCAGTGACAAACGGATTTCGCTAGAGAGTCGAGTATATTCTGGCAGGTCAAAACTTCTGTGAGTGAACTTGACTATGTGCGGAATGTTAAAACATTGTGACTACAAGATTATGTTACTACACCTCCATCTATGATACATTATTGCGTGGGCCGCTGAGAGATTTATTATCATTGTAGGGTGACAGCGCCACTCAGTTGTAGAAGAAGGTTACTACACCCTAACTGGACTGAGATGCCTGATCTGTTTGAGGGGGATAATAATGACCATGACTCTTGGTTCTTTTATTTCCTGTCAGGTTTTCTTCATTGAGTCGCATCTTGTGAGAAATGCGCTATACAAATAAAACTTGATTTGATAGCAGAGGGTCTGAATACTTACGTACATATCAGTATTTATGTATTTCAATTTTAATAAATCTACTGACATTTAAAAAACCGTCTTTCACGTGTGCATTGTTATCACGTGTTCCGTTGCGCAGAACTGTTGCGCAGAATTTCACTGCGTGAAATGTATTTTTGTTAGCCTTTCTGTCAGACTTTGCCTCCATTGTAGTCAGTATAGATAGCACCGTTTTATTAATGACCCCCAGGTGCGCTGAACAATTCTGGCATTGAAAATAGCACTGATATTTCAGACATCACCCCCCAACGCCACCCCCAGCGCCTGCATTTGAGCCAAGATTGGTTTTTACGCTATTAAATTAAAGCCAGATGTGTCTTAACCCTGTCTTGACTGCTTGGCCTTGGTCAGGCCTGAAACTCTGGGTCTGATGGAAATTGTTGTTTTTGGTGACAAAATACATCATGACCTTGAGTGATGCCCAATTAGCTTCGGTGTGCAAGTGGTTGAAAGGCTGCTGATGCAAAAGGTCATAAAACTGTACAGTATGACTCATCTCTCCTCTGCTTTCTCTCCTATCCTCCTCTCCTCTCCACCTGTCTCCTCTCCTCTCATCTCTCCTGTCGTCCCCTCCTCTCCTCTTCCCTCCTCTCCTGTCGTCCCTCCTCTCCTCTCCTCTCCTCTCCTTCACCTCCCCTCTCCTGTCCAACTGTCATCTCGTGTTCTCAGAGACTGTGCTGTGTGTTCAAGAGCTGGCGGTGATGAGGACACCGCTCTGAAACTCTGGGCCCTCAGCTCCCATCTGCTGGGCATCCACTGGAGATGAACATACACACACACACACACACACACACACACAGGCACGCATGCACGCACACACGCGCGAGCGCACGCACGCACACACACACACACACACACACACACACACACACACACACACACACACACACACACACACACACAGATGTGCATGGACAGATTCACACCAGTACTAAACTATACATATACCATGCTGCTTCCTTCTGTCTGTTGCAATACTATGAATACTTAAGATAATGATATAAAAGTACCTACATTTAAAAGTGTGCACGATCCAGACTATAGTTTATCATTTATGGTTATTTAACTTAAACCCACGATAATGACGCACCCCACCACCACCACCACCACCACCACCACCACCACCAAAACATGTTTATGACGTAATCCGTTGAACCCATTTGACCTCTACCACATTGTGCTTTTTTACTGGTTACACGTACATGCTACATCTATGCCACTGTGAGCAAAAACCTCTACTCTCTTTCCAGACCATAGCCGCTTTGTGGTCAGGTATACAACTTTTATTGACGACATAGAATCTACAGACTACACTGTAGTCAGTCATGTCAGTGAATGTTTTGTATTGTATGCCCTCTACTGGTGGATGTGAGAATGACAGGAATTCATTATGCTGCTGATGTGTTTGTTGAAAGGGAGGTATTTGTCTGACAAAACTATGAAAAAAACAGAACACAATACATTTTAATAACTTTTTTAATTGCACACAATATCTCAGATACACGCTCAAACTACAAAGGTCCTTGCCAAATCATGTCTGCATAGGCTACAGATAATCATAACACAACAATACAAAAAAAAAAAAATCATGTAACATGTAAAGTTGAGGAAGCTAAAGGAAACAGACAATCTAGTAAGTTAGACATCAATATTGTCAGGTTGTGCCAGCATGAAGTAAGTACTGTACAAGCCTGAAGTGATTTTAACGTCACTCAAGTGACTAAACAGCTGGGGGGTATTCCACGAAGCTCGATAAAGTTCTAAGCCTCGATAAAGTTCTAAGCCTCGAAAATGTTAGCTTGCGTTCGGTGCCATCAATGTGGTTCAAATAATTCGCTGCTTGGTTGAGCTCCTTCTGAGTCAGATATAATTAGCCTGGTCGCGACCAGGCTAAAACACAGGCTATGGTAAGACGCGCGTCAAAAAAGGCTCACAGGCGGAAACTACATCCCGAACGACAGTTCCTCTTTTAGGAAATTATTAGTTCCCACTTCACACGAGATAGATAGATGGATAGGTTGACTGTGTGAAAGATAGATAATTTGATATTTTGAAAGTGTGATCGATCGATAGATAGTTTGATTGTGTGATAGATAACTTGATATTTTGAAAGTGTGATAGATAGATCGATAGATCAATAAAGAAAAGAGTGTAAAAAAAAAGAAGTAATTGTCTCAACTTGCATTGCTGTCATCACAGCGGTCTGGCTGGCGTAGTGGTTAAATGTAAATAATAGAGCTAATGTATGTATGTATGTATGAATGTTATGGAAGTGTATTGTCTGTATTTAAGTGTTTAAGATGAACAATTGTTTGAAAGTATGGTATGAGGACCCCAGGAAGAATAGCTACTGCATATTTGCTGTATCTAATAGTGGATCCAAATAACCAAACCAAACCAAACCCCTCCTCCCCCTTACCTCCGATGGTGGTCTCCTGGAACTCGTCGAACTAGCCCTTGACGAAGCGCAGAACCAAGCTGGACTTGCCCACAGCCATGTCCCCCAGAAGCACGAGTTTGAACTGGCAGATCTTGGTCTGGGGCAGCGTGCCGTTGGGGCGACTGCTTCCTCTGGTGGTCATGATGGAGGAGGGCAGGTGGGGGGGGGGGGGGGGGGTGCCACCCGGGGAGGGGGGGGGAGCTCAGACAGACGGGACTCTGGGAACGGGTACTCTCTCTCTCTCTCTCTGCCTCTCTCTCCCTCTGGTCTCCTTTCGTCTCCTGTTCTAACTAGCTAGCTCAGAGGTGATTAGATGAGCTAGTCTGCTGCACACTTGCCAGCTAAAGAGCTAACTGGATGCACTTTATTATTTTACTTAAAGTAGATATACAATCTTTCTTATTCTGCTAGAATTGGGTTTCATGGTAATACCATAATGGCATATTTACAGTACATGGACAGTGGATTGAAGCATTGGAAATGTCTGTTTTTTATAGATGGACATACGATTTTTTTTCAGGTGAGAGTAAAGTCAAAATGACATTATCTGACTGCATTGCCCACAGCAATCCAATATTCAATTATAATAATTTTATAAATTGATATGGATCAATTTATACCTGTTATTAGATTATAAATACTCTGGTTCTTATGTTGGGGGCCACCCGCTGTGCCGACGGACCACGATGCCGACAGTTTATTAGCGGATTTCTGCGAGAGCTGACAAGACGGTACATGTGGGAAAACTAGGGTTAGGGTTAGGTGCAAGGGTGCTACGGTTAAGGTTAGGGTTAGGGTTAGGGTTAGGTGCTAGGGTGCTACGGTTAAGGTTAGGGTTGGGGTTGGGGTTAGGGTTAGGGGTAGGGTTGGGGTTAGGGGTAGGGTTAGGGTTAGGGATAGGATTAGGGTTAGGGTTAGACATGCCAGCATGTACCAAGTCGACGTAGCACCTAACCCTAACCCTAGTTTTCCCACATGTACCGTAACAGAGAAGCGGAGAGCATTCACATGCAGGGAGGGCTGTCGGCACAACGGTCCGTCGGCATTGATTGATTGAATTGATTGAAAACCTTTATTGTCCCCAATGGGGAAATTTTGTTGTCAAACAGCTCAGTTAGGGCAGAAAACATTCAATACAGAAAACAGAAAACATTCAATAAAATACATAAAACAGTGCAGGCTCAATAAGTAAAAAGTTCCAAAAGTTCCAGCTCCAGGAAAGTGGACAGGTAGTCAAGACCACATAAGTAGCCTTGTGAACCGATGGTTCTCGAGCCTAATGGCCCATAGGGCAGGATTTTCCTGTTTCTGTAGCGTGAGGCGGCTTGATGTACAAGTACACCCCCTGGACATGACGCTGGTATGTCGCAGGGTCTTACCCCCAACCAACCCTTAATGCTGAGTTATCATCACCGAGGGGGGGGGTTCCATGCCACAGTCCATGCCACCCCCCCAAGGCAGCAAACCTAGGGGAAACACTGAGAGCAGATAGATGAACTGTTCAGTGTCAATCCTGTAGAGATGGAGATGGAGGTTAAATCTCCAGAATAATGTCCAGCTACAATCGCAACAACATTCACAACATTTCTGGAGCCTGGTAGACCCAGACAACTATAAGAATATTCACCAAGCAGCCCTGAAAGTATTTGCTTTATTTGTCTACATACGTTTGCGAATCAGCTTTTTCTGATATGAATGTAATGAAATCTACATTCTGAACAAGCCTGACAGATGACCATTTAAATGACTCTATAAGAGTGAACCTAAGTGGATACACTCCAGCATACACAACTGTAGTAGACTCCATGCAGTGACAGTCATCTCACTAAGGGTAGGAATGAGTCAACACACTTATTACACACATGCACAATATTTTTTGAAAGAGACAAAAAGACAAAATAATTCGTTATGTGAATGAATGTAAGTAATAAGATATGAGTAGCTCTCGGCCACTTACATTTTTTCAAAGTAGCTCTCAGATGAAAAAAGGTTGTAGACCCCTGCTTTATGCTGATACATGCCTGCCATCTAGTGGACATTTAAGGGTACGACCAGGTAGGGGGATATTGCTTGTAACACAATCCTCATTCCTTCTCTCTCTAGTCTAACCTAATCCCATAGTAACCTTCATAATTCAGTTCTAGATATGTATTTTCTTTATGTGGCTAACACAACTCCAATTAAACTGCTTCATAAAGTTAAAGTTAATACATGTATAGTAATAAACACTTTAATAGTAATTACTTTGTTGTTTAGTATCAGGGAGGGAGGGAGAATGGATGACCATCTTTCTTCAGTAGGCCTACCATTTCTAGCTCATGTATATTTCTAATGATTCATTATATGTCTTGTACATGATTCTTGTTATGATTCTTGTATATGATTCTTGTATATGATTCTTGTTATGATTACATTTCTATTGGGATATTGCCTCAAGCATAGCTGTAAACATGCTTAGCTACTATATTTGTTGCTGTAATCGCAGTTGCTTCTAGCTATGATATTTAAGATCACTTATCTAGTTACACAATCTTCAGCATAACAAGTTCATAAGATATGAAAAATGCACAAGCAAAAGGAATGCAATCCAAATTATTTTTTATTCACGGTGGGCAGCAGCTCCGGCCAAGGCTGTTTGCAGTTGTGAGCGTCCTCTGGAGGACGGGCGCTAGAGACAGGAGAGAGAGTTCATATGAGCTTCACCAGGCCTATAGCTACAGAATAGAATACTTTATTAGTTTAGTTAGTATGTCCTTGGTCTATGTGTTCTATGTGTTGACTTACCTCTGCTGTGTCCATCGTCGTGAAGACGGTTACTGGGGGGACGGAGGCCGTCTGCCTGGACCGCAGCTCAGCAGCCCAAGGCTCTTCACAGATGTGAGCATCCTCTGGAGGCGGGAACGCTTCTGTTTCTTTGAAGCTCCGCTCTCCTCACAAGGCGGCGTCTCAGCTGTCACTGGGCTGGCCGCTAGAGAGAGGAGAGAGAGTTCATATGAGCTTCACCAGGCCTATAGCTACAGAATAGAATACTTCATTCGTTTGGTTAGTATGTCCTAGGTCTATGTGTTCTACATGTTGACTTACTTCTGCTGTGTCCATCGTCGTGGGCAACCTCGATGCCCTCCTGTCCTGGGGCTGGAGGCTGGACACCATCATTGATGTCCTCCGGTCCTGGGGCTGGAGGCTGGACACCAACCTGGTTGGTCCTCTTGCACTATATCAGTTGTTACAGAAGAAGAATCAATGACAGAACATATCTCTTAAAACCCCATTATTCCTACAACAACAATGCATAGCTTGTCTGCTGTTTTATGATAAACTGGTAAGACTTTACCTTTACATTACACTTCCTTAATGTGAAATTATGTGGAATGTGGCGCATAGAGAAGCAAAGAGGCGGGTTTGTTATCAAACTAGTAACTAAATTAGAAACGTTATGCTAGTTATTAATTAACGTTAATTTCGCAATGTGTTTCGCAATGTGTTTTTTCTCCAGCTGACGTTATGTTAGACTCTAGAATCATGGGCATCATTTATTTTGTAAATTGTTTTTGTCAAACGTAGCTTATTATTGCCTATTAATTCTTGTACCTTACTCAATATCATTTTTGTTATATTTTTTAATTCTCACTGATTATTTTGGTGAAAGTTGTCAATTATTATGACAGAAATTGGCAGACCTCCTGCAGTACCTCTGCGGACCCCCGGTTGAAGACCACTGCTGTAGAGGATACAGGCCTGGAAGAGCTTTGAGGTTTGCTCTTCATCGATTTCGGAGGACTGCCGTCTATTTTCTTGGAGCCCTGAATGTTGAGAAAAGGTGCAAATGGAAATGCCATACCTGTTGCAGCTTATCAATCCCAATAAAGCAATGCAATTATACAAACTAAAATACTACACATATGAATATAAATGTGTAATTCTGTATCAATTAGTTAAAGACAAGGCAGTGTTATCAATTAACATTTTGAAAGATATAGATTCAGTATGTGTAATATACCTTCCAGCGAGAGAATAGTTTTCCCTTCTTTCCTTTCTTGGCTGCCTGTGCTGCACCACACGCACCAAGAAGCTCCGTCGTCAATGACGTCTCCAAAACATTGACAATTGCTGGATATTTGGACTCAGCCGCCATCTTGAGGCCTTCCTCACCACCGAACTGTTGCACAAGCTCCTTGTGAACATCCATGTAGATCTTGTAGATGTCCAGACCCCGAGGGTATTCCTGAGTCCGTGGGATGCGTGACGCTGCGCAGAAGTCTGAGAGGACCGACTCTGTGACGCGTATGCTCTTCTCATTCAGGTCTCTCGCAGATATGGCGGGAAATATATTCACCAGCAGTTTGGTGCAGATCCCTCGCACCAAGAGGCCATAATCCTCCTTGCCAAAGTTTGGCAAGACATGTGATACCCTCATATCTGGTGTCACATAGGCAAGGCGAGGTGAGTTTATTTGTAGCACATTTCATACAATAGAGGCAATTCAAAGTGCTTTACATACAGCATTGAACAATACCAAGAGGAGGATAGTAAGAAAATATATATATATGTGTTACGGTACATGTGGGAATACGGTACATGTGGGAAAACTAGGGTTAGGGTTAGGTGCTAGGGTGACTTGGTACATGCTGGCATGTCGAACCCTAATTCTAACCCTAACCCTAACCCTACCCCTAACCCTAATCCTAACCTTAACCCTAGCACCCTAGCACCTAACCCTAACCCTAGTTTTCCCACATGTACCGTATTCCCACATGTACCGTAACATATGTTTTAAATTACAAGAATAGATATATATGGATAAACATTTAACAAGATAATTAATAAGATAATTGATAATGGATGAAAAGACATAGATCGAAGTGTTAGTGTTTAACCATTACTGTTGCAAAACATTTTTTTAGCTTAGATTTAAATATTTTTAGGGGCCTGTTTGATTTCTTCAGGGAGTTCCAGGAGCATGCGGCAGAGTGACTAAAAGCTGCTGCACCGTGTTTTGTTTTCACTCTTGGAATGATTAGCTGATTAGTCTACCAAGACCATTTTGTGATTTGTATACAATTGGGAGTACTTTGAATTCAATTCTCTGATAGGGCTTTCACACCGGCAAAGAACCGTGCCGGTTCGCGTTCGCATTCGGAAACCTCCGAACGTTGGCGCTGTCCGGCGAACGATACACTGGTATGAACGCGGGCTCGTTCGCCAGACAGCGCCAATGTTCAGCAATCTCAGGATTCAAACTTCTTCGTTATATAGAGGGGTGAAACTAGATAGGGTTGGGCAATGCCTGTACCATTTGGGTCCTGCACTGAGTCCTCCTGAATAACCGTCCTTATAATAGGACATCCAGGATCAGGCGTCTGGTTAGTATGTCCTAGGTCTATGTGTTCTACATGTTGACTTACCTCTGCTTTGTCCATCGTCGTGGGCAACCTCGATGTCCTCCTGTCCTGGGGCTGGAGGCTGGACACCAGCCTGGTTGGTCCTCTTGCACTATATCAGTTGTTACAGAAGAAGAATCAATGACAGAACATATCTCTTAAAACCCCAGTATTCCTACAACAACAATGCATAGCTTGTCTGTTGTTTTACGATAAACTGGTAAGACTTTACCTTTACATTACATTTCCTTAATGTGAAATTATGTGGAATGTGGCTCTCTTATAAATTCACTGTATATTTCTGTTTTACCTTGCGCTTCACCATTGAACAGAATTTCCTGAATTTCCCTTTCTTCTTCTTCCCACTAGCATCCCTCTGAGGCTGTGTGACCGAGGCTGTGGAGGTGACCCCGGCCAGGCTCCCCTCAGTCTCTCGCTGGGCAGCGAGGGCCTGGCTCCTCTCCTTCTCCAGGTCGGAGTTGTCACAGACAAGACTCCTCTTCTCCTGCTCCATAACATGGACTTTTCTTTTGAGGTCTCTCTCTCTCTGTCTGCTTTCCTCCACCTCCCTGTCAAGCACCTGAGCCTTCTCAGCTGCCGCCAGCTTGTCCTCCAGGGCCTCTTTCTGCAGGGCCTTGATGTGGTCCTCTGCCTCCCTGGTGGCGTTGGCGGTCTCCAGGAGGGTCGCCTTGACCCCGGCCAGGCTCCCCGCAGTCTCTCGCTGGGCAGCGAGGGCCTGGCTCCTCTCCTTCAAGACTCCTCTTCTGCTCAAGACAAGACTCCTCTTCTCCTGCTCCATAACATGGACTTTTCTTTTGAGGTCTCTCTCTCTCTGTCTGCTTTTCTCCACCTCCCTGTCAAGCACCTGAGCCTTCTCAGCTGCCGCCAGCTTGTCCTCCAGGGCCTCTTTCTGCAGGGCCTTGATGTGGTCCTCTGCCTCCCTGGTGGCGTTGGCGGTCTCCAGGAGGGTCGCCTTGACCCCGGCCAGGCTCCCCGAAGTCTCTCGCTGGGCAGCGAGGGCCTGGCTCATCTCCTTCAAGACTCCTCTTCTGCTCAAGACAAGACTCCTATTCTCCTGCTCCATAACATGGACTTTTCTTTTGAGGTCTCTCCCTCTCTGTCTGCTTTTCTCCACCTCCCTGTCAAGCACCTGAGCCTTCTCAGCTGCCGCCAGCTTGTCCTCCAGGGCCTCTTTCTGCAGGGCCTTGATGTGGTCCTCTGCCTCCCTGGTGGCGTTGGCGGTCTCCAGGAGGGTCGCCTTGACCCCGGCCAGGCTCCCCGAAGTCTCTCGCTGGGCAGCGAGGGCCTGGCTCATCTCCTTCAAGACTCCTCTTCTGCTCAAGACAAGACTCCTATTCTCCTGCTCCATAACATGGACTTTTCTTTTGAGGTCTCTTCCTCTCTGTCTGCTTTTCTCCACCTCCCTGTCAAGCACCTGAGCCTTCTCAGCTGCCGCCAGCTTGTCCTCCAGGGCCTCTTTCTGCAGGGCCTTGATGTGGTCCTCTGCCTCCCTGGTGGCGTTGGCGGTCTCCAGGAGGGTCGCCTTGACCCCGGCCAGGCTCCCCTCAGTCTCTCGCTGGGCAGCGAGGGCCTGGCTCCTCTCCTTCTCCAGGTCGGAGTTGTCACAGACGAGGCTCCTCTTTTCTTGCTCCATATCGTGGAGCTTTTGGAGGAGGCCTTTCTCTCTCTGTCGGCCCTCCTCCACCTCCTCCCTCGCTCTCTCCAACTCCGCCTTTGCCAGAGCGCTGCTGGCCTTCTCCGCCTCCAGCTCAGAGTCCTTGGCCTCCAGCTCAGAGTCCTTGGCCTCCAGCTCAGAGTCCTTGGCCACGGCCCTCCACTTGGCCTCCACCACGGCCCTCCATTTCTCCCTCTTCTCCTCCAGCTTCCTCTGAGTGCTCCTGGCCTTCTCCGCCTCCAGCTCAGAGTCCTTGGCCTCCAGCTCAGAGTCCTCGGCCTCCAGCTCAGAGTCCTTGGCCACGGCCCTCCACTTGGTCTCCACCACGGCCCTCCATTTCTCCCTCTTCTCCTCCAGCTTCCTCTGAGTGCTCCTGGCCTTCTCCGCCTCCAGCTCAGAGTCCTTGGCCTCCAGCTCAGAGTCCTCGGCCTCCAGCTCAGAGTCCTTGACCACGGCCCTCCACTTGGTCTCCACCACGGCCCTCCATTTCTCCCTCTTCTCCTCCAGCTTCCTCTGAGTGCTCCTGCTCATGACTACGATATAAGAAACGGAAGGAAGAGAATATGAAATTACGTATTTTATATTTATATATTATTATTATAGAATGACTTGTCCCCTATGAGTTCATGGATGACTGTGAGGCTGTTTGAACTTCAAAAGTGACTGACGTATAGATATTGCGCGACATTGTGATCGAAGCATTAGTTGTAAGTAAGTAAGTAAGTAAGTAACGTGCCAACGTGCCAAAAATCTGTATCCTTTCCTTGTTGTATTTCTACCTTCCTAAATGATGGCTAGGACGTCGGGTTATAAAGCAAAAGCTTCTTTATATTAAAAAATCTGTTGGCATACACTTTCAGCACTTTCAAACAATAAACGAGTTATTGGATGTTCACTTTAATTCTGGACGTTACAATTTGCATTTCTCAAAAACCAACAAACTAAACTGTCAACTTCTATGACGTCTTGCCGCAAGGCCTTCTGGGACCAATTAAAGTGAATAATTTAACCTAAAAAGTTAAAACACTCTATTAATACAGGCGGGCCGTCAAGCCCATAGACTTTTACTTGTCAAGGCACATTTTTAAAGCGCAAATCTGTAATTCAAGACTCTCCGGTAATTTACACACAAGACTCACGTTGATTTCTACTCAGCGCGCGCACACACTCACACACACACACACACGCACACGCACACGCACACGCACACGCACACGCACACGCACACGCATGCACACACACACGCACACACACACACGCACACACACACACACACACACACACACACACACACACACACACACACCTCTGGGTTCTGCTCTGTGGGCCAGAGATTCGGTTAAGGTGATGTCGTCATCGGGAAACTCCTTTTCAAGCTGCCAAGCAGACTGGACATTGAAGTCATCTCCCTGGTTCTTCTTCTTATTTGGCATTTCTATAACTTTCTACAAACATCTGAACAAGGAAGAGAATGTGAAATGACGTATTTTATATTTATATATAATTATTATAGAATGACTTGTCCCCTATGAGTTCATATATGACTGTGAGGCTGTTTGAACTTCCAAAGTGACTGACGTTGATATTGCGTGACATTGTGATTGAAGCATCAGTTGCAGGAGCAACGTGCCAAAAAGCCATTCTCCTTTTCGTATTTCTACCTTCAAAAAATATGGCTAGGACGTCGGGTTGTAAAGAAAAAGCTTCTTTATATAAGAATCTCTGTTGGCATTGACACTTTGGATCACTTTCAAACAATAAACGAGCTAGACTTTGACACTCAGCGGAGTCAGCGCTCGCGCGCACACACACCCGCGCAGCCACATCCAGACCCCCGCCCCACACACACACACACACACACACACACACACACACACACACACACACGCACCCGCGCAGCCACACCCAGACTCCATTTTTTAACATCTTTAAATCCATGAGGTCTAGGGCCTATATACCCATCAATAGTTCACACTGCAGCAACAGCAGCATCACATCCGAGACACAGTGCCAACTAAGTTACAGTAATAAATTATTACTTCATAAATTATCACTTCATAGATGTTCTACTACCAGTAGATGTCGCTGTTTGAACACATTCCTGAGACTAACATTCACATTTTTAGCAGGAATTTCACCATCACCAAACTAGTTAGCCTATTTACAACCTGTTACATAATCATTATCCAAAGATATCGTACTCACGTAACCTCTTCAGTGTCTCTGTACCAACTGCTAAAACCATCTGTTGTTCTACTCTCACCTTCTAGAATATCACCTGGCAACCCCATTATTGGAACCCTCCAATGATGTCACTCTGACATGTAGCCTAATGTTACCATGACAACCCAGCAAAATGTAAACACAATTTATAATTTTCTGGGTTGTCAAAATGACATGGTTATTATTGCTAAAAGATGGAGGAAGTGTCATAACTGCAACAAGTTCCTCAAATTCATTGTAATAATAATAATAATAATAATAATAATAGTAATAATAATACATTAGACTTAAATAGCCCTTTTCTAGACACTCAAAGACGCTTATGTAGTACAACTACAGTAGGCTTTACATACATAAACATTTTCAGTGTTGAAAAAATACTATTAGAGGCCAACAAGAGTATTCAAGTAATCCACTCATGTGTAACCAAACAAGTATACAAACTTCTCCTTATCCTACCTAGTCAGCCCAAAGTAAAACTAAATGTTGCCAATGACACAGAGGTATTCTTTGCAGCATGACAGTGGGCTCAGAAATACATGAAGACTAATTTCCAAACAGTCTTGTTTACTGATGAGTGCCGTGCAATCCTGGATGGTCCAGATGGATGGAGTAGTGGATGGTTGGTGGATGGCCACCATGTCCCAACAAGGCTGCGACGTCAGCAAGGAGGTGGCGGAGTCATGTTTTGGGCTGGAATCATGGGGAGAGAGCTGGTAGGCCCTTTTAAGGTCCCTGAAGGTGTGAAAATGACCTCGGCAAAGTATGTAGAGTTTCTGACTGACCACTTTCTTCCGTGGTACAAAAAGAAGAACCGTGCCTTCCGTAGCAAAATCATCTTCATGCATGACAATGCACCATGTCATGCTGCAAAGAATACCTCTGTGTCATTGGCTGCTATAGGCATAAAAGGAGAGAAACTCATGGTGTGGCCCCCATCTTCCCCTGACCTCAACCCTATTGAGAACCTTTGGAGCATCCTCAAGCAAAATATATATGAGGGTGGGAGGCAGTTCACATCAAAACAGCAGCTCTGGGAGGCTATTCTGGCATCCTGCAAAGAAATTCAAGCAGAAACTGTCCAAAAACTTCAATGGATGCAAGAAGTGTGAAGGTGATATCAAAGAAGGGGTCCTAAGTTAACATGTAACTTGACCTGTTAAGATGTTTTTGTTTGAAATAGCTTTTGATTTCAGTAAATATGACCTCCTAATATGACCTCCTAACCCTAAATTCATCAAATTACCATTTTTAGTTCTTTACAACCTATACAATGTTTTGAAACTCTGTTGTGCATAATAATTTGGAACAGTGCATTTTGAGTTTTTTATTTAAAAAAAAATTACTGTTATCATTGGGAGGTTTGTTCAATAAAATTTGAATTATACTCTAACGGTTGATGACTTGAAAATTATACTGATTGTCATTTGCATCGACTATTTAGGAAAATCTGAGAAAAATATATTTTGCATAATAATTTGGAACGAGGTGTAGTAGAGCCGCCTTAGAATGTAAATCTGCTATTTACACACAACGATCATTAGAGGGCGCTTCTTTTTTAGCCTGCCTCCGACACAAAAAAACTGCAAAACAGCTTTACTATCTTATCCTGAAGTGATTTTGAAAATGTAAGGATACTGGGTGGTAAAACACAGATATCTAGTAAAAGTCATGAAAGGAGGGTCCTGAAATGTTATCGAGTGCAAAGATATTTTAAAAAAAAATACTCACAGGGGTCACCATGACCCCTCACTCTTCTAGTGTTAAGAAAATACTTCCCCCAATTCTACATCAACCTGTGACCCCATCTACTTCTTGAGATCTGAGCAGATTGGACAGGTGTACACAATTGTTGGACGGGCTGGCTGTAATGCATGGAAAGGTATGACACCATTTCCTGTTCCATCCCATACATGACAATGAGCCCGTTTTCTGATGTCTACCTCCTCCTGCCTCTCCTGGTGTAAAGCTGTGGTGAAGATCAAATACAAAAACATCTGTCTCATCCATAAAATTCTGCATAACAAAGCTCCTCCCCCGCAGCTTGATGTGCTTTAAAGCACGGATGTATGATAGGGTGCTGGAATTCTATAAAGAGGTGTTTAAAGCCTGGGGTAGTTTTTTGCCTGAGGTAGGATATCAGTGTGAGAAGAGAGGGGAGATACTAAATGTTCCAGTTTTATTGAACCCTGTAATAAGAAGAGAGGGGAAAATGTTAGAATCTAGGAGTTTCTGGAGGGCAGGACTGATTAGAGTAAGGGATTTTAGGTATGAGGTAGTGCCAGGGTTCCTATCAGAGCAGGCAATTATAGAAGTTGTTAGGGAAACAGATGAGGAGATGAGAAGGGGAGAAATAGTGAGCAAATAGTGAGCGGCACTTCTGTTTCAACTCTTACTCTTCACTGTTACTTATGCTGGTGTTAGAAATACATCACTAAAATGAAAACATGCGGTATATAAACTAGCTAGCTAGCTAGAGATTAACATTTGACTACAAATAGTTACACAACTAACTAGCTTGTTAATTGGGTTAAGAGTAAATGATAGGCTACAGACTAATATGAAGTCAATTAATAACTGACAATGGCATATATTCTCATGTGAAAAAGATTGTTCTGTACTTACCAAATGATCAGCTGATATGTTCTCTCTATAAATAGTGATTTGCAGGATTTGAGAGGAATTCAAACAACCCACGACCCTCTGACTCTGTAGCTTTGCTCCGTAGCTTGTAAACCAACACGTCCCACAGAATTGTTGAATTGAACGTAATAAAAGTCAAATGCTATGACATCATCATAATCTCCATAGACTTCCCATTTACAGACAACACAGAATTCAAGTCTTCCAAGACATTCATTATTGGCTCTTCACACATTGCCTTTCCTTGTGTCAGGCTCATCATGGGAAGAGCCCATAATTAGTCATGTTGTTTCCATGTAGGCCATCAAGTTCAAAAAGATGTCCTTTGGTACGGACAAGCTGATTGTCAGTCACATCCACCTTGAATAAAACACAATTTAGTCATGTCCTCATGACTAAATGGTGTATCGCGCATTTCTCACAAGATGTGACTCAATGCGCTTCACATGATGACAGAAAGGTAAAAAAACTGTACACTGTGCAGCCAGGAAAATTCCCTTGCAGCCCTCTACTCATAGAGCGACTACTACCAGTTTGCCTACCAGCACACACAGCGCCACCCAAACCAGCCGCCCCACACACCCGACCCGCCCTACCACCAGCACACCCGGCCCAACCAAGCACAGACCATAATAGCCCCACACCAGGCTAGCCAAGCAGGTGCCCCAGCGGCAGAACAGACCAGGCACCCGAGGCGGCTGGGGGCCCTCAGAGGAGATGCCCGAGGACCTCCGGCACATAGCAAGCAAGCAAGGGCGAAAAACCTGATGATCACATGATCAGCTGATATGTTCTCTCTATAAATAGTGATTTGCAGGATTTGAGAGGAATTCAAACAACCCACGACCCTCTGACTTTGTAGCTTTGCTCCGTAGCTTGTAAACCAACACATGTCCCACAGAATTGTTGAATTGAACGTAATAAAAGTCAAATGCTATGACATCATCATAATCTCCATAGACTTCCCATTTACAGACAACACAGAATTCAAGTCTTCCAAGACATTCATTATTGGCTCTTCACACATTGCTTTTCCTTGTCTCAGGCTCAGCATGGGAAGAGCCCATAATTAGTCAGAGTTGCATTCTGGTTGTAAAGACCACAATTCACATTTAATCTCAACAGGTTTGATTACATTTGTTGTTAATTAGGCTATTCAAGAATTCTTCAACCTCAGGCACAGAACAGTGAAATATCAGTTTCATTTTTTTTTTTAAAGAAGTTAATATCGGCAGATGTCTGTAATCTGAAAATGTTTCCATTTTGTTGATTATCATTATTAAAAAATAATTGTAATAAATATTGCAATAGCCTATTTAACAATTGACAGCGCTAAGTACATTCATGGGTAGGCTTATCTTTACCTTCTGTATCATACAAACTATTCTGCCATCTATACACATGTTCTGAAAGGTTTGAGCTCAGCAGAGAAGCTGTGGTAACACCATGTTCCTACCTGATCCCTGGTGATTGGCCACATCTATACAGTGTTGAATACCTCTACCAGTTGAGAAGGTCAATCCTGTGACGATTTGTCTTTTCCTCATCATTCAGCAAGCACATCTTAACCTCTGATCCTCCACCTAGAAATATATGGTAAAAATGCACCGCATAAGCCATTCTGATGCAGGTCATTAAGGAATCATACCCCACGATTTAATTAAAATAATAATAATATAGCCTAATAATTACATTAAAACAGCTATTAGAGGTCGGTACTGAATACGGTATGCCGGTCTAATTCAAGTCACAGCCAAGTGAAATAATCATTTGAAGTACTGTAAATTCTAAATGTGACCAGTTAGTGGGAACCAATGTAGGGTTTATACTCTAGGCCACTTCTTGTTAACACTTTTGTTTACTATTGCAGTAAATCTATAGGCGGGATTGATTAGGGTTTGTGTCAAAGTCGATAAGGGTTTGAACTGGAAATGTAACACATTAAAAGTGAATTCCTGTTTTCCCATACTGAGAATACTAAATAAAATGTGTACAATTGTTACAAATTGTTGACCGAGATTCTCTCAGTGAGGAAAATACAATACATCCGCTATACTAGGCCTACTGAATACGAACAATCAACATTAGCGCAACAGTTTACATGATAAGTAGCCTATGTAGGCATGTTAAATTGAGTGGTCAAATGATCTGTTGCACCTGCTCATACCGAAAGATGAGTCCTGCTGGGATTTTTCCGACTTCATCTTCGTCCTCCGGTATCAAGAACATGTATATGGACTTCATAGTCATATTATACCGCACTTGCAATTCATTAAATTACCGGAAGACCCTGTTAGTGGTGCGTAAAAGTTTTGACCGACTATCACCGTTTCAAATCTCACTTGTTTTCCTTTAAATTAAAGCACAACAGATCAAAGTGGGCGGAGCTTAAGTCAAAGTGGGCGGAGCTTGTGTCAAAGTGGGCGGAGCTTAAGTCAAAGTAGGCGGAGCTTGTGTCAAAGTGGGCGGAGCTTGTTATGGAGTTCATTCTACCCTCCATTGCCTAACTACACCCTGGGAGTTCATTCTACCCTCCACAGTCTTAGAACATACATATACTTACCACACTACACTATCATATATCACACTTTACCGTCCTTCCTCCTACTTTTTTTTTTTTTTAAAGTGTTTTGGAGGGAAAACCAAATTCAAAAAAAAAAAAAAAATATTTAATTTTTTGCACCCGTTGTGGTGCAATTAAAGTTTAATTGACCGTCTATGCAGCACCATTGTTAAGTGGATTTGTCGCACTTGCAAAATGCTGTGAAATGTTTGACGATAAAACATTTATAAACGTCATTGTCAATATCCGTCATAATGCCCTATTTCATCACCTGTTTCCATGGAGCGGCCGTGATTTTCTGTGCGCTCTGTTGGTGCATAATAATAATAATAATAATAATATTAATATTAATAACAACAATAATAACGTTTATTTGTATAGCACTTTTCTTGCAAACATAATAATAATAATAATGACCTGCTGTATGCAGAGTGTCGTTATAAAGTTGGTACCGTTATCTTGATGGCGTAGCTTATATATTTGCCTATGTAGATACCATAGACACATATACCATGGCTCAATACACAATATGTTTCTGAAATTCATAAATTAATTGGATATGCAGACAAATAAAAGGACATGGCAACTTCCCTCTGCCCAGTACTGTCTAGTAGAAAGCACCACATGTTATACATTTGTCTAACCATGTCCTTACCGTTACTACTGCACCATTGCTTGTCCCAGTTGAACTACCTTGCACAACAATACACAACAACACACATTAATCACACACACACACACACACACAATAATATTCTTGCTCCAATAAACATTTATGTTTAAACGTGCCTTCTTATTTTTAGCTGAAAGTAATGGCTTTCTTCTGGCCACTCTTCCATAAAGCTCCAGCTCTATGGAGTGTACGGCTAATTGTGGTCCTATGGACAGATACTCCAGTCTCTGCTGTACTCTGCAGCTCCTCCAGGGTTACCTTTGGTCTCTGTGCTGCCTCTCTGATTAATGCCCCCCTTGCCCCGTCCGTGAGTTTTGGTGGGCGGCCCTCTCTTGGCAGGTTTGTTGTGGTGCCATGTTCTTTCCATTTGATTATGATGGATTTGATGGTGCTCCTGGGGATCATCAAAGATTTGGATATTTTTTTATAACCCAACCCTGACTTGTACTTCTCAACAACTTTGTCTCGGACTTGTTTGGAGAGTTCCTTGGTCTTCATGGCAGTGTTTGGTTGGTGGTGCCTCTTGCTTAGGTGTTGCAGCCTCTGGGGCCTTTCAGAAAAGGTGTGTATATACTGACAGATCATGTGACACTTAGATTGCATACAAGTGGACTTCATTTCACTAATTATGTGTCTTCTGAAGGTAATTGGTTGCACCAGAAGTGTTTAGGGGCTTCATAACAAAGGGGGTGAATACATATGAGCATGCCAATTTTCAGTTCTTTATTTTTTTAAATTCTTTTTATATATATATATTTCTCATTTCATTTAAAAACTAACACTATTTTGTGCAGATTCATCAAATACAATTCTGATAAAAAAAATGTTTAAATTACAGGTTGTAATGTAATAAAATAGGTAAAAAGCCAAGGGGGGTGAATACATTTGCAAGGCACTGTACATACATCCAGACAGACACACCCATTCCCAAACTTTTACTTTTATTAAAAGTCATAAAAGAGGGCACAACATTTACAAACAAGCATGGGACAGTTCAGTAGCTCTTTGTGGTCTCGTATGCGTCTGGGAAGGGGTGCATGATACTGCTTTTCATGCAGTCTCTTCACCAAAGAGTGTCCATAAAGGAAAGCTTAATTTAAATTCACGTGTTATCTCAATCTGTATATTAATTCCTGAACTTAATTTAATTCCTGGTTAACCATTACCATATTAAATTAACTAATTGTTCTGTGCAAACCTAAAGATACTATCTATCTGCCACTGAGTCTCAATGGCCTAGCTTGACTTTGACAACTGAACAAATATTTAAGTTGAATTTCAGTTGTGACCCTAAAAACATGTATTGGCCTAAAAATGTAATCTCAAACTAAACAACCTGTGGCAACTGTTCAACTGTTCAACATGTGGCCAGAGCCCATGACCAGGGGCAGGATGCCAGCGTTGGGTACCACGTTCCATGACAGGGTCAAGGTGATGTTCTTGTTTGCCCTGGGAGGAAAGAATACTTAGTTTAAAAAAAAATCACACTCACTCAAGCCCACACGCACACTTCAGATCTAGAGTTTATAGAGGCTACATGTCAGGGTTTTTCCTGGCTCAAAATGTTTTGTTTACTAAATCTAAATCTAAGTCTCTTTGTAGGATACAGGTCTACTCTGTATACTGCAAGTATATCTAGATGTATGATATATAATATACATGATAACATGATAACATATAGGATAACATGATAACGTTACAACCGGTTTCATTTTCAAGTTTTTGTGCAGCGGAAGCCGGCAAAGATATGAGCAAGTGCTCATATGACGTAAAAGTCGCATTAAACGCGACTTGACAGTTCAGACGGGGGGCGGGGGCGCGTTGCTAAATAGCAGATATGTGTCCTATTATGGCAAGCCGTTTTAACATTTATTAGCTACATTTGACTAGTCGAAATTCGATTTTTACTAGTCTAAATTTGTATTCAAGATATCTATAACGTCATTCTGACTAGTCAAAACGACAGTTAGAGATATCTGTAATTCAGTTTTGACTAGTCAAAATGTAATTACAGATATCAGCAGTGATGTCACCGAAAACGACACTCAACTCGTCACACATCCTTAAATGACATTGCAGATATCTGTAATTCAGTTTTGACTAGTCAAAATAATAGTTGCAGATATCTCAAACGTCATTATGACTAGTCCGAATTGTATTGCATGACGATGCTCATGATGCGAGGTATCTCATGATATTGGCGGGACCAGCAAAGCATTTGATGAGTGTTGGCAGAAGCAATGGCGGTTGCTGTGGTGGATAGGATAGCGCGAAAATGCCATGAAATAGAGAGAATATATCATCAAGGGATTTGTGGTGAACGTGAGATTCGTTCACTAGATGCTTGTACTAGAAATAGGGCTGCAACTAACGATTATTTTGGTAGTCGACTAATCTGTCGATTATTTTTTCGATTAGTCACGATTAGTCGTGTGGCTTTTCGCTGCGCGTAAATGGCGACGCAGAAGCATAAATCCGGCTTAACTAGCTATCTAACCTAACGTTACGCCAAGCTACAGCTGCTCACAGAGCTAGTTGACTGGCTAGCTAGCATTGCTGGCTAGACTACAGACAGCTCACGTTAGTAGGCTACGCTTGGCGCTGTTTATCTTACAGACAGCTCGCTGGTGGACTCAACATAATTGAAATAGCATTCACTTATCAAGCATCATTCATGATCATCCACCATGACTACCTGGTATTTTAATAGCGACCACCCCTCACTTCATTTCATCTCGCGTTCTCCTGGCTTCAACATGGAAAACCCCTGCTACGTAACGTTACATACAAGCGCCTCTGTCTGTCACATGCGCACAGGGCAAATAAATTAATAGCACAAACGCTCATAGCATGTCAACAGCCCTGTCCATGAGACGTTGTTTTCCAACATGTAACAGTAAAGCTAACATAAACATTACGACCCTAACAATATAACGTTAGCCAGTTGGCTAACAACGTTAGCTAAAACTTACCCAGCTGATTCTTGCATGGCTCCCTAAAAAAAAAAAACGTTTTTTTTAATATACTTTTTTTATGCGATTAGTCGACAACAACATTTCACGTCGATGAATTTTCGTAATCGATTAGTCGTGACTAGTCGACTAATCGTTGCAGCCCTAACTAGAAATCTACAGCGCAGTAATTGAAGCTGCTCCAGCGTTTTCTGACAACAACAGACATATCTGAAACGTCATTTCGCCTAGTCTAAACTCTAATTTAAGATATCTGTAATAACATTTCGACTAGGCAGAATGAAAGTTAAAGATATCACCAATTTGAGATATCAATCATTAAAAATGAATTTCAAGATATCTATAACTTTATAATAGATATCTACAATCGGCGACCTTGAGTGCCATGAAAGGCGCCATATAAATAAAATGTATTATTACAATTAAATTACGATTATTCCTAATTCCAGTTTGAGATATCTACAACTTCATTCAAGATATCTTCAACTTAATTTAAGATATCTTTAAGGACAATGTAGATATCTTGAATTAATGGGAATTAAAGATATCTTGAACTGGAAGTATGACTAGTCAGAATGAAACCGTAGATATCTGAAACTGTAATTACAACTAGTCATAATTCAGTTGCAGATATCGGCAATGTGAATAGCTGATATCTACAACTGAATTGTAGATATCTGTAATGACAAACCCCATACACTTGAATGGCAAAATACATTTGAATCTTACTAGTCAAAATATAATAACAGATATCTAAAATGTGAGTTTTGATTAGTCCAAATATAATTAAAGATATCTTGAATTTGAGTTTTGACTAGGCAAAATGATGTTGCAGATATCAGTAATGAATATCCATTGTAGCTAATAAATGTTAAAACGGCTTGCCATAGTCCGATATAATACCACCTCTGAACGCGACCCAGGTCTGATTTTAAAAAGTCAGATTTCATGTGATTTGCGCTATTCACATGGTCATGCATAAATCAGACCTGAGTCACAAAAAAATCGGATTTGGGTCGCATTTCACTGCCATGTGAACGAAGCCCTAGTGACCCTGCACCCTGCAGCTCTTTTAACACCAGACAGTGAAAACGCCAATTGAATTCATGTATGGTTTATCAGTGGGTACCCAGTTAAAAGCCATAACCATCAGACTGTATTCTGTGTGTGTATATGTATCTGTGTGTGGGTGTGTGTCTGTGTGCCTGTATAATATCTAAGCACCTGGTGGATATCAGTATCACTGTGAGTGCCTGTGAGTGTACATTTGTGAAAGTTGTCAATCAAGTGTATGTGTGTATCTTGTGTGAACCAGTTGTTGTGTATTTGTGATTGGGTGTGTGAACCCGCATGGTGTGCATTTGTGAAAGTCTGTGTGTGTGTGTGTGTGTGTGTGTGTGTGTGTCCAGGTCCCACTCTGTACCTCAGGCTGTCCGGGGGGAGTGGGAGGGGATGACAGTGATGGGGCCGTAGGGATGCCCCTGACACACACCCAGCTCTCTGCCAGTCACCCGCTCTGGACAAACACAGTGGCATACAGGTCAGAACACACCAGAACCAGAAGACCGACCCCATGTAGTAATAATTTTAAATTTAATAATTTTGCCATTTAGCAGACACTTTTATCCAAAGCGACTTACAATTACGAATTACAGGGACATTCCCCCTGGAGTAACTGAGGGCTAAGTGCCTTACTCAAGGGCACACTAGTAGTGTTCAGGCAGGAGCTTCAGGCGGGATTTGAACTCACAACCTTCCGATCACAAGTCCAACTCACTATCCACTAGACCACCACTACCCCTATGTAGTCCTACAAGTGTCTAATGCCTGAGCTGAGCCCCAAACAGTGGTCCATCTTTGGTTGGACAACAAAGTTCTATTCTAAAATAAATAAGGTCAGCCCACTTTTCAGGGCCAAAAGTGAAGTGGAAAGTAAAGTCAGTCTTTCCATTTACATTTTTGGAATTTAGTGGACACCTTTTTTGGTAATATACAGTTGAGAAACTGAACAGGGGGATTCAGAGGTTTAAGGAGGGACAGTTAAGGTGTAGCCTGAAAAGATGAAGTCTATGGCAGAAGATAGGGAGAGACTCTGCAATCCTGACAGCAATGGGGAGCAATCTTCAGATTTAAATCCAATTTAACACGCCATTATATGGCACTCTATCATCAATTCAGTCATTCAACTCCTCACCTAACAGTTGGAAGAACATTTGAGCTGCAGTACTGCGGTCTGCATCAGGGGGCAGCAGAGAGTGGAAGTCCTCTTCCAATGACACCTTTCTGGAGAGGGAGATGAAGAAGAGGAGAGAGGAGTGTTTATTGTAGCATTGATAGTGGTTTACCTGTGGTTCTCTGATGAAGGGTGCTCCGTAGGGACGGGTTAGGTTGATCCATTTATCTATCAGTCAATCACGGACTTCCGCATCGATACAAAGATATCTAATCGACAAATCGAAAAAACCCATTACAAGTACTCAGTATTTGTGAGATTAAAAAATGCATGTGGCCGTGTTTTTTCATTCATTTACATAACAACCTCGCTGAGTTCATTCATCCCCTCTCAGTTGTTGCCATGGGCTATTGCCACTGCTCACGATAATGTTGTTCAATGTAAACTTTGCAATAGTAAATTCACATACCACCATTTGGCAACTGTAATACTTCAATACTTCAAAACAAAACACCCAGCGATCTCCAGTGATGCTGAGACACAGGCAAACTGACATGACTAACTTCACAGTTCAAACACAGACCTATGAAATGGTTATTTATTTTACATCGTGGACATAGATACGAGTTTGAATAAACAAGATAATTTAAGTCAGCATAAATATAGCATGCACGATCGATAAATGACATTTAGCATCCATCATCTAACTGATTGTGAAAAATGCAGTCGGACCCATCGACATTTACCTCAGCAGGCTCTCAGGGGTGAGCTCTGGTTCTCTCTCAGGGAGGTCGACACACTCCTCCACTATGTCCTCCATAGCCACCACCACCTCCTCTTCTATGGGAGACCTGCCCCCCCACACATAAACACACACACACACACACACACACACACCATTATTAGGTAGAGTATCTTCACCCATTAGCCATCAGTTACAATTCTAAGAATTGACTTTTGACATGAAAATGTTAGTACACGTTGCTACTTGCCCTCTACACCCTGACAAAATGTAAAAAATGGCACCTGGGATTATGGACGCCAGATTAGATGTCAAGCCACTCCTACTAACCCCCCCTTTAAAAAATAATAATCTATATTTAATATTCAATTTATATTTCAGTCGCTCTCATCCTCTTTCTAGAGAGATAATGTTCACTGAATTCTTTTTCTCATCTCTCACCGTCTGCTGGCCGGAGTGTGTTCTTTGGACACTTCCTGGAGCTCTGAGACAGCTGAAAGAAACATGTGATCGATCAGGCTCATGATCAAGCCCACTGTAGTAGACAATTGACTATCTTCCCCAAGCACACCCCATGTAAACGGACTACAGAAACCTTAAGCTCCTAGCCACTTTACTACTGAACTATCTATTATCACTAGTTGCACCACTAGTGTATTCTGTCTTATCTGTACTATTGTCACCTTTATCTGGTATTATGCCCATTTTTTTCTCCATGTATGTCCTGTACTACTGTTACTTTCTTGAATGATGTCTATTGCCTTATGTCTTGTGCTGCAACATAATGTCAGGAACCGAAGCCTAAGAATGTTACTCTCTTACACTTGTGTAATGTGATGTAACAATAAACTTGAAACTTGAGATAGATCCCCTGGTGTCTGACCTGAGGTTTCAGAGGGGGCTCGTCCTGACTCCCTCAGCTCTCGTGTGACCTGTGTACAGAGGACACTCATCGACACATGCACTGTAGACATGTTGTGTCGTGACAGAGAATGTACTCTCAATAATCTGGATGAATCATGGGTCGACGTATATCAACAAACAAACCAACGTGGGGAACGGTGGTGGAATAACGTTGTAGCTTGATGCACTCGTCTTGCAATACTGTTGTTGAAGTGTGCATTGTCGGTGCTGTGTTGGTGTGTTATTGTAAGTGTACAGCTAAACTAGCTAGCTACATTGACATTGGGAATGCAGTTGAAGAAGTGATTCTGCATGCATGCAGGGTCATCATCAAAATGTCAACTATGGCAATGCATTTGAACATGCAAATAGATATGGATATAGATAGGAACTACATATCAGCAGCAATACTTTTGGAAAATATGATTTGAGCCTAGCTGAACACATCCCATATGCCAACAAAAACAAACAATACAGTATAATAACTCCTTATTTTGTTGGCAATGAAGAGGTGCAAATAAGCGTATTTTGTAGTTTTTGTCTGAGAAATAGTCCTAATTTGGCTACAATCTCATATCGTGAATCGTATTGAATCGTGAGTTGAGTGCATTGTTACATCCCTACTAAAAACTAATGTTCATTGATTGATGGTTGAATGAAAACAAATGCGGTCATAGTCAACAGAAATAAAGAATTTACCCCTCTCACGCCAGAGCCCCTCCTCTCTCTGTCCTTCTCCACCCCCATGTCTACGTCGACCTCAGAGTCTCCCCCCTCCCTGCTGCTCTTCTTCCTGAGGACAGCACACTGTTGCCATAGTGACAGGAGGTCAGGGTGGAGGTGAGCTGTGTTAGGGAAGAGGGTAAGGAGGGGTGGGGGTGGGGGCAAAGAGAAGATAAGCAAACTTGTCTTATCTTAATCGTAGTCATCTACTTATGTGATCGCTCTCTCTAAAAACGCCACAAGGGTTGTCTATCTATCCATCTATCCATCCATCCACCCATCCGTCCAATCGTCCCTTCCTGGGTCCATCTATCCATCATGGACTGAACTGCATACTTCCTCCCTAGACCGCAATGTCCACCAACTCACAATATATCATCACTATCATCTGCGGTGGCATATATACGCTGGGAAAGATCCATTATGTCTACCTCTGGGTACGCTGAAACGTCAGACCTTGTCATCCAAGTTTCTCTCAGTAGAGGTATGAGATACTCACGGCAGGCGGGGGCGCTGAAGAGCTCTCCGGGGGCGGCCGTGGACCGGGAGGCGGGGTCTATCAGCACCTTGGACTGGGAGAGAGAGACAGCAATACTAGGCAAAGAGGTCAACTACACTTCCTCAAGCACGGATCACCAATAGGCGGCCCGCAGGCCAGATCCGGCCACTCTATAATATGCAGCTTTATCACACAGCACAATGCCACAGATGTCGCAAGTTTTGAGGGAGCGTGCAATTGGCATGCTGACTCCAGGAATGTCCACCAGAGCTGTTGCCGGTGAATTGAAAATGTATTTCTCTACCATAAACCATCTCCAAAGTCGTTTCCAATTCCAATTCTCGGACACACCTTTGGAGACGGCTTATGGTAGAGAAATGAACATTCAATTCACGGGCAACAGCTCTGGTGGACATTGCTGCCAATTGCACGCTCCCTCAAAACCTGCGACATCTGTGGCATTGTGCTATGTGATAAAACTGCACATTTTAGAGTGGCCTTTTATTGTGACCAGCCTACTGAACAGTACTTCCTTAAAACAAAACAAAAAGATCTATTTAGATACCCAGACAAAGATACTTGACTGATTTGAAGAATCAATCCTTCAGTGAATTCCTCTGGTGCCTGGTAGGAGGGTGGGTGGTCTTACCAGGGGCATGGTCTCAGCAAGAGGGTCCTTGATCTGCAACTGCATTGCCTCCATGGAGATCTGCGTGTGAGGGTCGGCGAAAACAAGCTGTCGCCTGCGACCCTGTCTCTTAGGAGAGGGGACAACTTCGGGGAGCTAGGTGTCGGAGAGAAGGAGGTAGAAAAGGATGTAGCGGCAGAGTGGAATGTTAGAGGTAGAGAGGAGAGAAAGGATGTAGAGGCAGAGAGAAGGAGAGAGAGGATGTAGAGGCAGAGAGAAGGAGGGAGGATGTAGAGGAAGAGAGAAGGAGGGAGAGGATGTAGAGGCAGAGAGAAGGAGGGAGAGGATGTAGAGGCAGAGAGAAGGAGAGAGAGGATGTAGAGGCAGAGAGAAGGAGAGAGAGGATGTAGAGGCAGAGAGAAGGAGGGAGAGGATGTAGAGGCAGAGAGAAGGAGAGAGGATGTAGAGGCAGAGAGAAGGAGAGAGGATGTAGAGGCAGAGAGAAGGAGAGAGAGGATGTAGAGGCAGAGAGAAGGAGAGAGGATGTAGAGGCAGAGAGAAGGAGGGAGAGGATGTAGAGGCAGAGAGAAGGAGAGAGAGGATGTAGAGGCAGAGAGAAGGAGGGAGAGGATGTAGAGGCAGAGAGAAGGAGGGAGAGGATGTAGAGGCAGAGAGAAGGAGGGAGAGGATGTAGAGGCAGAGAGAAGGAGGGAGAGGATGTAGAGGCAGAGAGAAGGAGGGAGAGGATGTAGAGGCAGAGAGAAGGAGGGAGGATGTAGAGGCAGAGAGAAGGAGGGAGAGGATGTAGAGGCAGAGAGAAGGAGGGAGAGGATGTAGAGGCAGAGAGAAGGAGGGAGGATGTAGAGGCAGAGAGAAGGAGGGAGAGGATGTAGAGGCAGAGAGAAGGAGAGAGAGGATGTAGAGGCAGAGAGAAGGAGAGAGAGGATGTAGAGGCAGAGAGAAGGAGGGAGAGGATGTAGAGGCAGAGAGAAGGAGAGAGGATGTAGAGGCAGAGAGAAGGAGAGAGGATGTAGAGGCAGAGAGAAGGAGAGAGGATGTAGAGGCAGAGAGAAGGAGGGAGAGGATGTAGAGGCAGAGAGAAGGAGGGAGGATGTAGAGGCAGAGAGAAGGAGGGAGAGGATGTAGACGCAGAGAGAAGGAGGGAGGATGTAGAGGCAGAGAGAAGGAGAGAGAGGATGTAGAGGCAGAGAGAAGGAGAGAGAGGATGTAGAGGCAGAGAGAAGGAGGGAGAGGATGTAGAGGCAGAGAGAAGGAGGGAGAGGATGTAGAGGCAGAGAGAAGGAGGGAGGATGTAGAGGCAGAGAGAAGGAGAGGGAGGATGTAGAGGCAGAGAGAAGGAGGGAGAGGATGTAGACGCAGAGAGAAGGAGGGAGGATGTAGAGGCAGAGAGAAGGAGAGAGAGGATGTAGAGGCAGAGAGAAGGAGAGAGAGGATGTAGAGGCAGAGAGAAGGAGGGAGAGGATGTAGAGGCAGAGAGAAGGAGGGAGAGGATGGAGAGGCAGAGAGAAGGAGGGAGAGGATGTAGAGGCAGAGAGAAGGAGAGAGAGGATGTAGAGGCAGAGAGAAGGAGGGAGAGGATGTAGAGGCAGAGAGAAGGAGAGAGGATGTAGAGGCAGAGAGAAGGAGGGAGAGGATATAGAGGCAGAGAGAAGGAGAGAGAGGATGTAGAGGCAGAGAGAAGGAGAGAGAGGATGTAGAGGCAGAGAGAAGGAGAGAGAGGATGTAGAGGCAGAGAGAAGGAGAGAGGATGTAGAGGCAGAGGCAGAGAGAAGGAGAGAGGATGTAGAGGCAGAGAGAAGGAGGGAGAGGATGTAGAGGCAGAGAGAAGGAGGGAGAGGATGTAGAGGCAGAGAGAAGGAGGGAGGATGTAGAGGCAGAGAGAAGGAGAGAGAGGATGTAGAGGCAGAGAAGGAGGGAGAGGATGTAGAGGCAGAGAAGGAGGGAGAGGATGTAGAGGCAGAGAAGGTGGGAGAGGATGTAGAGGCAGAGAGAAGGAGGGAGAGGATGTAGAGGCAGAGAGAAGGAGAGAGAGGATGTAGAGGCAGAGAGAAGGAGGGAGAGGATGTAGAGGCAGAGAGAAGGAGAGAGGATGTAGAGGCAGAGAGAAGGAGGGAGAGAAAAAATAAACATCTACAAACAAAGCTGTGTGTATGCATGGTTGATGAATGAGGCCTATTGAGACACTACAGCGAGTCTGTGACGGTAATAGTATAAGCGTGTAACTGGCGACCGTGAAAAGAAATAAACAACCGTCAAACACTTTATTACATACATTTCCGCCTATCTATCAAACTGTCTCCACCCCCTCTAGCACACTATCTCCCTTCTAGCCCTTCCAATCCTCTCCAACCTGACATTTTTTGTTAATTTGTAATAATAATAAAAAATACAATTACTAATAATAAAGTGTTATAAAGTGTTATTTAACAGTTATTGGAATGTTTGTGTCCAGGTAGAAGACTGGAAATCTGGAAATTAATAAATTCTTTATTCACGATGTGTCCTATTCTCCAAAAAAGAAAAGAAAAAGAAAAGTGCTTCCTCTTTTCTTTCACTGTGCTCAACGCATAACTCACTGGGAACTTCAGAGTGTATATCTGGTACATCATTGTTGTGACGGTAAGACTGTGTGTATATATGAATGGCTAAAACGAGGGCTACGACTATTACCAAGTCTATCGCTGGGTTTATCCGCAAAGACCTTTGCCCGTACAGTGTAGTCGAAAACGAAGGTTTCCGACGAATGCGCCATAACACTGGCACCAATATATGAAATACTGTGTCAAAAATATTTAACTGAAACGGCTATTCGAGTGTTGTATGTAGTTCTTCCTTTAAACATTTTAACTCCTGCTTTCTGGGCAGTTAAGCCTTCTGGCACTTTATTTTGTATGAATGATGGCAGACACACATGGACAAGTTGCAGAAGAGTAACCTTAGATAGTCTATTAGGCTAGGCTGATGACTGTAACTGAATGTAACTGTCTCCATTTCTCACACACACACACACACACACACACACACACACACACACACACACAAGCACAAACACACACACACACACACACAAACAAACATACATACACACACCTCTCCACAAGAGCTCTCCGGCGCTCTCTCCGGCGCTCTGTCCGGTGTTCTCTCTGGCCCTCTCTCTGGCGATCTCTCTGGCGCTCTCTCTGGCGCTCTCTCTGGCGCTCTCTCTGGCGCTCTCTCCGGTGTTCTCTCTGTCCCCTTCTCTGACTCGTCCTCTCTCTCTGAGGAGTACGGGGCCTCTAGTGGCATCTCCATGGGCTGGCCCGTTTCCTTGTCCAGCAGCCACACACTGTCCCCCACCACCACCGTGTCCTTCAGCCTGGACATGCACACACACACACACACACACACACACACACACACACACACACACACACACACACACAATGGTGGGTACTATCTTAATAACCATCTAGCTTCCTCATTTATTGTAATCAGAAAACACACACAGCAAAAATGAAGACTGTTCAAGTCCTAGCTGGACTTGAACAGTGACCACAGCCCTTGTGGCAGTAAGATCCGCCTGTGAAAGGGTCCCAGGGGACTTACTGGTCAATAGATGTCATGGCTCCCTCCTGGTCCCTTGTTCTCTCCGTCTCTCCCTCTCTCTCCCTTTCCCTCTCCTCAATCTCTGCGTCTGTCACACACACATTTTAATCATTTATTTCTGTCCACATAGAAACAAGTATACAAGGACACAAATACTGAAGGCACAGATGGGATGCATTCACAAACAGACATGGACAATGTCTTTCACATACAACAGGACAAGACTCACGGGTACAAGTAACACCGTCTCCGCCATATTTGGCGGCTGCCAATAATCGCAGAGACAGAGCAATACTTGCTGAGCCTTTTTGCTTCTCCCTTGGACATTCCCAGTAGACACACACACACACACACACACCTTTTCACTCCTTTCACGCTAACAAATGTCCATATCGATCGCCTGTCATTACTTAGAGAATCCTACTATCCTCTCTCATCTCTCTTACCCCAGTCGAATAGGTCTGGCTGCTCCAGAAGCAAGTCGATCACTCTGCCTGTGGCTTCAGTTAGCTCCGCTCCCTCAAACTGATGGAGAGAGACAGGGAGAGAGAGATAAGTAACCATAAAAAACCCAGCTCAACACTTGTGTCTTGAGCCATTCAGTGGGGAACAGTATTCTTACGTCAACATCAACGAAATACAACATCAAAATATAAAACACAATTTTCGATAAAAACAGTGCTAATAACTTAGTGAATCTTGATTTATTATTCAGCACAGTCTATGGCGGTGGTGGGTAAGGCTAAAACGTTCATCCTACGTTATTTGGCGTTCAGGAGACCTGTAAAGAATGGGATGGGTAATGTTTTGTATCTTGCTGTTCTTGTTTTGGGGATCTCAGTTGGGTAGTTTCTGATTTGGCGATTTGATATTTGGGCTCTGGTAGGTGGCAGCCAGGTTCTGAAGGGGGAATTCAGAAGACCCAAGGCAAAGTCCTTGCACAGTGTATTTCTTCTGTCTTAAGTATGTTGCATCAGGTAAGGGACTACTGTTGTTATCAGGCCAAGAACCCACTGGTCTGATCCCATAACGTTAATGGGAGACTGTGGTATCAGTCAATTATTCAGTGCAGGAGTGCCCGTGTGTTTGGCTTGGTAGGCCAAAATGAACCCTGAGTGGTTAACTGTGGGCCAAAAAACCCTGACCATCCATTACAACGAATACTTGAAATTGCCCATTTGGGAGTGCAATTATTCATATTATGATTTTATTACTAGTGACTAGTAGTGACCACTACTAGACCACATATGTGACATGTTCTAATGCTTTGATCCTCATATGTAATGATCAGACTTTTCTTTAGAAAAATGTGAATACAATTCCTTGTTGTTGAAAATAAATGACACATCACTAGTCAACTAATGCAGCTTGTTTTGTGAGCCTGCTAAGTATTGTCATAGTTTAACTAGGTAGCAGTGGGGATTACTCACCGAATCCATTGCGTTGCAGTATTTTGGCTTGACTAGCGAGTTTGTGTTGTGATTCTCAACAATGTTGAAACGTAGTTCCGTGTTTCAAAAGAAAAGTCAGAACATTTTGACTGGTCGCCGATATGAGGACCAAAGCATTAGAACGTGTCACATAATGTTGCTGGTGAAAAGGTCTGTATGTCGGCGATTCTCACGTCACGCAAATGACCTTTTTAAAATATATATATAAATGTGAAGTGTTGAAGTGTTGAAGAGCCCACTCGATATAATAATAATAATAATAATAATAATAATAACTTGCTTTAATCATTATATAATAATAATTTAATTATTGAGTCATTTAAAGGCAATATTTAAAAGATGGGTTTTTAGTCTTGACTTGAAAATATTTGCTGAGGTTATAACAAACAACAGTTTGTTACTTATGATTTGTGAATTGTATTCACTACATCATCTGCCATGGACTATTAGGTAAGTGATAGATGGCTTGTAAACAAACTTACGTTTTAGGACGTGTGCAAAAGCAAGGACTGTGTGATCATCTAATTATGTGGAGTTATGTGTTTTTAGCATGTTGATGTTCAATCAGCATGTTGTGATGTGATGCTACAAATGCAGTTAGGTGTTCATAGTGATGTTCCTTGCTAGCTACTAGCAACTGTTTTGCGTGTGTTTTGATTCAGAGCGTCTTTCTCCGGTATTTGGTTTGAGGGGTACCAACATTCAAATAAGCATATCTTCTTCAACTAGATTTCAGATGTCAATGTATGACACATCGTTTGAAAGCTTACAATCTGCACTTTCATAATATGGAAAAACAGTTCAAACGAATGAATTTCAAAATGACAATTTTCGATGCTAATCCAAGAACCCTCTCCCAGGCCCACGCCTTCACCTGAGTGAAGTGAAGCATGACCGGCTCCGGCTCTTTCAGGGTGATGGCTTCTGGCGTGGATTGGTTCAAACCTGAGGTGAGAGGGACATAGAGACAAGAGAAGGAAAAGAAAAAAGGGAGAGTGGAGGAAAAGTACCAACGTTAGAGACGCTGATCTCTTGGTGAAGATTTGTCATCTGATCTCAATAACAGACTATGTTTTAGCCCTGTCCGGAAGCAACGGTGTGCCCTTGAAACTCGTAAAGATCTTTAGAGGATTTTACAAGTGGAAGCAATATACCTATTCCATTCTGTCACATCCACACATGCTTATATTAGGGGGGGGCAACTCTAACATGTCTTATTATCTTTCTAGCGGAAACTTCTGGTGAGTATTTTGACCTTATTCCCACTTTCTGTTTCAGTCTGTGTCTTTTTTTTTGCAACTCGAGAAAGAAGCTTCTTGTAGAGTTACAACTAGTAGAGGTTGGCTAGGAATTGACTCACCCTGGCTAGGAATTGACTCACCATGGCTAGGAATTGACTCACCCTCCCCCTCCGATGCGGTTCTGGAACTGACCACTGGAGAGCGCTGTGTAGTCACAGCCGCCATAATCTGCATTGGTTGGGGAAGTAACAGAATCGCCATAAAACAAGGTCAATCAATATACCACCTTTTCTGTGTGCTAAGCCTTAGAATAATGCTTTGTAAATACATTTGATGAATCAACAGAGAATTTGAATTCTAACTCTAATTAAAGTAGAGAAAATGTTTTGTTGTTGGTTAACGTTGAAAGTACCTGAGGGATCCTGTAGGGACTGGGGAGCTGGTCTCCTGAGCCCATCACACCAAAGAAGGGGTCTGGAGCCCCCTCAGCCTCCTCCAGAAGGAACAGGGAATCAGCCACGTTCAGGGCTAGTCTGGGACACAAAAGGGCCAATGTTAAATGCAAAATGGCTGCTATGCATTGCCCAGGTGGGTCTGACACATAGGCAGGGAGTGGGGTGAGATGTCCTCATACTAGAGCATAAGTGTAAGCATAGTTACAAGCTTATGTTTGAGTTTATGGTTAGACCGAGGCTACAGGTAGGGTTATAGGCTGCTCATCCGGTTAGACTGAAACGTTATCCCTAACCAAACATAAACTTACTGTATACCTAACCACAACCTTTACCCTGAAGATAACAATTTCTTACAGTAAGCGTGTTGTGTTTCTGGGTTACGGGACTGATCTTTATTTATGATGGGGGTGGTACACGGATGGATTTAACCTCTAAAATACCAAAATTGACGACCCTCCCCTTACGCAAAATATATTTTCGCATAGCCCTCGAATACTTGAAAAACATACATTGGCTCTCCCCCTACAAAGATGAATGATTAAAACACAGTGGTGTTGCCACACGCTGTAAACATTTCAAGGCAAATTAAACTATATATTTAGTAATGATAGAGTAACTACCTTTGATCGACAACACTATTGTTGTTAAAACTAAAGCAAAAGTGAAAGCGTTATGATGTTCCTTTTGACAAGAATAAACGTGAGTCGGGTTGTGATCATGCAACCCAGCTCCATACTGTTCAAGAGTCCTGGGGAGAACCCTGCTGTCCATAGTGCCGTCATTTCAGCTAAACAGCTATTACAGAATCATTGGCGATTCATAATCTATATTTTGTACATTTCATGCAATTCCACAGCAACATTTCTAAACACTGGAGAAAAACCTGCCATCCTGCATCAATTTAGTGCCATACCAAGGGCCTATATTTCACTTTGAAAGAGTCAGTGTTGCACACAAGATCTAGATCGATCAAGTGTTTCATAGGCACTACAACACACATGAAATTAACATAGTACATGTTGTTTTTGATTAAATAATTTTCGCCCTAAAGTAACCTAGCTTTTAATTACTTTACTTTGGCTTCGTTTTTTATTATTATTCTGAAATACTGTACACATCTCAGCAATGACAGTTGGATTTGTAAAGTGTTCTTCATACAGAACAAACAACAGAAGAAGAAAAAAATAAGCCTTCTGCATATACTCTGTCTACACAAAGGCCACAAGACCTTGTCAACATCACAGGTAATGTTCTCCCTGGCCAAGCAGAGGGGAAAGTATCGCCTGGCATGACGAATCCAGCCCTGATATACTTCAGATATATTTCAACACAGGAGAGCTCACCTTTAGCCCTTATTGCTTAAGCTATGATTGCTAATTCAAATGCAATAGGTGTTTGCCCATATGGAGTGTGATTGATGTTTTGAGTTTAGCATTCTGAATGGTAGTGTTTTCCATGTGAACACAAGAGATTTTATCAAGGAAGTGTGTGCCAAATGTAGAGAATTGTATTTAGTGTTTTGTTAACTGGGTGGTTTAGCGTGGCAAAATTAGTGATAAGCAAGAAATGTGTTTGTCAGAATTGGTGTGAGATAAAATACACCAGTTTCAGGTTTTGGTCATTGTGTTTGAGGTTTGGATGTTAGTGTTAAAGCGAAAACCTGTAAACACTTTATTTATTTGTTGTTCGACCACTGGTTGATTTTGTGGCGCTGTTCCGACTTTCAGGACTTCAGAAATCGACAGTTTGTCTTGCTTATGTCTTGCTTTCAGACAGTTTCTTTCTTCAAACTGATCACTGTTGTTTTCATTCTCGAACTGCTATCACAGAATACTGTATACTTTAGCTCCTACATAAACTAAGAAGGACACAGGTTAAAGTATACCATTCGTTCTTGAGATCACTTTAGTACGGAGCCCCCCTGGGGTCACATGGTAGGAAAACATTATTTGATGTGTGAATCCGTTCCCTCGGTTAAGTAAATCTGTTCCCTCGGTTTAGTAATTAGTTCGTTCGGTTTAGTAATTAGTTCCCTCGGTTTAGTAATTAGTTCCCTCGGTTTAGTAATTCGTTATGGTTAGGGTTAGGCCCTACGAGCCAGAACGATCGCAAGGATTCTAACCCTAAACCTAACCCTAACCCTGACCCTAATCCTGGTAGGGCCTAACCCTAACCCTTGGGACCCCAGGGGGGGTCCGTACTTTAGCCTTGTGAGAGGAAGGGGAATTAGCTCAAACACACAAAACGAGCGGCTCTTCAGATTTGCGATGACCCAACACTCGTTGTTGGTCAGTGGTCCACTGAACGAATACTACTGTGTATTTCCACCGTATTTCATATTTAGTAACATGTAAGTAAAAAACAAAGTTGTCAGAAGCAGGATTTGAACCCATGACTCCAGATGAGATTGCAACCTGAACCCAGTAACTAATATAGAGTTCTGTATATACCGTGGTAATATGATTCATTCGCGTATTATAATTATAATTTTTTACCGCGTAAAGGTTTGCCAAATTAACCGCGATCGTTAACGAATAAACTAATATTTCCCTTTTTAGCTTTGAGAACTTCTGAGAAGTACGGCTAAAACAAACCCTTTACTCTGAGTGTGTTGAGGGGAGACGATGGTAAATGCCTACTCTGGGGCAGGTGTGTGGGTGACATTGTGTATGTGTGTGTGTAAGCGTGCATGTATGATGTGTGTCCCCTGACCTGTCAGGCTCAGGCAAGTCGATGCTTATGTGTATCTTGGAGCGCAGCAGGCGCTCGATGGTCTGCTGAATCTCATCTGGAAAAGAGCAGGGAAGTTACTACAGTATATCATGAGGTCAAGGTACTGTGTGACATCACATTCATTTTACAGGCTGCACAGTTACCGTGGTGATTCTGCGTGGGTGACCTGGAAGATGATGTGATTCTGCATCTACAGTACCATCACAACTAACTTTGCTGAAGTGTTTATGGTTTATGCTGCATTCTGCGGTGGAGGAGGTCATAAATCTAACAGTTTGGCTGGTAACGAAAGATAAACTACTACTACGAATTAATTCTGCTAAATGGTAATAAAATAAAAGGTATTATTGTGTACCAGAGTGTTTTGAAGAGACGGTAAGCCTCATCCTTTAGTGAGTTGTATCTACCTCTAATGACAATGTGCTGCATGTGCTGTGTTTTATCAATGAGTGTGTATGGAGGTGAGTGCGTGTAGTAGTAGGTCCTGTGGCTTTGGTGGTTTGTATTTCAGATCAACCAGTGCCCTTCACTGTGCAGCTGTCAGACCTGATGTATTACTTTACCTTACTCTCATTTCTGTGTGTATCGACAGCAGTTCTTTCCACAATGACATTTGTTATGCCCTTCATTTCAGGGCATAAAATGCCCTGCCTTCCCCCAGCCCCACTCCCTCCCTCCCTCCCTCTCTCACCCAGAAGAAAAGCACACTGGCGGTGGTAGACGATGACTACGCCGTACTGGAGCTGGGAAGACAGGTAGAGGGAGAAGCGGGGCCGGGGGAGGCCTGGTTGGAGGGGAGGCACCCGCACCATCACATAGTCCATGATGTCATCACTAGGATCAACGTGACACATATCAGACACACACCCATCAAAGATTCTGATCTAAAGCACCAGTGTGTGACCTTCAGACCTGGGTCAAATACTATTTGAAATCCTTTCAAATACTTGAGCGTTTACTTGAGCCTGTCTGGAGTCCCTGAATGGCATGATTTGCACTTTTGGGGATTATTCAACAATGGTTCAATTGCTCCAGGCGCCATCAGTCAAGCACAGATATTTGAAATATAACATGTGTTATTTAAACCTATGTCTGGTGGCCTCATGCTGTACTGTAAAGTCTGACACACAATGTACATCATTAAGCATTTAGCAGATGCCTTTATCCAAAGCAACTTACACAAATACATTTGTCGGAAGTAAGTGAATCATCTATGCATCAGTCATTACAAGAAAGTAATCTATGCTATGACCAGGGGCCATTGGCAGTTACAATGCCTGACAGGTAAGATGTAGTCTGAAGAGATCAGAAAGGTCTGTACAAGAATTAGTACTGCTGTGACAGAAGTTTCAATAAAACCATAATGCTAAATCAATACCTCGTATTCCCTCAGACAGTGGAGGGGATGGGGGGGGGGGGGGTTTACATACCATGTTTTCCCAACATTGACCTTCAGAAGCTCCCTGCGTGTTATTCTGGTTCCTTTCGTGGCTGCCAACCTAAAACCACCCAGATCAGGCATGAAAATGGGTCGGGGTGAAAAAGGTGAGAAGGATACGAGACCCGGAACCTGCTAGGCGGTCCCGGCGGAAAGTTTTTTTTGTGGAATAATTAGCTTCCATGTGCTCATATCTGATTTCTTTTAGATTTACTCTAGTGGTGGTCACATGCAGAATTACAAGATTTAAAAAAATAAAAAATAAAAAAAAGTATGGATGTCTATTATGGATTCAAAACGGCGAATTTCGCCGAAAGGTGAGCGATTATCATGCCTGTATATTACATTACCTCAGAATACCACCAACAACATCACATTAACTATGTTACATTACCTCAGAATACACCAGGAACATCACACTAACTATATTACATTACCTCAGAATACACCAGGAACATCACATTAACTATGTTACATTACCTCAGAATACACTAGAAACATCACATTAACTATGTTACATTACCTCAGAATACCACCAACAACATCACATTAACTATATTACATTACCTCAGAATACACCAGGAACATCACATTAACTATGTTACATTACCTCAGAATACACCAACAACATCACATTAACTATATTACATTACCTCAGAATACACCAACAACATCACATTAACTATGTTACATTACCTCAGAATACACCAGGAACATCACATTAACTATATTACATGACCTCAGAATACACCAGGAACATCACATTAACTATGTTACATTACCTCAGAATACACCAGGAACATCACATTAACTATGTTACATTACCTCAGAATACACCAGGAACATCACATTAACTATATTACATTACCTCAGAATACCACCAACAACATCACATTAACTATATTACATTACCTCAGAATACACCAACAACATCACATTAACTATGTTACATTACCTCAGAATACACCAGGAACATCACATTAACTATGTTACATTACCTCAGAATACACCAGGAACATCACATTAACTATGTTACATTACCTCAGAATACCACCAACAACAACATCACATTAACTATATTACATTACCTCAGAATACACCAGGAACATCACATTAACTATGTTACATTACCTCAGAATACACCAGGAACATCACATTAACTATGTTACATTACCTCAGAATACCACCAGGAACATCACATTAACTATATTACATTACCTCAGAATACCACCAACAACATCACATTAACTATGTTACATTACCTCAGAATACACCAGGAACATCACATTAACTATATTACATTACCTCAGAATACACTAGAAACATCACATTAACTATGTTACATTACCTCAGAATACACCAACAACATCACATTAACTATATTACATTACCTCAGAATACACCAGGAACATCACATTAACTATGTTACATTACCTCAGAATACCACCAACACCTCACATTAACTATGTTACATTACCTCAGAATACACTAGAAACATCACATTAACTATGTTACATTACCTCAGAATACACCAGGAACATCACATTAACTAGATGGAACAGCCAACAGCATTGTAACATCAGGGTTCTTCCCAAAGAATGAAAGCGGTATTACATACAAATACATATCCAGCTATTCCTCACAGGTTGAACTGAAAAGGTGCAGGCTTTAGTTTCCAGTTGAGTTATATGAGCTAGATCCCTTTCAGTGAGGTTTTTATCAGAAGCTAGCTACAGAGGTAACTTGTTAGCATCAAGCTAATCTCTTAGCTAGCTACATGTTGTCATGGACTTACCAAATGGTGGAAAAGCAGCCACTGCGACGTCGAAGAACATTAGGATAATAAAACATTTCCTCACTCTCACAAAAGTGCCAACGTTGCAAAGGAAACGGGGTTGGTCGGCGGTAGCTATCTCGGAATGAATTATTCGGGTTTCAAACTATGTGATGACTCTCCTAAATCCCCTCAGGAAAGTCCGCGAGTGAGGAGATTCCCGCTGGTGACAAAGACTGAATTACTACTGGTTATTACTGGTCCAATCAGCGATGAGATTACCTTCTGGTCCAATCAGATGTGGGATTACCTGTTTTGACCAATCGCCTTTCTCTACTTGCCTTAGATACAACAATCTGAATTACTACTGGTTATTACTGGTCCAATCAGCGATGAGATTACCTTCTGGTCCAATCAGATGTGAGATTACCTGTTTTGACCAATCGCCTTTCTCTACTTGCCTTAGATACAGCAATCTAAATATCTGTGACTGTAACCAAAGTGATAATAATATATACAACAGTTAGTTCCGACCAAGTGATTTGATTGGACAAGAGGCATTCCATGAGTTACGATATACAGTATAACAGCACTGGGACTTTTAACTATATGTTATGTAAAAAGGGTGACAACTGTGAAAGGGTGAAGAACTGTCCGTGTAGCTACAGTTCACAACATTTTTTTTAAGCATTCTTTAATTCATTATAATTATGCCACCTGTTCTAACAGCCACTGTGTGTGTGTGTGTGTGTGTGTGTGTGTGTGTGTGTGTGTGTGTGGGGTGTGTGTGTGTGTGTGTGTGTGTGTGTGTGTGTGTGTGTGTGTGTGTGTGTGTGTGTGTGTGTGTGTGTGTGTGTATGTGTGTGTGTGTGTGTGTGTGTGTGTGTGTGTGTGTGTGTGTGTGTGTTGGGGGGCTGTCTCAGTGGTCTTCTTGTTCTATGCACTTAATCATTTTGAAAACGCGGCTGAAGAACCTCCGAACTCCTCCCTTCTTCTTCTTCGTCTTCAGTTTGGTGGCTTTATCCTCTGTGAAGGAAGGACAAGATACTTGAGTGTTCTTCCATTTATTAAATGATTAATGCAACTGTTACTTTAGACACAATGATTGGTGTGAGGGTTTTTGTTTTATGATGGTAACTCGTTGCGATTTTAGAAAATTAACAGTAAAAGTAACGTACCACTGGAATCAATAGCCATGAGCTCTGAGGGCTGTAAACAAACAGAGGAGAGCAGTCTAAGAGTAGGAACAGCAACACATTATTTCCTGTAGTGTCTTACACAGGAAAACATTAATGTTCTTGTGATCGTGGCTCATTTGTAATACACTTAACTTTAATGCATCATCTCGTCACTGCAAAGGGCACTGATTTTATATTTTCATAACAGAATTTTGTTGTCTTAATTATTTTGGGCCATGGCCTTGGTGATGGCAGAGAGAACATAATTTTTAGGCACTTCCTCTCCAGACTGGGAGAGAAAAGAGGCAGTTGCATTCTCCATCAGCCCACTGATGTCCCTGGCAGCAGCAGCCTCCCATGTCTTCTCCATGGTGGAGGTCTTCAGTTTGGCGTCTGACCTGTTCTCTGTTAAGGATTTAGGGTTAGGGTTAGGGTTAGGTCACTTCTATAAAATAAAAATGAAAAATCTATAATAAATAATATTTAATAATATAATATATGCCTGTATGTTGTTATCTAAAATCCTAACTGCAGTAATGTGATGCCTTGTTCTATGATGCCATTCTTAAGTGAAATAAGATTTGACAGTATGGGGCGGCTGTGGCTCAGGAAGTAGAGCCGGCGTCTAATGATCGCAAAGTTGCCGGTTCAGAGATTCAATCTCTGATTGGCCACGTGTCGAGGTGTCCTTGGGCAAGACACTGAACCCCAAATCACTCCCAGTGAGCGGGCCAGCGCCTTGCATGGTACCTTGCCGCCATTGGTGTGTGAATGGGTGTGTGAATGGGTGAATGAGAGGCCATTGTAAAGCGTTTTGGAATATGGCACTGTATAAGTGCAGTCCATTTACAGTAGGCATGATGCTTCTGTATTACCTAGCCAGGAGATGTTCATAGGCCATCTCTACGATCTCTGGGGAGAGATCTCCAACCAATCGAAATACCCTGGAGAGAGTGACCTCCTTCAGGAGTGAGGCGAGGACAGGAAGGAGGATCTTCTTGACCGCCTCCTCCGCAGCCGGTCGGGTCTTGCACAGGAACAGGTCCATCCCCTCCATGGTTACCTTCATGTGACAGACAGAGAGTTGACTCAAGCAAGCACTTTGAGGTTTGTCTCCAGGAAATAGCAGTGTGTTGTGTTGTCATACCGTTCTGCCCATCAGCAGTGAGAGGCGGTGCTCATCCTGGATCTCCCTGCGGACTTCCTCCTCCATCTTCTCCATTCCGAGGAGCGGCTCTCCAGAGCTGTGCACAACATTCCACATTATTTCTTGCAGGAGAGTCAGGGCACTAATATGTTAATAAAATGAATTTACTGCCTGTTATTGCTGGGTATGTCAGTAAACATGTTCATGTGTTGTCCTAGTAGGCTACTTACAAGTTCAAGGAGATGGAGCTGTAAGTTGGGCTCTTTCTCTGCCATGTCATCATACCTTCATGTGAATAAAATAATGTATCAGACTGCTATCCATAGAATATATCAACCTATCTATACAGTTTGATAAAATCTCTCACTCATCTTTGATTATGCAGAGGTGGATCTTAGACTTCATAGACATAGCCAGCAGGTTTATGGGAATGTTATATTTGTACTTGAATTTTGTCATTGTATTTCTCTCCTGAGTTTAAGTTTTTGTTACCACTCCCTTGTATTATTCCCTGAAATAATAATAAAAAATGTATCACAAAAAAAGAAATCACTCACTCATCCAGCAGGAAGGGCCTCTCCGTTAACAGCCAGTTCCTCATGTCCTTAGCTGTTATATAGGAGGGGACCTCCACCGGATGTTTCAGCAACATGAACGCCTTCATGAGCTTTTTCTGCAAAAGAGGGAGACACACATTAAAGTTTTAACAGTTTATCTCCTGTGCATTTGTGCCTGACTATTGTTTCAACTTACCTCCCCGTGGAATAGGGCTTCATAATCATAACCACCCTCCATATTAACTGTGGCCATGGTAACATAAGGGAGGGAGAAACATGAAAAACCAACGAGTTAAAACAGCAAGTAACTATAAAATATAGACACACATCAAAAATATTATACTGAACATGTAATTTCTGATGCATTGGAGGAATAAATACCTAATGAAGAACAATCAATAATGGTTATTGATCGTGAATACTTGTGAATACTAATAAAACGCAGTGACAAACGGATTTCGCTAGAGAGTCGAGTATATTCTGGCAGGTCAAAACTTCTGTGAGTGAACTTGACTATGTGCGGAATGTTAAAACATTGTGACTACAAGATTATGTTACTACACCTCCATCTATGATACATTATTGCGTGGGCCGCTGAGAGATTTATTATCATTGTAGGGTGACAGCGCCACTCAGTTGTAGAAGAAGGTTACTACACCCTAACTGGACTGAGATGCCTGATCTGTTTGAGGGGGATAATAATGACCATGACTCTTGGTTCTTTTATTTCCTGTCAGGTTTTCTTCATTGAGTCGCATCTTGTGAGAAATGCGCTATACAAATAAAACTTGATTTGATAGCAGAGGGTCTGAATACTTACGTACATATCAGTATTTATGTATTTCAATTTTAATAAATCTACTGACATTTAAAAAACCGTCTTTCACGTGTGCATTGTTATCACGTGTTCCGTTGCGCAGAACTGTTGCGCAGAATTTCACTGCGTGAAATGTATTTTTGTTAGCCTTTCTGTCAGACTTTGCCTCCATTGTAGTCAGTATAGATAGCACTGTTTTATTAATGACCCCCCAGGTGCGCTGAACAATTCTGGCATTGAAAATAGCACTGATATTTCAGACATCACCCCCCAACGCCACCCCCAGCGCCTGCATTTGAGCCAAGATTGGTTTTTACGCTATTAAATTAAAGCCAGATGTGTCTTAACCCTGTCTTGACTGCTTGGCCTTGGTCAGGCCTGAAACTCTGGGTCTGATGGAAATTGTTGTTTTTGGTGACAAAATACATCATGACCTTGAGTGATGCCCAATTAGCTTCGGTGTGCAAGTGGTTGAAAGGCTGCTGATGCAAAAGGTCATAAAACTGTACAGTATGACTCATCTCTCCTCTGCTTTCTCTCCTATCCTCCTCTCCTCTCCACCTGTCTCCTCTCCTCTCATCTCTCCTGTCGTCCCCTCCTCTCCTCTTCCCTCCTCTCCTGTCGTCCCTCCTCTCCTCTCCTCTCCTCTCCTTCACCTCCCCTCTCCTGTCCAACTGTCATCTCGTGTTCTCAGAGACTGTGCTGTGTGTTCAAGAGCTGGCGGTGATGAGGACACCGCTCTGAAACTCTGGGCCCTCAGCTCCCATCTGCTGGGCATCCACTGGAGATGAACATACACACACACACACACACACACACACACACACACAGGCACGCATGCACGCACACACGCGCGAGCGCACGCACGCGCACACACACACACACACACACACACACACACACACACACACACACACACACACACACAGATGTGCATGGACAGATTCACACCAGTACTAAACTATACATATACCATGCTGCTTCCTTCTGTCTGTTGCAATACTATGAATACTTAAGATAATGATATAAAAGTACCTACATTTAAAAGTGTGCACGATCCAGACTATAGTTTATCATTTATGGTTATTTAACTTAAACCCACGATAATGACGCACCCCACCACCACCACCACCACCACCACCACCAAAACATGTTTATGACGTAATCCGTTGAACCCATTTGACCTCTACCACATTGTGCTTTTTTACTGGTTACACGTACATGCTACATCTATGCCACTGTGAGCAAAAACCTCTACTCTCTTTCCAGACCATAGCCGCTTTGTGGTCAGGTATACAACTTTTATTGACGACATAGAATCTACAGACTACACTGTAGTCAGTCATGTCAGTGAATGTTTTGTATTGTATGCCCTCTACTGGTGGATGTGAGAATGACAGGAATTCATTATGCTGCTGATGTGTTTGTTGAAAGGGAGGTATTTGTCTGACAAAACTATGAAAAAAACAGAACACAATACATTTTAATAACTTTTTTAATTGCACACAATATCTCAGATACACGCTCAAACTACAAAGGTCCTTGCCAAATCATGTCTGCATAGGCTACAGATAATCATAACACAACAATACAAAAAAAAAGATCATGTAACATGTAAAGTTGAGGAAGCTAAAGGAAACAGACAATCTAGTAAGTTAGACATCAATATTGTCAGGTTGTGCCAGCATGAAGTAAGTACTGTACAAGCCTGAAGTGATTTTAACGTCACTCAAGTGACTAAACAGCTGGGGGGTATTCCACGAAGCTCGATAAAGTTCTAAGCCTCGATAAAGTTCTAAGCCTCGAAAATGTTAGCTTGCGTTCGGTGCCATCAATGTGGTTCAAATAATTCGCTGCTTGGTTGAGCTCCTTCTGAGTCAGATATAATTAGCCTGGTCGCGACCAGGCTAAAACACAGGCTATGGTAAGACGCGCGTCAAAAAAGGCTCACAGGCGGAAACTACATCCCGAACGACAGTTCCTCTTTTAGGAAATTATTAGTTCCCACTTCACACGAGATAGATAGATGGATAGGTTGACTGTGTGAAAGATAGATAATTTGATATTTTGAAAGTGTGATCGATCGATAGATAGTTTGATTGTGTGATAGATAACTTGATATTTTGAAAGTGTGATAGATAGATCGATAGATCAATAAAGAAAAGAGTGTAAAAAAAAAGAAGTAATTGTCTCAACTTGCATTGCTGTCATCACAGCGGTCTGGCTGGCGTAGTGGTTAAATGTAAATAATAGAGCTAATGTATGTATGTATGAATGTTATGGAAGTGTATTGTCTGTATTTAAGTGTTTAAGATGAACAATTGTTTGAAAGTATGGTATGAGGACCCCAGGAAGAATAGCTACTGCATATTTGCTGTATCTAATAGTGGATCCAAATAACCAAACCAAACCAAACCCCTCCTCCCCCTTACCTCCGATGGTGGTCTCCTGGAACTCGTCGAACTAGCCCTTGACGAAGCGCAGAACCAAGCTGGACTTGCCCACAGCCATGTCCCCCAGAAGCACGAGTTTGAACTGGCAGATCTTGGTCTGGGGCAGCGTGCCGTTGGGGCGACTGCTTCCTCTGGTGGTCATGATGGAGGAGGGCAGGTGGGGGGGGGGGTGGGTGCCACCCGGGGAGGGGGGGGGAGCTCAGACAGATGGGACTCTGGGAACGGGTACTCTCTCTCTCTCTCTCTGCCTCTCTCTCCCTCTGGTCTCCTTTCGTCTCCTGTTCTAACTAGCTAGCTCAGAGGTGATTAGATGAGCTAGTCTGCTGCACACTTGCCAGCTAAAGAGCTAACTGGATGCACTTTATTATTTTACTTAAAGTAGATATACAATCTTTCTTATTCTGCTAGAATTGGGTTTCATGGTAATACCATAATGGCATATTTACAGTACATGGACAGTGGATTGAAGCATTGGAAATGTCTGTTTTTTATAGATGGACATACGATTTTTTTTCAGGTGAGAGTAAAGTCAAAATGACATTATCTGACTGCATTGCCCACAGCAATCCAATATTCAATTATAATAATGTTATAAATTGATATGGATCAATTTATACCTCTTATTAGATTATAAATACTCTGGTTCTTATGTTGGGGGCCACCCGCTGTGCCGACGGACCACGATGCCGACAGTTTATTAGCGGATTTCTGCGAGAGCTGACAAGACGGTACATGTGGGAAAACTAGGGTTAGGGTTAGGTGCAAGGGTGCTACGGTTAAGGTTAGGGTTAGGGTTAGGGTTAGGTGCTAGGGTGCTACGGTTAAGGTTAGGGTTGGGGTTGGGGTTAGGGTTAGGGGTAGGGTTGGGGTTAGGGGTAGGGTTAGGGTTAGGGATAGGATTAGGGTTAGGGTTAGACATGCCAGCATGTACCAAGTCGACGTAGCACCTAACCCTAACCCTAGTTTTCCCACATGTACCGTAACAGAGAAGCGGAGAGCATTCACATGCAGGGAGGGCTGTCGGCACAACGGTCCGTCGGCATTGATTGATTGAATTGATTGAAAACCTTTATTGTCCCCAATGGGGAAATTTTGTTGTCAAACAGCTCAGTTAGGGCAGAAAACATTCAATACAGAAAACAGAAAACATTCAATAAAATACATAAAACAGTGCAGGCTCAATAAGTAAAAAGTTCCAAAAGTTCCAGCTCCAGGAAAGTGGACAGGTAGTCAAGACCACATAAGTAGCCTTGTGAACCGATGGTTCTCGAGCCTAATGGCCCATAGGGCAGGATTTTCCTGTTTCTGTAGCGTGAGGCGGCTTGATGTACAAGTACACCCCCTGGACATGACGCTGGTATGTCGCAGGGTCTTACCCCCAACCAACCCTTAATGCTGAGTTATCATCACCGAGGGGGGGGGGTTCCATGCCACAGTCCATGCCACCCCCCCAAGGCAGCAAACCTAGGGGAAACACTGAGAGCAGATAGATGAACTGTTCAGTGTCAATCCTGTAGAGATGGAGATGGAGGTTAAATCTCCAGAATAATGTCCAGCTACAATCGCAACAACATTCACAACATTTCTGGAGCCTGGTAGACCCAGACAACTATAAGAATATTCACCAAGCAGCCCTGAAAGTATTTGCTTTATTTGTCTACATACGTTTGCGAATCAGCTTTTTCTGATATGAATGTAATGAAATCTACATTCTGAACAAGCCTGACAGATGACCATTTAAATGACTCTATAAGAGTGAACCTAAGTGGATACACTCCAGCATACACAACTGTAGTAGACTCCATGCAGTGACAGTCATCTCACTAAGGGTAGGAATGAGTCAACACACTTATTACACACATGCACAATATTTTTTGAAAGAGACAAAAAGACAAAATAATTCGTTATGTGAATGAATGTAATAAGATATGAGTAGCGCTCGGCCACTTACATTTTTTCAAAGTAGCTCTCAGATGAAAAATCTGCTTTATGCTGATACATGCCTGCCATCTAGTGGACATTTAAGGGTACGACCAGGTAGGGGGATATTGCTTGTAACACAATCCTCATTCCTTCTCTCTCTAGTCTAACCTAATCCCATAGTAACCTTCATAATTCAGTTCTAGATATGTATTTTCTTTATGTGGCTAACACAACTCCAATTAAACTGCTTCATAAAGTTAAAGTTAATACATGTATAGTAATAAACACTTTAATAGTAATTACTTTGTTGTTTAGTATCAGGGAGGGAGGGAGGGAGGGAGAATGGATGACCATCTTTCTTCAGTAGGCCTACCATTTCTAGCTCATGTATATTTCTAATGATTCATTATATGTCTTGTACATGATTCTTGTTATGATTCTTGTATATGATTCTTGTATATGATTCTTGTTATGATTACATTTCTATTGGGATATTGCCTCAAGCATAGCTGTAAACATGCTTAGCTACTATATTTGTTGCTGTAATCGCAGTTGCTTCTAGCTATGATATTTAAGATCACTTATCTAGTTACACAACCTTCAGCATAACAAGTTCATAAGATATGAAAAATGCACAAGCAAAAGGAATGCAATCCAAATTATTTTTTATTCACGGTGGGCAGCAGCTCCGGCCAAGGCTGTTTGCAGTTGTGAGCGTCCTCTGGAGGACGGGCGCTAGAGACAGGAGAGAGAGTTCATATGAGCTTCACCAGGCCTATAGCTACAGAATAGAATACTTTATTAGTTTAGTTAGTATGTCCTTGGTCTATGTGTTCTATGTGTTGACTTACCTCTGCTGTGTCCATCGTCGTGAAGACGGTTACTGGGGGGACGGAGGCCGTCTGCCTGGACCGCAGCTCAGCAGCCCAAGGCTCTTCACAGATGTGAGCATCCTCTGGAGGCGGGAACGCTTCTGTTTCTTTGAAGCTCCGCTCTCCTCACAAGGCGGCGTCTCAGCTGTCACTGGGCTGGCCGCTAGAGAGAGGAGAGAGAGTTCATATGAGCTTCACCAGGCCTATAGCTACAGAATAGAATACTTCATTCGTTTGGTTAGTATGTCCTAGGTCTATGTGTTCTACATGTTGACTTACTTCTGCTGTGTCCATCGTCGTGGGCAACCTCGATGCCCTCCTGTCCTGGGGCTGGAGGCTGGACACCATCATTGATGTCCTCCGGTCCTGGGGCTGGAGGCTGGACACCAACCTGGTTGGTCCTCTTGCACTATATCAGTTGTTACAGAAGAAGAATCAATGACAGAACATATCTCTTAAAACCCCATTATTCCTACAACAACAATGCATAGCTTGTCTGCTGTTTTATGATAAACTGGTAAGACTTTACCTTTACATTACACTTCCTTAATGTGAAATTATGTGGAATGTGGCGCATAGAGAAGCAAAGAGGCGGGTTTGTTATTATCAAACTAGTAACTAAATTAGAAACGTTATGCTAGTTATTAATTAACGTTAATTTCGCAATGTGTTTCGCAATGTGTTTTTTCTCCAGCTGACGTTATGTTAGACTCTAGAATCATGGGCATCATTTATTTTGTAAATTGTTTTTGTCAAACGTAGCTTATTATTGCCTATTAATTCTTGTACCTTACTCAATATCATTTTTGTTATATTTTTTAATTCTCACTGATTATTTTGGTGAAAGTTGTCAATTATTATGACAGAAATTGGCAGACCTCCTGCAGTACCTCTGCGGACCCCCGGTTGAAGACCACTGCTGTAGAGGATACAGGCCTGGAAGAGCTTTGAGGTTTGCTCTTCATCGATTTCGGAGGACTGCCGTCTATTTTCTTGGAGCCCTGAATGTTGAGAAAAGGTGCAAATGGAAATGCCATACCTGTTGCAGCTTATCAATCCCAATAAAGCAATGCAATTATACAAACTAAAATACTACACATATGAATATAAATGTGTAATTCTGTATCAATTAGTTAAAGACAAGGCAGTGTTATCAATTAACATTTTGAAAGATATAGATTCAGTATGTGTAATATACCTTCCAGCGAGAGAATAGTTTTCCCTTCTTTCCTTTCTTGGCTGCCTGTGCTGCACCACACGCACCAAGAAGCTCCGTCGTCAATGACGTCTCCAAAACATTGACAATTGCTGGATATTTGGACTCAGCCGCCATCTTGAGGCCTTCCTCACCACCGAACTGTTGCACAAGCTCCTTGTGAACATCCATGTAGATCTTGTAGATGTCCAGACCCCGAGGGTATTCCTGAGTCCGTGGGATGCGTGACGCTGCGCAGAAGTCTGAGAGGACCGACTCTGTGACGCGTATGCTCTTCTCATTCAGGTCTCTCGCAGATATGGCGGGAAATATATTCACCAGCAGTTTGGTGCAGATCCCTCGCACCAAGAGGCCATAATCCTCCTTGCCAAAGTTTGGCAAGACATGTGATACCCTCATATCTGGTGTCACATAGGCAAGGCGAGGTGAGTTTATTTGTAGCACATTTCATACAATAGAGGCAATTCAAAGTGCTTTACATACAGCATTGAACAATACCAAGAGGAGGATAGTAAGAAAATATATATATGTGTTACGGTACATGTGGGAATACGGTACATGTGGGAAAACTAGGGTTAGGGTTAGGTGCTAGGGTGACTTGGTACATGCTGGCATGTCGAACCCTAATTCTAACCCTAACCCTAACCCTACCCCTAACCCTAATCCTAACCTTAACCCTAGCACCCTAGCACCTAACCCTAACCCTAGTTTTCCCACATGTACCGTATTCCCACATGTACCGTAACATATGTTTTAAATTACAAGAATAGATATATATGGATAAACATTTAACAAGATAATTAATAAGATAATAGATAATGGATGAAAAGACATAGATCGAAGTGTTAGTGTTTAACCATTACTGTTGCAAAACATTTTTTTAGCTTAGATTTAAATATTTTTAGGGGCCTGTTTGATTTCTTCAGGGAGTTCCAGGAGCATGCGGCAGAGTGACTAAAAGCTGCTGCACCGTGTTTTGTTTTCACTCTTGGAATGATTAGCTGATTAGTCTACCAAGACCATTTTGTGATTTGTATACAATTGGGAGTACTTTGAATTCAATTCTCTGATAGGGCTTTCACACCGGCAAAGAACCGTGCCGGTTCGCGTTCGCATTCGGAAACCTCCGAACGTTGGCGCTGTCCGGCGAACGATACACTGGTATGAACGCGGGCTCGTTCGCCAGACAGCGCCAATGTTCGGCAATCTCAGGATTGGTGCAGTGTGTTCAAACTTCTTCGTTATATAGAGGGGTGAAACTAGATAGGGTTGGGCAATGCCTGTACCATTTGGGTCCTGCACTGAGTCCTCCTGAATAACCGTCCTTATAATAGGACATCCAGGATCAGGCGTCTGGTTAGTATGTCCTAGGTCTATGTGTTCTACATGTTGACTTACCTCTGCTTTGTCCATCGTCGTGGGCAACCTCGATGTCCTCCTGTCCTGGGGCTGGAGGCTGGACACCAGCCTGGTTGGTCCTCTTGCACTATATCAGTTGTTACAGAAGAAGAATCAATGACAGAACATATCTCTTAAAACCCCAGTATTCCTACAACAACAATGCATAGCTTGTCTGTTGTTTTACGATAAACTGGTAAGACTTTACCTTTACATTACATTTCCTTAATGTGAAATTATGTGGAATGTGGCTCTCTTATAAATTCACTGTATATTTCTGTTTTACCTTGCGCTTCACCATTGAACAGAATTTCCTGAATTTCCCTTTCTTCTTCTTCCCACTAGCATCCCTCTGAGGCTGTGTGACCGAGGCTGTGGAGGTGACCCCGGCCAGGCTCCCCTCAGTCTCTCGCTGGGCAGCGAGGGCCTGGCTCCTCTCCTTCTCCAGGTCGGAGTTGTCACAGACAAGACTCCTCTTCTCCTGCTCCATAACATGGACTTTTCTTTTGAGGTCTCTCTCTCTCTGTCTGCTTTTCTCCACCTCCCTGTCAAGCACCTGAGCCTTCTCAGCTGCCGCCAGCTTGTCCTCCAGGGCCTCTTTCTGCAGGGCCTTGATGTGGTCCTCTGCCTCCCTGGTGGCGTTGGCGGTCTCCAGGAGGGTCGCCTTGACCCCGGCCAGGCTCCCCGAAGTCTCTCGCTGGGCAGCGAGGGCCTGGCTCATCTCCTTCAAGACTCCTCTTCTGCTCAAGACAAGACTCCTATTCTCCTGCTCCATAACATGGACTTTTCTTTTGAGGTCTCTCCCTCTCTGTCTGCTTTTCTCCACCTCCCTGTCAAGCACCTGAGCCTTCTCAGCTGCCGCCAGCTTGTCCTCCAGGGCCTCTTTCTGCAGGGCCTTGATGTGGTCCTCTGCCTCCCTGGTGGCGTTGGCGGTCTCCAGGAGGGTCGCCTTGACCCCGGCCAGGCTCCCCTCAGTCTCTCGCTGGGCAGCGAGGGCCTGGCTCCTCTCCTTCTCCAGGTCGGAGTTGTCACAGACGAGGCTCCTCTTTTCTTGCTCCATATCGTGGAGCTTTTGGAGGAGGCCTTTCTCTCTCTGTCCGCCCTCCTCCACCTCCTCCCTCGCTCTCTCCAACTCCGCCTTTGCCAGAGCGCTGCTGGCCTTCTCCGCCTCCAGCTCAGAGTCCTTGGCCTCCAGCTCAGAGTCCTTGGCCTCCAGCTCAGAGTCCTTGGCCACGGCCCTCCACTTGGCCTCCACCACGGCCCTCCATTTCTCCCTCTTCTCCTCCAGCTTCCTCTGAGTGCTCCTGGCCTTCTCCGCCTCCAGCTCAGAGTCCTTGGCCTCCAGCTCAGAGTCCTCGGCCTCCAGCTCAGAGTCCTTGGCCACGGCCCTCCACTTGGTCTCCACCACGGCCCTCCATTTCTCCCTCTTCTCCTCCAGCTTCCTCTGAGTGCTCCTGGCCTTCTCCGCCTCCAGCTCAGAGTCCTTGGCCTCCAGCTCAGAGTCCTCGGGCTCCAGCTCAGAGTCCTTGACCACGGCCCTCCACTTGGTCTCCACCACGGCCCTCCATTTCTCCCTCTTCTCCTCCAGCTTCCTCTGAGTGCTCCTGCTCATGACTACGATATAAGAAACGGAAGGAAGAGAATATGAAATTACGTATTTTATATTTATATATTATTATTATAGAATGACTTGTCCCCTATGAGTTCATGGATGACTGTGAGGCTGTTTGAACTTCAAAAGTGACTGACGTATAGATATTGCGCGACATTGTGATCGAAGCATTAGTTGTAAGTAAGTAAGTAAGTAAGTAAGTAAGTAACGTGCCAACGTGCCAAAAATCTGTATCCTTTCCTTGTTGTATTTCTACCTTCCTAAATGATGGCTAGGACGTCGGGTTATAAAGCAAAAGCTTCTTTATATTAAAAAATCTGTTGGCATACACTTTCAGCACTTTCAAACAATAAACGAGTTATTGGATGTTCACTTTAATTCTGGACGTTACAATTTGCATTTCTCAAAAACCAACAAACTAAACTGTCAACTTCTATGACGTCTTGCCGCAAGGCCTTCTGGGACCAATTAAAGTGAATAATTTAACCTAAAAAGTTAAAACACTCTATTAATACAGGCGGGCCGTCAAGCCCATAGACTTTTACTTGTCAAGGCACATTTTTAAAGCGCAAATCTGTAATTCAAGACTCTCCGGTAATTTACACACAAGACTCACGTTGATTTCTACTCAGCGCGCACACGCACACGCACACGCACACGCACACGCACACGCACACGCACACGCACACGCACACGCACACACGCACGCGCACGCGCACGCGCACACGCACACGCATGCACACACACACACGCACACACACACACACGCAAACACACACACACACACACACACACACACACACACACACACACACACACACACACACACACACACACACACACACACCTCTGGGTTCTGCTCTGTTGGCCAGAGATTCGGTTAAGGTGATGTCGTCATCGGGAAACTCCTTTTCAAGCTGCCAAGCAGACTGGACATTGAAGTCATCTCCCTGGTTCTTCTTCTTATTTGGCATTTCTATAACTTTCTACAAACATCTGAACAAGGAAGAGAATGTGAAATGACGTATTTTATATTTATATATAATTATTATAGAATGACTTGTCCCCTATGAGTTCATATATGACTGTGAGGCTGTTTGAACTTCCAAAGTGACTGACGTTGATATTGCGTGACATTGTGATTGAAGCATCAGTTGCAGGAGCAACGTGCCAAAAAGCCATTCTCCTTTTCGTATTTCTACCTTCAAAAAATATGGCTAGGACGTCGGGTTGTAAAGAAAAAGCTTCTTTATATAAGAATCTCTGTTGGCATTGACACTTTGGATCACTTTCAAACAATAAACGAGCTAGACTTTGACACTCAGCGGAGTCAGCGCTCGCGCGCACACACACCCGCGCAGCCACATCCAGACCCCCGCCCCACACACACACACACACACACACACACACACACACACACACACACACACACACACACACACACACACACACACACACGCACACGCACACACACGCACCCGCGCAGCCACACCCAGACTCCATTTTTTTAACATCTTTAAATCCATGAGGTCTAGGGCCTATATACCCATCAATAGTTCACACTGCAGCAACAGCAGCATCACATCCGAGACACAGTGCCAACTAAGTTACAGTAATAAATTATTACTTCATAAATGATCACTTCATAGATGTTCTACTACCAGTAGATGTCGCTGTTTGAACACATTCCTGAGACTAACATTCACATTTTCTGCAGGAATTTCACCATCACCAAACTAGTTAGCCTATTTACAACCTGTTACATAATCATTATCCAAAGATATCGTACTCACGTAACCTCTTCAGTGTCTCTGTACCAACTGCTAAAACCATCTGTTGTTCTACTCTCACCTTCTAGAATATCACCTGGCAACCCCATTATTGGAACCCTCCAATGATGTCACTCTGACATGTAGCCTAATGTTACCATGACAACCCAGCAAAATGTAAACACAATTTATAATTTTCTGGGTTGTCAAAATGACATGGTTATTATTGCTAAAAGATGGAGGAAGTGTCATAACTGCAACAAGTTCCTCAAATTCATTGTAATAATAATAATAATAATAATAATAGTAATAATAATACATTAGACTTAAATAGCCCTTTTCTAGACACTCAAAGACGCTTATGTAGTACAACTACAGTAGGCTTTACATACATAAACATTTTCAGTGTTGAAAAAATACTATTAGAGGCCAACAAGAGTATTCAAGTAATCCACTCATGTGTAACCAAACAAGTATACAAACTTCTCCTTATCCTACCTAGTCAGCCCAAAGTAAAACTAAATGTTGCCAATGACACAGAGGTATTCTTTGCAGCATGACAGTGGGCTCAGAAATACATGAAGACTAATTTCCAAACAGTCTTGTTTACTGATGAGTGCCGTGCAATCCTGGATGGTCCAGATGGATGGAGTAGTGGATGGTTGGTGGATGGCCACCATGTCCCAACAAGGCTGCGACGTCAGCAAGGAGGTGGCGGAGTCATGTTTTGGGCTGGAATCATGGGGAGAGAGCTGGTAGGCCCTTTTAAGGTCCCTGAAGGTGTGAAAATGACCTCGGCAAAGTATGTAGAGTTTCTGACTGACCACTTTCTTCCGTGGTACAAAAAGAAGAACCGTGCCTTCCGTAGCAAAATCATCTTCATGCATGACAATGCACCATGTCATGCTGCAAAGAATACCTCTGTGTCATTGGCTGCTATAGGCATAAAAGGAGAGAAACTCATGGTGTGGCCCCCATCTTCCCCTGACCTCAACCCTATTGAGAACCTTTGGAGCATCCTCAAGCAAAATATATATGAGGGTGGGAGGCAGTTCACATCAAAACAGCAGCTCTGGGAGGCTATTCTGGCATCCTGCAAAGAAATTCAAGCAGAAACTGTCCAAAAACTTCAATGGATGCAAGAAGTGTGAAGGTGATATCAAAGAAGGGGTCCTAAGTTAACATGTAACTTGACCTGTTAAGATGTTTTTGTTTGAAATAGCTTTTGATTTCAGTAAATATGACCTCCTAATATGACCTCCTAACCCTAAATTCATCAAATTACCATTTTTAGTTCTTTACAACCTATACAATGTTTTGAAACTCTGTTGTGCATAATAATTTGGAACAGTGCATTTTGAGTTTTTTATTTTTAAAAAAATTACTGTTATCATTGGGAGGTTTGTTCAATAAAATTTGAATTATACTCTAACGGTTGATGACTTGAAAATTATACTGATTGTCATTTACATCGACTATTTAGGAAAATCTGAGAAAAATATAATTTGCATAATAATTTGGAACGAGGTGTAGTAGAGCCGCCTTAGAATGTAAATCTGCTATTTACACACAAAGATCATTAGAGGGCGCTTCTTTTTTAGCCTGCCTCCGACACAAAAAAACTGCAAAACAGCTTTACTATCTTATCCTGAAGTGATTTTGAAAATGTAAGGATACTGGGTGGTAAAACACAGATATCTAGTAAAAGTCATGAAAGGAGGGTCCTGAAATGTTATCGAGTGCAAAGATATTTAAAAACAAAATACTCACAGGGGTCACCATGACCCCTCACTCTTCTAGTGTTAAGAAAATACTTCCCCCAATTCTACATCAACCTGTGACCCCATCTACTTCTTGAGATCTGAGCAGATTGGACAGGTGTACACAATTGTTGGACGGGCTGGCTGTAATGCATGGAAAGGTATGACACCATTTCCTGTTCCATCCCATACATGACAATGAGCCCGTTTTCTGATGTCTACCTCCTCCTGCCTCTCCTGGTGTAAAGCTGTGGTGAAGATCAAATACAAAAACATCTGTCTCATCCATAAAATTCTGCATAACAAAGCTCCTCACCTGCTTAACTCTTTCATAAACCAGCGTGACCACAGCTTGATGTGCTTTAAAGCACGGATGTATGATAGGGTGCCGGAATTCTATAAAGAGGTGTTTAAAGCCTGGGGTAGTTTTTTGCCTGAGGTAGGATATCAGTGTGAGAAGAGAGGGGAGATACTAAATGTTCCAGTTTTATTGAACCCTGTAATAAGAAGAGAGGGGAAAATGTTAGAATCTAGGAGTTTCTGGAGGGCAGGACTGATTAGAGTAAGGGATTTTAGGTATGAGGTAGTGCCAGGGTTCCTATCAGAGCAGGCAATTATAGAAGTTGTTAGGGAAACAGATGAGGAGATGAGAAGGGGAGAAATAGTGAGCATGTATAATAAAATAAAGCAAAGTATACCAGGGGAGTGGGTGAGTAGGTTAGATAGGGAGTTAAGAGGGAAGGAGCAAACAGAGTTACCTAGGTTAAGACTAGGGAAAGGGGAAACAGTGCGGGACTTCTCAGCTGTTAAGGTGAAGGAGTGCTACTGGGCACTGTTGGAGAGCAGAGTGAAGGAGCCTGCGGCAGAGAATGTGTGGAGGCAGGTGTTCCCAGGATTGGAGGTGAAGAACATATGGAGGAATTTATTTTTTTAATATAATAGTTTAGAATGTACACATTTTGATTTTATGCTCAGGCATAACAGGGTTTATACTAAGGTGGTGTTGCATCAGGTAGACAGAACAGTTTCGAGGGAGTGTGATGTGTGTGGGATACAGGATGAGAACTTAATGCATATGCTTTTTGAATGTAGAGAAATTAAGGGATTCGAAGAAAGGTTGAAAGGACTAGTGAAGAAGCACTGGGGGGTGGAGGTGGTGGGGATGCAGGAGTGGAGGAGGATGGTGGTTTTTGGGGTGGAGGGAAAGAGGAGGGGAGTGAATATATGGTGTTTAAATTATGTATTATCACAGGCTAGGTATGCAATTTATTTGAGGAGAAATTTAGCAAGATTTGAGGGAAAGTGGATAACGGTGTGGGATTGGTCAGGAAGAATGTGGGACTGATGCACAAGACAGGGAAAAAAGATTTTGAGAAGTTGTTTATTAGGGATTGTGGGTTTATAAGGGTGGGGGTGGATGGAGGGTTGGAGTTTGATTTAGATTTTTTAAGATGTTTTTTTTGTTGCATTCATTTGTTATTGATTTATGTTAAAGAGTTATTTTGGTTATGAAGGACTGACGGAATAATAGATGGATGCATCTCATACCAAAATGGTATGGGTGTGTTTTGTTTTTATTTATTGGTTTTTAATTTATTTTATTTGAATTAGAATACAATGAAGGCTATAAAATGAACATGTATGAATATGTATAGCTATGATTGTATTTAAAAGAATATTTTTATAATAAAATAAAAAAAATTAAAAAAAGGCAGCCGGCTGGAGTTCCAAAGGTTGCGTGTTCGAGACTTGACTAAGTGTTTTTTTTTTTTTTTTTTTTTTACATTTAACCGAAGATTTCATACAAAGGAAGGAGGGAGGAAGGGTCAAACGTACCGCCGTGGGGTTGACGATACGGTCCACGGGATAGGGACCAATGTACCGGGGGTTGAGTTTCCGGGTGGAGGTTTGGGAGGTCTGGAGGGGCAGGTCCCGGGCCAACAGCCAAACCCTCTGACCTGGCTGGTAGTCAGGGGCCGGCACCCTCCGCCGGTTCGCGCTCCGCAGGGCGCGCTCGGTGGCGCGGAGCAACGCCGCCCTGGCGGTCCTCCACACGTTGCGACACCGGCGGAGATGGGCCCTGGTGGTTGGGACCGCCACCTCCAGCTCCTGTTGGGGAAACAGAGGGGGTTGGTAACCCAGGGAACATTCGAATGGGGACATACCAGTGGCGGCGCTCTCCATAGTGTTGAGGGAGTACTCCACCCACGGCAGGTATTTCGCCCAGGAGGAGGGATTGTGGGCGGAGACACATCGGAGAGCGGCTTCCAGAGCCTGGTTGGCACGCTCGGCCTGCCCATTGGACTGAGGGTGGTACCCGGAGGTGAGACTGGTGGTGGCCCCAATGCCTCTGCAGAAGGCCCGCCAGACCTTGGAGACGAACTGGGGGCCCCGGTCAGAAACCACATCCGAGGGGATCCCGTGGAGGCGTACGACGTGGAGAGTTAGGAGGTCCGCCGTCTCGGCCGCTGTGGGCAGTTTCGGGAGGGGAACGAAGTGGACCGCCTTGGAGAACCGGTCCACGATGGTGAGAATGGTGTCGCACCCCTGTGAGACAGGGAGCCCAGTAACAAAGTCCACGGCGATGTGCGACCACGGTCGGCTGGGCACCGGGAGAGGCTGCAGGAGACCCGCAGGAGGCCGATGGGAGGCCTTACTACGGGCGCACACCGTACAGGCGGCCACAAACTCCCTGGTGTCCCCCCTGAGATTGGGCCACCAGAACCTCTTCCCGATGAATGCCGCCGTCCGCCGCTCGCCGGGGTGGCAAGCGAAGCAGCTGGAGTGGCCCCACTCCAACACCCTGGCTCGGACAGCTGTAGGCACAAACAAACGGTTAGGGGGTCCGGTCCTAGGGTCTGGTTCGGCCAGGATGGTATCTCCCCCCTCAGCGACACCCGAATCCGCCTTGGGGAACTGGCGGGAGAGAGCATCAGCTTTGACGTTCTTGGAGCCGGGACGGTAGGTAAGGGTGAAGTCGAAACGACTAAAAAAAAGAGCCCAGCGGGCTTGTCGAGAGTTGAGCCTCTTGGCGGACCCAAGGTAAGTGAGGTTCCTATGGTCAGACCACACCAGGAACGGTAGTTTGGCTCCCTCCAGCCAGTGTCTCCACTCCCTCAGGGCCTCGTGAACCGCCAGCAGCTCCTTGTTGCCCACGTCGTAATTTTGGGCCGCGGGTTCGTAGCGCCGGGAGAAGTAGGCGCAAGGGTGTATCTTCTGGTCCTCCCCCGACCGTTGAGAGAGGACCCCCCCGATCCCCGTGTCCGAAGCATCTACCTCTACGATGAACTGTCTCTCGGGGTCGGGGTGGATCAGCACTGGCGCGGAGGAGAACAGGTGTTTTAGTGTGCCGAAAGCGGTCTCAGCAGCGGCGGTCCAGCAGAAGGGCCGTGAGGTGGAGGTAAGCGCAGTGAGCGGCGCTGCGACCTGGCTGAACCCTTTAATGAACCGCCTCACAAATCCCGCGAACCCCAGGAAGCGTCTAAGTTGGGTCCGGTCCGTGGGCTGAGGCCACTCCACGACGGCCTTGACCTTGGCAGGGTCCGCCCGCATCTGTCCGTCCTCCACCACATTACCCAGGTAGGTGACCGAGCTGGTGTGGAAAACGCACTTCTCCCCCTTCACGAATAAGCGGTTCTCCAGGAGTCTCTGCAGGACTAGCCGGACGTGCTGGTGGTGCTCCTCCACGGACTGAGAAAAAATAAGAATGTCGTCAAGGTACACAACAACAAAAATGTTTAACATGTCCCGAAGGACATCGTTGACCAGGGCCTGGAAAATAGCAGGGGCATTAGATAGACCAAAAGGCATGACGCGGTATTCAAAATGGCCGAGGTGGGTGTTAAACCCGGTCTTCCACTCGTCCCCCTCCCTGATGCGGACTAGATGGTAGGCGTTACGTAGGTCCAGCTTGGTGAATACCTTGGCATGGGTGAGGGGTTCGAAGGTGGAGCTAATGAGGGGAAGGGGATAACGGTTCTTTACAGAAATGTCATTCAGAGCCCGAAAATCAATGCAAGGTCTGAGCCCACCGTCCTTCTTGGATACGAAGAAGAATCCAGCCGCGAGGGGAGAGGAGGAGGGCTGGATGATACCAGAGTTGATGGACTCCGTAATGTAGTTACGCATCGCCTCCTTTTCAGGGAGTGAGAGGCTGTAAAGTCTACCTTTAGGAAGGGTGGCACCAGGCAGGAGGTCTATAGGACAGTCATACGGGCGATGGGGTGGAAGGGAGAGTGCCTCGTCCTTGCTGAACACCTGGGCTAGGTCGTGGTAGATGGGAGGAACCCCGGTGAGGTCAGGCGGAGTGATCTTAGACTTGGGGTCGCTAGAGGGAGACAGGGCGGAGCGAAGGCAGGAGGCGTAACACGTACCTCTCCAGCCTAGGATCTGGCCCGAAGCCCAGGAGATGTGAGGTTCATGTCTCTCGAGCCAGGGTCTACCCAGCACCAGGGGAGACGTGGGGGTCTGAAGGACAAAGAACCGGATCTCCTCGGTATGATTCCCGGAGATCGTAAGAGATATAAGCCCAGTGGTGTGGGTGATAGTTCCTAGGGAACGGCCATCAATGGCCCTAGGCATGATGGGGCGGTCTAGAAGGACTAGGGGGATGCCCGCCTGGCGGACTAAGTTTTCATCGATTAGACAACCATCAGCCCCGGAGTCGATGAGGGCGCCGACAGACAGGGTGTCCTTCCCCCAGGTGAGAGTGGCAGGGAATAGGCGACTGGGGGTGACCTGGGGCTGAGAGAGAGAGGTGTTGCTCACCAGTATGCCCCCTACTGGTGAGCTGGGTCTTTTGGCCGGACAGGACACGCCCGGATGATGTGCCCCTCCTTGCCGCAGTACAGGCACTGTTTGTTGAGAAGCCTCCGTTCTCGCTCCTCTCGCGAGAGCCGAGAGCGGCCGATCTCCATGGGCTCCCCAGACCCGGAAGTAGCCACGAGAGGAGGCAGCATGGGCAGAGAAGGGGGCGGGGTCGTTCCGGCGCGATAGGTAGTGGGGCGCGTGACAGCTCGCTGGACGCGGTCGGTGCGTTGTACCTGGAGGCGTGCATCGATCCTAAGGGCCAGGGTAATCAGCTCATTAAGGGTGCCGGGATCGTCGCGCACATACCCTTTATTGAGAAGAATGTAAAATGATCTCTTGTTACAATGAACGACCATGTGATCATGTAAAACACGTGTTGGGTCTCATACTTAATGTTATCCAAGTGAAGGAGAATACTTTATATTTCACAGGTGTAGGAAGCCCCGCCGTAAAGCAGGGCATAACAAAAATTAGTTGATACTCATAATGTTCCTCTCCACGGAAATCTTTAGTAAAAGGTGTTTTTTATTGGTTTTTATAAAAACGCAACACCGTGTATACAATCAATTAATCAAACAATCAGACATTTAAGACATTTCATTCAACAACAACCAACATTAAACTAACTAAAGTGCTCAGTGTTCAGTGTATTGTCCAGTGTAGTGTAATGTTCAGTGTTCAGTGTTCAGTGTCCAGGTTCCAGTGTCGGTAGGAGGCAGGGTTAAAAAACCTGTTCGCTGTGCATCCGGGAAAAAATTCCCCTGCAGCCCTCTAGTTGTAGAGCGACTACTATCCAGTTTGCCCACCAGTGCAAAGCCGTGGCTCCCCCACCTCCCTCCCCCGAGGGACCCCACACACCCGACTCACCCGACCCGCCCCACCACCGGCGCATCCGGCCCAGCCCACCAGGCTCAGACTCCTGTAGCCCTTCACGAGGCTAGCCGGACCAGGCGCCCCAGCGGCGGAGCAGATTGAGCACGCAGGCCGACCGGAGGCCCCCGAGGAGAGGCCCAGAGAGCTCGGCGCATGGCAGGCAAGCAGAGGCGAAAAACCTGTACACAGCTTATCCAGGGAAAAAGCTCCCTGGCTCTTCTCAGCTTGTTCCGGGCTGGGGGTTGGGGGTTGGCGGGTAGGGGACTGGGCCTGTAGCTGGGGGCCTGGAGTTGGGGGGGGGGGGCCCGGAACAGGGGGTTTGGGGTCGCTGAGTTGGAACCTGGGGTTGGTGCTGGGGTGATGTGGTGGTTCCAGCCGGTCTCTGCTCCTGGGTCTGGAAGCCTGGGTAGGTGTCAGAGCTGGATATGACCTGAAAAGATAGGCGAGTGAGAGAAGGGAGGTGTGCATGGATTGTGTAGTGTGCATTTTGGTGTCAGGCGGGTGATCAGTACTTCCCTGTGACCCAGTGGTGTTGGTCATCCTGGTGCTGGTGGTGCTGGCAGAGACGGCTGGTTCGGCTGTGGGTTGTGTGTGGTGATATTCTGGTGAGGGTAGGAAGTGGGTCAGTGCTGTGTACATGTGTAGGTGGTGGAAGGTGCAGTAAACTTCCCTGTTGGTGTTGTGCGCTGCTCCTCTCCTGGTCCTTGTGATGGTGATACTGCTGACCAGGGCTTGTGCTGGAACGGTGGTGAAGGTGATAGTGCAGGAACTGGTGGTGTAGTGAGGTAGGCCCGGGGTGGGGGGGGGTTGGGCGATGCGGCGCGGCATGGGGGGGGGTTTAGAGGATGACGTCCTTCCATCTCTCCACCCCCCACACCGCTCTTGCTTGATCCGGGTTATTTTTAAAGTCAACAATAGCATGGTCCCCGAGGAAGAGGGTGATTCTCCTCCTCAGGGTTGTCAGGTGGACGCTCTGTTTCTGATAGACCCTGATGTTCCTCGTCTCCCAGAGTACCTGCTTGACGGCGCTGATGATCCTCCACTGTTGTTGTAGTTGGGGGGTTGTGCACCCCCCGGGAGGACCATACAGGATGTTCTCGCCCGTCAAGCGGGGCAGGGTCAGCAGGCTGTTTAGGGAGACAGAGGGAACAAACAGGGCCCAGACCCGCCTGGCCACGGAGCACTCACAGAACAGGTGGTTAATGTGTTCTGTGTCCGTGCATCCGTGGGGGCATTTCTCAGTCGTTGCGATGTGCCGCCTATGCAAGAATTCCCTAGTGGGGAGACAACCATGAGCAGCCATCCAGGCAATGTCTTTTTGTTTATTGTTAGTACATTTATGATTAATGTTTTTCCATACCTGTTTGGAGTCCACGGCTGTGCTGGCCTTGGGGTGAGTAATGGTTTCCTTCGACCTTATGAAGGTCATAATGTCTTTGTATTTCCATGAGGCCAGCCCAGCCGCGGACAATCCTGTCCTGAAGGCAAAGTCCCTCCATATCTTGTAGACTGGAGGGGGGTCCCAGCTGTAGGGCACAGTGTGATTTATTGATGCGGTCACCCTGAGTGTCCGGAGGATGGGTGTGGCATAGTATATTTCAAAGAACCTGGCTTTCCTATCTTTGTTGTTGATGTTGTTGATGAGGTTGGAGAGTCCCTGTGCCCTAATGATGTTTAGGATGTCTGGGACCCCTTTCCCCCCATTCTCCACTGTTTTGTACAGGGTGGTGCGTTTTAGTTTTTCCATCTGGCTCCCCCAGACAAAGGTAAACATGATCCTTTCGATGGTTTTGGATACTGCTCTGTCTGGGGGAAACACCCTGCCCAGGTAAAGGAGAATGGGAAGAACAATAGCCTTCAGGACCAGGATCTTGCCTGTCATTGTGAGAGGCCGTGCACTCCACTCACAGATCTTCTTTTGGACCTGGCGGATGTTTTCCTTCCAGCTGCCGGAGGCTCCTCCATCTTTCTGGTAGGTGATCCCCAGCAGCTTAATGTTTTCCGTCTTTACAGGGAAGGAGGTTGCCAGGTTCTCCTGCCAGTGCTGCGACAGAAACAGCTCACACTTACCCCTATTGATCAGGGCGCCAGTGGCTGCACAGTAGTCCTCCACCACTTTCGTTGCTGTGGAAATGGAGCGACTATCTGTGCCGACGATGGTAATGTCGTCCATGTACGCCACCACCTTGAGCCTCTCCCCCCGGGCCCCTGGTAGAGGGTAGCCCATGATGTTGGGGGAGCTCCTGATCTTCCGTAGGAACGGCTCCAGGTAGATGACGTACAGTAGAGGGGCCAAGGGGCATCCCTGCCGTACTCCAGCTTTGATGGGGAAGGGGTCTGTCAACTGGTTGTTGATCCGAACTCTGCTCGTGATGTTGTTGTAGCAGAGTTCGGTCCAGTTGAGCAGGTGCTGGGGGAAGTTCATGCCTCTCAGCACCCTCTGCAGGAAACCATGGCTAACCCTGTCAAAGGCCTTCTCCTGATCCAGGCTGAGAAGGCCTAAAGGGGACCTCCGCTCCTGGGAGTGCAGGATGAGGTCTCTCACCAGGAGCAGGTTGTCGTTGATGGACCTACCGGGGACGCTACAGGTTTGGTCAGGGGCTATAACTGAGGGGAGGAGGGTTTGAAACCGTTGGGTGAGGGCTTTTGTCATGATTTTATAGTCCACTGGGAGGAGATTAATGGGGCGCCAGTTCCGGAGGTCCTTGAGGTCCCCTTTCTTGGGGATCAGTGTGACCGTACTCTGTCTCATTGACTCTCCAAGCCTCCCTTCCCTGTAGACGGCTTTGAAGACCTCCGCCAAGTCCTCCTTGAGGAGATCCCAGAGAGTCTTGTAGAACTCTGCTGGGATCCCATCCGGTCCAGGGGCCTTGTGTGTATTCAAGGAGTGCACGGCCCGGGTGAGCTCCTCCGTGGTCAGCTCTGGGTTCTCACTCTCACCACCCTCGGGGACCCGGTCCAGACCATCCAGGAAGGTGGCCATGAGAGTCTCGTCGGTTGTCTTGATGTTGTAGAGACTCTCGTAGAACTCTCTTGCCACCCCCGGGATGTTGCCTCTGTCTGACACGGTGTCCCCATTGGTGTCGTATAGGGACAGGATAGGCTTGTGTTTTGACCGTGCCTTGCGGAAGAAGTGGCGTGTGCATTTCTCCTCCTCCTCCAGGCCCTGGAGTTTTTCCCTGAACTGTTTCTTTTGTTGTTGCTCCCGGTAGAGGGTGGCAAGGTGTTGTTTGGTCTCAGCCAGTTCTCGGGCCACATCCAGACCACCCAGTTGTAGGAGACTTAGGCGTTGGAGGGCCGCGTTGTGGTGTTGAAACCTGGCCCTCTGTTCTGCCGCTTTCCTCCTTCCGACTGACCCGAAGTAGCCCTTTGTCCTGGCCTTAACCATCTCCCACCACTCTATCGGGGAGTCGAACAGTTCTTTTAGGGTCCTCCACTCCAGGTAGCGCCTGGAGAAGGAATGCACCACTGTTGGGTCCTGAAGGATCGATGTATTCATCCTCCAGGTACCCCTACCCGCTCTTGTTTGGCCATCCCATTCCAGGGACACTGTCAACATCCTGTGGTCCGAGAAGTGGGCCGCCTGGCTGGTCAGGGTTCCCATCCTCAGACCTGGCGAGAGCAAGAACATGTCTATCCTGGAGGAAGAATTCCCGGAGGAACTCACCCTTGTGTGTGTCGGCGGGGAGGTGCCACCGGCGTCTACCAGTTGGAAGTCGTCTATGATGGACTGAAGTTCTGTAGTGGATCGGTCTCTCCTGGGCCTGCTGCGGTCCTCATCCCGGAGGGCACAGTTGAAATCTCCCCCCACTAGTACTGGTGTGGGGATGAGGAGGAGAGACCGAAGTTTCTTGAAAAGGGAGACTCTCTTGGCCACGTTGGTTGGGCCGTACACATTGATGACCCTCAGCGGCGAACCCTGGATCTCTAGGTCCAGAACCAGGATTCGCCCGCTCTCTACAACCTCCCCCTTTTTGGTCTGCAGAAAAGGGTTGGCCACCAAAATGCCGACCCCATCAGCTCTATCAATGTTTGAGCCTGACCAGAGAGAGTCCCCCCGTGTCCATTCCTCCTCCAGGGTGGCGTCCATCTCCTTGAATGGGATGGCGCACTCCTGGAGGATATACATGTCTGACTGATGTTGGGTGATGTACTGGTAGACGACCTCCCGTTTGTCTGGTTGCCGGAGGCTTCTGGTGTTGAGAGATGAGATTGTTATCCTCATGGTTCTTGGATTTGGTTTGTTCCAATTTTTGCTAAGTTATTGCACATGAGGTTGAGGCCCTCCAATGGGTCGTTGGGGGCCAGATAGTGTGGTACCTCCCCTTGGCTGCTCATGGTGTGGGGGTTGTCTCCCCTCTGACTGCCTGGTGGCCCCCTCATCTGTGTTGTTGATGAGGTGATTTTCGGTGGCCCGTACGGTCCGGTGAGCATGGACTGGGGGTGGCTGGTGGGCTGTGCAGGGTGAGGAGCATGTGATGACTGGAGAGAGGAAGAGGGTGGGGAGGAGGGTTTGGGGGGGGGAGCCGGCTTACCTGTATGGCGTTGGGGTTTGGGTTCTGGAGTAGTCTTTTTGTCTGGTTTTTTCCGGATTGCCTTTTTTTGTGGTCTTTTGCGTTTTGGTTGAGCCAAGCTCCAGTCATTTTCACTGTCTGATTGGGAGGGGAGGTGGATCTGCGGTGTGCTGCTGGTGGCTATCTCAATAGAGGCCGGCTCCCCCTTCATGGTGTTTTTGCAGGGGGTGGAGGTGGCAATGGGGTTTAGGAGGGGGTGGGTGTTGAGGTTGTCTGTAGGGGGTGCTGGGACGGTTGGTTCCTCTCCTTCTCCTTCTCCGTCGCTCGAGCTCTGATCGTCCCCTCCATCGCTCGGGCGCCGGTCCTCCTCCGTCTCTCCCTTCTCTTCCTCCATGTTGGGTGTGGGTTGGGGTGTGGGTTGGGGTGGGGGTTGGGGTGTGGGTTGGGGTGGGGGTGGGGGTTGGGGTGGTGGTTGGTTGGATTTATAGCCCCGGGCTCTACTTGCATAGGAACTTGGGCAGTCACGGTAAAGATGCCCCTGTCCCCCGCACAGGTTGCAAGGTCTGGTCGTGGTGCACTCCGACGTCGGGTGGTCTTGGCGGCAGATTTTACATACCACGGCCTTGCAGGCCGCTGCCAGATGGCCCAATTGGCCGCAGTTCCTGCAGAGCTTCGGCATACCGTAGTAGTAGACGGAGCCCCTGTTGTTCCCCAGGTTGATGGTGCTGGGGATATGTTGGACTCCGCCTATCCCCTCCGGGTCCGGACGGAGTTGCACCAGCCATTTCTTGGCCCCCGTCCACACTCCGTCTTCATCCAGGACCATCCGGGCCCCCGATTTAAGGGTGGCATGACGGTGTAGCGACACCTCAATATCATATTCCTGAATCACCTCATTGTGGAATTGAATTGTGACCACTTTTGATTCTAAATCCGTTAGTGGGTGGGCTGTAAAACGGTTAAGTGGGGGTTTGTGTTCATTAATCCTATGAAAGGTCCAGAATTCCTCTAACAGTTGGGGGGTTTTAAAGCTCACTTCAAAACATTCATTCGGCCCAGGGGGCTTCACCAGGCAGTTTAGATCAGACGGCACAAAGCCCATACCTCTCTGTAGAACCGCCCTGCTGAATTCCAGGCGGGTCATCGTTGTTACTGGTCTGGCAGTCTTCTGTTGGGGGGCTCCATCCATGGCAGCCTCCTCAGTTGGGTTGAGCGTCAACCTGACGGCGTTGTAGCGCCGCATCGCTCCGGGGTTCATCGTTGGAGTGGGGTGGGGGGGGTGGGGGATCAGGGAGGAAGGAGGGAGAGGAATAGGGTTAGGGGGAGGTTGTAGATAATTTTTTTGGGGGGGGAATAGGGTACTTGCCGTTAGGTTAGGGGTGTTGTTCCTCTCAGGTCCTCACGGCAGATTTTGGACTCTGGCTTGGGTCTGGAACTGGGTTCCCGTCTGGGGACAAAAGAGGGACACCTGAGAGCGAGTGGGGACACCAGGTGGCCAAAGACCTACGGTCTTCAAAGCACTCCCCTGTGTCCCTCTCGCTCCTAGCTTAGATGTTATAGTTGTCCTCCCTCCTGGTCTGGTTGGGGTCCACTGGCTCAGCTGGGTCGGCTGGTGGGTGTTGGGCCCTCTCTCACCTCTGGCGTGCTTGGGAGAGTCGAGGTCTTCGGAAGCTCCTCTCGGGGTCCGGCCTTTCCGCTCTTTTGAGGGGGGCTGCCCAGGGGCCGAACTCGTGCTCCAGTGGCGGGCAGGCCACCTACTGAAAGAGTCGCGGTCTTTGGAAGCTCCTCTCGGGGTCCGGCCTGTCCGCTCTTTGGAGGGGGGCTGCCCAGGGGCCGAACTCGTGCTCCAGTGGCTCCAGTGGCGGGCAGGCCACCTACTGGTCACCTACTGGAAGAGTCGCGGTCTTTGGAAGCTCCTCTCGGGGTCCGGCCTTTCCGCTCTTTGGAGGGGGGCTGCCCAGGGGCCGAACTCGTGCTCCAGTGGCTCCAGTGGCGGGCAGGCCACCTACTGGTCACCTACTGGAAGAGTCGCGGTCTTTGGAAGCTCCTCTCGGGGTCCGGCCTTTCCGCTCTTTGGAGGGGGGCTGCCCAGCGGCCGAACTGCCCCAGTGGTGAAAAGGCCACCTACTGGAAGAGTCGCGGGTCTCCGGCAGCTCCTCTCGGATCCCGGCCTGTTCCGCTCAAAGAGGGGGGGGTGGGTCGGGGGAGCCACCTCCCAGCAGCGGTCAAGCCACCTACTGAGAAGACGTGCTCCCCGACCAAGAATAGAAAAAAAGGAGGGGCATAGAGCCTAGTGAGGAAAAAGGAAAAACCCTAGATTTCTCAAAAAAAACACAAAAACCCACACCCCACCGAAGACTAGCTTTAATAGAAGTCTCTAGTAAGGGCGAAAGGCCTGTGCGTTTCTTGAAGAGAAACCAGAGTTTGCTCTTAGCCAAAAGGCCGAGAAGCAATCACTGTGATCTGAAGAGAAACCAGAGTGTACTGACTTCTACAGAGGAGATCGACACAAGCCGTTCACAGAGACACTAATCGCCACTATGGTGATATTCATGTCACGCCGGACTTTCAATGTGTCCAGTATTAATCCATTCTTTAACCACATTAGGAGAGTGAAGCAATGCTACTATTTACAACATATTACAATACATATCAAAACAATTTCGCACGAGGGTACGACGGGAAATGGAGTGCTATTAATTTGCTATTGAACTCTCGGGTTAACTTAAGCACTGGAATACATTTAAGGCATCACAGGGACACAAACATAATCTGCCATGTCAACATTGTTGCAACGTTTGCAGGAAAGGCGCTATATAAATAAAAAGTATTATTATTATTATTATTGACAAACTCACCATTTGGGCTCCAAACCTTTGGTCTAAAAACATGAGAATAATACAACAAGGAGGGACAGTTGTCCGCTCCTAAGTTAAATACAATTCCGTTAGGAATGCAGGCCTACCCCACCGACTGTGTCACCCAAAGTACAACTCTACCTGCCTATTTCTCTACATACATCTTTGCACAAATGGAAGCACATTATTCACTGTTACCGTGTTGTCAAAGCGAAAGGGTTCCATAGAAAACACATACAAGCATCGACTCCCTCTCAAAACACCTACAGAGGTCAGGTTCATGCAGCAGAATGTCGTTTGCAGTTACAGTTGCCGTTTTCTTTTAAAACATTTCGTTTCAAACTATTGTAGGGAACAACAACATACCTTGTTTGTCTGGGTGGAAACACATATAGTGGCGTCAGGCAGGTAAAATGCAGTAATTGTAAAAAGCTACTCAGACGAATGTCTACCGACAGGTACCTGCAGTAGACCTCCCCCCTCCCCTCCCCTCCAACCCCCATCCAACATGTTCATTAGGTGTCTGAAGGCCTCTGGGAATGAGCTAGTCTTTATTTCCGTGGGGGCAGGGAGGTGAGATGTCTGGCAGTGGGCAAGTCAAGACCCTATTGCAGACCTATTAGATCAGATGCAACCTTATTGTCATTGCAGAGTAACAGACAAAGAAATGCAGTTTAGTGTCTAACCAGAGGTGCAAATAGTGATATAAGAACATGAAAACATGACAGTGATAGTGATAGGTACAGTATGGCAAGTACGGTATACAGTTATGAACTATGTACAGTTAAGGTAGCTATGTACAGTTGTATAAATAGTGGCTATATCAAAGGAGGGGGGGGGGGGAGGGTCATTGTACCCAGTGTGTGTGTGTGTGTGTGTGTGTGGGGGGGGTGATACAGATTCATTGTACCCAGGGGGAGGGGGTGTTCAGCAGTGTGTGTGTGGGGGGGTGGATTGTTTGTCAGAGTGACAGCTCTGTGAAAGAAGCTGTTCTGGAGCCTGCTGGTACAGGGCCTGAGGATCCTGTACCTCCTGAGTCTCTTATGGCAAGGGATCAAATGGTTAAAACATTTTTATAATACTGAGTAATCTATAGGAGGTTTATGGACTCAAGTCATGTGTTAAGTAGATAGATTCAATGTATGTATGTGTTACGGTACATGTGGGAATACGGTACATGTGGGAAAACTAGAGGTAGGGTTAGGTGCTATGTCGACTTGGTACATGCTGGCATGTCTAACCCTAATCCTACCCCTACCCCTACCACATAACCCTAACCATAGACCCCTAGCACCAATCCCAAAATAGCATATTCATTTGCCACTTTTGCCTGCGTTATTTGAGTCAATATTCAAATTGTAATGCAATAATGTGGTACGCAATTGCATTTACATGTTCTAGGAAACACATCGACTACTCATTTATGTCCAGACTGCTACTTTCAGTGTTTCCCATCAATTACCTATTGTTCCGCCAGTTTCATACCGAACCAAAAATACTTTTACTTTCTCATAATAGCATAAAAGACCTCTAACATTGTGATTTACGCTGTTCTATTTCATGGAGCTCCGCCCCATAGGGGAGCTATGCTCCTATTGGTTTACCCAACTACCTTAAAGAATTGCTCCATAGTCCTAACTAACATCACTGTTTGAATGTGTGCTTAAAGGGAACCCTGGTTATTAAGACATGTAGGCCTTAATACGTTCTAATTGCCATCTCCTACTAAAACATGTTGGTAGAAACACATGAAATAATTATGTTTATAGACACACAATGGTGTAGTGGTAGCGCCCTCTGGTGGCTGTGAGCAGTAAATGTAGGAGTATTTCCTATTCGGTGTCAATGAATCACTCTGGTAATGTGGATGATTAAATCCAACTGTGAAATGACAAAAGACAAGGGGTAGTGGTGGTCTAGTCTAGTGGATAGTGAGTTGGATTTGTGATCGGAAGGTTGTGAGTTCAAATCCCGCCTGAAACCACACCACTACTAGTGTGTCCTATATATATATATATATATATATATATATATATATATATATATATATATATATATATATATATATATATATATATATATATATATATATAAGCACCCATCCTAAATTTCGTTGTTTGGTACCTGTACTGTAGCAATGACAATAAAGACCATTCATTCATTCATTCATTCATTCATGCATAACTCTACAGTGAAATCAGAAGTAAGCTATACACGTCTACAAAACAAGTTAACGTTTCTGTTAAATGTTGATAATAATGATGCTTCGCTAAATCGTTACTTTACCACACAAGACAGAGCAGAACATCGAGACGTCTTTTGTGTCCACTTGAGGGCGCCACTGAACCAAGACACAGAAGTTCTGTCTTTCTGGATAGGAAGCGAGAAGAGGGGGAGAGGACGCGACGAATTTAGTTTGACTTACCACAGAGTAACTCTTCTATTAAAACAGACCTGCTAGAACATTAGAATAGATTAGATTTAACGTTATTGTCATCGCAGAGTACAAGTACAATACAACGAAATGAGTTTAGCATCCAACCAAAATAGTGCAAATAGTGATATAACTTATAAGGGCATGATATAAAATAGAACCAGAATGGTAGTGATAGGTGACTATAATAATAGTAATAAGTGCAGAGGTAGTGTTGTAAACATCAGTTTAGAGGTATATACAGTTATGAGCTATATACAGAGCTGTGTACACGGAGGTAGTTTATGTACAGTATCTAATGTGCAGAAGTATAAAAGACGCTATGTCAGGAGACATACCCTTTATTGAGAAGAATGTAAAATGATCTCTTGTTACAATGAATGACCATGTGATCATGTAAAACACGTGTTGGGTCTCACACCTAATGTTATCCAAGTGAAGGAGAATACTTTATATTTCACAGGTGTAGGAAGCCCCGCCGTAAAGCAGGGCATAACAAAAATTAGTTGATACTCATAATGTTCCTCTCCACGGAAATCTTTAGTAAAAGTGTTTTTTATTGGTTTTTATAAAAACGCAACACCGTGTATACAATCAATTAATCAAACAATCAGACATTTAAGACATTACATTCAACAACAACCAACATTAAACTAACTAAAGTGCTCAGTGTTCAGTGTATTGTCCAGTGTAGTGTAATGTTCAGTGTTCAGTGTTCAGTGTCCAGGTTCCAGTGTCGGTAGGAGGCAGGGGTAAAAAACCTGTTCGCTGTGCATCCGGGAAAAAATTCCCCTGCAGCCCTCTAGTTGTAGAGCGACTACTATCCAGTTTGCCCACCAGTGCAAAGCCGTGGCTCCCCCACCTCCCTCCCCCGAGGGACCCCACACACCCGACTCACCCGACCCACCACCGGCGCGTCCGGCCCAGCCCACCAGGCTCAGACTCCTGTAGCCCTTCACGAGGCTAGCCGGACCAGGTGCCCCAGCGGCGGAGCAGATCGAGCACGCAGGCCGACCGGAGGCCCCTGAGGAGAGGCCCAGAGAGCTCGGCGCATGGCAGGCAAGCAGAGGCGAAAACCCTGTACACAGCTTATCCAGGGAAAAAGCTCCCTGGCTCTTCTCAGCTTGTTCCGGGCTGGGGGTTGGGGGTTGGCGGGTAGGGGACTGGGCCTGTAGCTGGGGGCCTGGAGTTGGGGGGGGGGGGCCCGGAACAGGGGGTTTGGGGTCGCTGAGTTGGAACCTGGGGTTGGTGCTGGGGTGACGTGGTGGTTCCCGCCGGTCTCTGCTCCTGGGTCTGGAAGCCTGGGTAGGTGTCAGAGCTGGATATGACATGTGCCTGAAAAGATACAGGAGTGAGAGAAGGGAGGTGTGCATGGTTTGTGTAGTGTGCATTTTGGTGTCAGGCGGGTGATCAGTACTTCCCTGTGACCCAGTGGTGTTGGTCATCCTGGTGCTGGTGGTGCTGGCAGAGACGGCTGGTTCGGCTGTGGGTTGTGTGTGTTGATATTCTGGTGAGTGTAGGAAGTGGGTCAGTGCTGTGTACATGTGTAGGTGGTGGAAGGTGCAGTAAACTTCCCTGTTGGTGTTGTGCGCTGCTCCTGTCCTGGTCCTTGTGATGGTGATACTGCTGACCAGGGCTTGTGCTGGAACAGTGGTGAAGGTGATAGTGCAGGAACTGGTGGTGTAGTGAGGTAGGCCCGGGGTGGGGGGGGGTTGGTCGATGCGGCGCGGCATGGGGGGGGGTTTAGAGGATGACGTCCTTCCATCTCTCCACCCCCCACACCGCTCTTGCTTGATCCGGGTTATTTTTAAAGTCAACAATAGCATGGTCCCTGAGGCAGAGGGTGATTCTCCTCCTCAGGGTTGTCAGGTGGACGCTCTGTTTCTGATAGACCCTGATGTTCCTCGTCTCCCAGAGTACCTGCTTGACGGCGCTGATGATCCTCCACTGTTGTTGTAGTTGGGGGGTTGTGCACCCCCCGGGAGGACCATACAGGATGTTATCGCCCGTCAAGCGGGGCAGGGTCAGCAGGCTGTTTAGGGAGACAGAGGGAACAAACAGGGCCCAGACCCGCCTGGCCACGGAGCACTCACAGAACAGGTGGTTAATGTGTTCTGTGTCCGTGCATCCGTGGGGGCATTTATCAGTCGTTGCGATGTGCCGCCTATGCAAGAATTCCCTAGTGGGGAGACAACCATGAGCAGCCATCCAGGCAATGTCTTTTTGTTTATTGTTAGTACATTTATGATTAATGTTTTTCCATACCTGTTTGGAGTCCACGGCTGTGCTGGCCTTGGGGTGAGTAATGGTTTCCTTCGACCTTATGAAGGTCATAATGTCTTTGTATTTCCATGAGGCCAGCCCAGCCGCGGACAATCCTGTCTTGAAGGCAAAGTCCCTCCATATCTTGTAGACAGGAGGGGGGTCCCAGCTGTAGGGCACAGTGTGATTTATTGATGCGGTCACCCTGAGTGTCCGGAGGATGGGTGTGGCATAGTATATTTCAAAGAACCTGGCTTTCCTATCTTTGTTGTTGATGTTGTTGATGAGGTTGGAGAGTCCCTGTGCCCTAATGATGTTTAGGATGTCTGGGACCCCTTTCCCCCCATTCTCCACTGTTTTGTACAGGGTGGTGCGTTTTAGTTTTTCCATCTGGCTCCCCCAGACAAAGGTAAACATGATCCTTTCGATGGTTTTGGATACTGCTCTGTCTGGGGGAAACACCCTGCCCAGGTAAAGGAGAATGGGAAGAACAATAGCCTTCAGGACCAGGATCTTGCCTGTCATTGTGAGAGGCCGTGCACTCCACTCACAGATCTTCTTTTGGACCTGGCGGATGGTCTCCTTCCAGCTGCCGGAGGCTCCTCCATCTTTCTGGTAGGTGATCCCCAGCAGCTTAATGTTTTCCGTCTTTACAGGGAAGGAGGTTGCCAGGTTCTCCTGCCAGTGCTGCGACAGAAACAGCTCACACTTACTCCTATTGATCAGGGCGCCAGTGGCTGCACAGTAGTCCTCCACCACTTTCGTTGCTGTGGAAATGGAGCGACTATCCGTGCCGACGATGGTAATGTCGTCCATGTACGCCACCACCTTGAGCCTCTCCCCCCGGGCCCCTGGTAGAGGGTAGCCCATGATGTTGGGGGAGCTCCTGATCTTCCGTAGGAACGGCTCCAGGTAGATGACGTACAGTAGAGGGGCCAAGGGGCATCCCTGCCGTACTCCAGCTTTGATGGGGAAGGGGTCTGTCAACTGGTTGTTGATCCGAACTCTGCTCGTGATGTTGTTGTAGCAGAGTTCGGTCCAGTTGAGCAGGTGCTGGGGGAAGTTCATGCCTCTCAGCACCCTCTGCAGGAAACCATGGTTAACCCTGTCAAAGGCCTTCTCCTGATCCAGGCTGAGAAGGCCTAAAGGGGACCTCCGCTCCTGGGAGTGCAGGATGAGGTCTCTCACCAGGAGCAGGTTGTCATTGATGGACCTACCGGGGACGCTACAGGTCTGGTCAGGGGCTATAACTGAGGGGAGGAGGGTTTGAAACCGTTGGGTGAGGGCTTTTGTCATAATTTTATAGTCCACTGGGAGGAGATTGATGGGGCGCCAGTTCCGGAGGTCCTTGAGGTCCCCTTTCTTGGGGATCAGTGTGACCGTACTCTGTCTCATTGACTCTCCAAGCCTCCCTTCCCTGTAGACGGCTTTGAAGACCTCCGCCAAGTCCTCCTTGAGGAGATCCCAGAGAGTCTTGTAGAACTCTGCTGGGATCCCATCCGGTCCAGGGGCCTTGTGTGTATTCAAGGAGTGCACGGCCCGGGTGAGCTCCTCCGTGGTCAGTTCTGGGTTCTCACTCTCACCACCCTCGGGGACCCGGTCCAGACCATCCAGGAAGGTGGCCATGAGAGTCTCGTCGGTTGTCTTGATGTTGTAGAGACTCTCGTAGAACTCTCTTGCCACCCCCGGGATGTTGCCTCTGTCTGACACGGTGTCCCCATTGGTGTCGTATAGGGACAGGATAGGCTTGTGTTTTGACCGTGCCTTGCGGAAGAAGTGGCGTGTGCATTTCTCCTCCTCCTCCAGGCTCTGGAGTTTTTCCCTGAACTGTTTCTTTTGTTGTTGCTCCCGGTAGAGGGTGGCAAGGTGTTGTTTGGTCTCAGCCAGTTCTCGGGCCACATCCAGACCACCCAGTTGTAGGAGACTTAGGCGTTGGAGGGCCGCGTTGTGGTGTTGAAACCTGGCCCTCTGTTCTGCCGCTTTCCTCCTTCCGACTGACCCGAAGTAGCCCTTTGTCCTGGCCTTAACCATCTCCCACCACTCTATCGGGGAGTCGAACAGTTCTTTTAGGGTCCTCCACTCCAGGTAGCGCCTGGAGAAGGAATGCACCACTGTTGGGTCCTGAAGGATCGATGTATTCATCCTCCAGGTACCCCTACCCGCTCTTGTTTGGCCATCCCATTCCAGGGACACTGTCAACATCCTGTGGTCCGAGAAGTGGGCCGCCTGGCTGGTCAGGGTTCCCATCCTCAGACCTGGCGAGAGCAAGAACATGTCTATCCTGGAGGAAGAATTCCCGGAGGAACTCACCCTTGTGTGTGTCGGCGGGGAGGTGCCACCGGCGTCTACCAGTTGGAAGTCGTCTATGATGGACTGAAGTTCTGTAGTGGATCGGTCTCTCCTGGGCCTGCTGCGGTCCTCATCCCGGAGGGCACAGTTGAAATCTCCCCCCACTAGGACTGGTGTGGGGATGAGGAGGAGAGACCGAAGTTTCTTGAAAAGGGAGACTCTCTTGGCCACGTTGGTTGGGCCGTACACATTGATGACCCTCAGCGGCGAACCCTGGATCTCTAGGTCCAGAACCAGGATTCGCCCGCTCTCTACAACCTCCCCCTTTTTGGTCTGCAGAAAAGGGTTGGCCACCAAAATGCCGACCCCATCAGCTCTATCAATGTTTGAGCCTGACCAGAGAGAGTCCCCCCGTGTCCATTCCTCCTCCAGGGTGGCGTCCATCTCCTTGAATGGGATGGCGCACTCCTGGAGGATATACATGTCTGACTGATGTTGGGTGATGTACTGGTAGACGACCTCCCGTTTGTCTGGTTGCCGGAGGCTTCTGGTGTTGAGAGATGAGATTGTTATCCTCATGGTTCTTGGATTTGGTTTGTTCCAATTTTTGCTAAGCTATTGCACATGAGGTTGAGGCCCTCCAATGGGTCGTTGGGGGCCAGATAGTGTGGTACCTCCCCTTGGCTGCTCATGGTGTGGGGGTTGTCTCCCCTCTGACTGCCTGGTGGCCCCCTCATCTGTGTAGGAAATCTTTAGTAAAAGGCGAAAGATTTATGCGATCTGAAGAGAAACCAGAGTGTACTGACTTCTACAGAGGAGATCGACACAAGCCGTTCACAGAGACACTAATCTCCACTTTGGTGATATTCATGTCACGCCGGACTTTCAATGTGTCCAGTATTAATCCATTCTTTAACCACATTAGGAGAGTGAAGCAATGCTACTATTTACAACATATTACAATACATATCAAAACAATTTCGCACGAGGGTACGACGGGAAATGGAGTGCTATTAATTTGCTATTGAACTCTCGGGTTAACTTAAGCACTGGAATACATTTAAGGCATCACAGGGACACAAACATAATCTGCCATGTCAACATTGTTGCAACGTTTGCAGGAAAGGCGCTATATAAATAAAAAGTATTATTATTATTATTATTGACAAACTCACCATTTGGGCTCCAAACCTTTGGTCTAAAAACATGAGAATAATACAACAAGGAGGGACAGTTGTCCGCTCCTAAGTTAAATACAATTCCGTTAGGAATGCAGGCCTACCCCACCGACTGTGTCACCCAAAGTACAACTCTACCTGCCTATTTCTCTACATACATCTTTGCACAAATGGAAGCACATTATTCACTGTTACCGTGTTGTCAAAGCGAAAGGGTTCCATAGAAAACACATACAAGCATCGACTCCCTCTCAAAACACCTACAGAGGTCAGGTTCATGCAGCAGAATGTCGTTTGCAGTTACAGTTGCCGTTTTCTTTTAAAACATTTCGTTTCAAACTATTGTAGGGAACAACAACATACCTTGTTTGTCTGGGTGGAAACACATATAGTGGCGTCAGGCAGGTAAAATGCAGTAATTGTAAAAAGCTACTCAGACGAATGTCTACCGACAGGTACCTGCAGTAGACCTCCCCCCTCCCCTCCCCTCCAACATGTTCATTAGGTGTCTGAAGGCCTCTGGGAATGAGCTAGTCTTTATTTCCGTGGGGGCAGGGAGGTGAGATGTCTGGCAGTGGGCAAGTCAAGACCCTATTGCAGACCTATTAGATCAGATGCAACCTTATTGTCATTGCAGAGTAACAGACAAAGAAATGCAGTTTAGTGTCTAACCAGAGGTGCAAATAGTGATATAAGAACATGAAAACATGACAGTGATAGTGATAGGTACAGTATGGCAAGTACGGTATACAGTTATGAACTATGTACAGTTAAGGTAGCTATGTACAGTTGTATAAATAGTGGCTATATCAAAGGAGGGGGGGGGGGGAGGGTCATTGTACCCAGTGTGTGTGTGTGTGTGGGGGGGTGATACAGATTCATTGTACCCAGGGGGAGGGGGTGTTCAGCAGTGTGTGTGTGGGGGGGTGGATTGTTTGTCAGAGTGACAGCTCTGTGAAAGAAGCTGTTCTGGAGCCTGCTGGTACAGGGCCTGAGGATCCTGTACCTCCTGAGTCTCTTATGGCAAGGGATCAAATGGTTAAAACATTTTTATAATACTGAGTAATCTATAGGAGGTTTATGGACTCAAGTCATGTGTTAAGTAGATAGATTCAATGTATGTATGTGTTACGGTACATGTGGGAATACGGTACATGTGGGAAAACTAGAGGTAGGGTTAGGTGCTATGTCGACTTGGTACATGCTGGCATGTCTAACCCTAATCCTACCCCTACCCCTACCACATAACCCTAACCATAGACCCCTAGCACCAATCCCAAAATAGCATATTCATTTGCCACTTTTGCCTGCGTTATTTGAGTCAATATTCAAATTGTAATGCAATAATGTGGTACGCAATTGCATTTACATGTTCTAGGAAACACATCGACTACTCATTTATGTCCAGACTGCTACTTTCAGTGTTTCCCATCAATTACCTATTGTTCCGCCAGTTTCATACCGAACCAAAAATACTTTTACTTTCTCATAATAGCATAAAAGACCTCTAACATTGTGATTTACGCTGTTCTATTTCATGGAGCTCCGCCCCATAGGGGAGCTATGCTCCTATTGGTTTACCCAACTACCTTAAAGAATTGCTCCATAGTCCTAACTAACATCACTGTTTGAATGTGTGCTTAAAGGGAACCCTGGTTATTAAGACATGTAGGCCTTAATACGTTCTAATTGCCATCTCCTACTAAAACATGTTGGTAGAAACACATGAAATAATTATGTTTATAGACACACAATGGTGTAGTGGTAGCGCCCTCTGGTGGCTGTGAGCAGTAAATGTAGGAGTATTTCCTATTCGGTGTCAATGAATCACTCTGGTAATGTGGATGATTAAATCCAACTGTGAAATGACAAAAGACAAGGGGTAGTGGTGGTCTAGTCTAGTGGATAGTGAGTTGGATTTGTGATCGGAAGGTTGTGAGTTCAAATCCCGCCTGAAACCACACCACTACTAGTGTGTCCTATATATATATATATATATATATATATATATATATATATATATATATATATATATATATATATATATATATATATATATATATATATATAAGCACCCATCCTAAATTTCGTTGTTTGGTACCTGTACTGTAGCAATGACAATAAAGACCATTCATTCATTCATTCATTCATTCATGCATAACTCTACAGTGAAATCAGAAGTAAGCTATACACGTCTACAAAACAAGTTAACGTTTCTGTTAAATGTTGATAATAATGATGCTTCGCTAAATCGTTACTTTACCACACAAGACAGAGCAGAACATCGAGACGTCTTTTGTGTCCACTTGAGGGCGCCACTGAACCAAGACACAGAAGTTCTGTCTTTCTGGATAGGAAGCGAGAAGAGGGGGAGAGGAGGCGACGAATTTAGTTTGACTTACCACAGAGTAACTCTTCTATTAAAACAGACCTGCTAGAACATTAGACTAGATTAGATTTAACGTTATTGTCATCGCAGAGTACAAGTACAATACAACGAAATGAGTTTAGCATCCAACCAAAATAGTGCAAATAGTGATATAACTTATAAGGGCATGATATAAAATAGAACCAGAATGGTAGTGATAGGTGACTATAATAATAGTAATAAGTGCAGAGGTAGTGTTGTAAACATCAGTTTAGAGGTATATACAGTTATGAGCTATATACAGAGCTGTGTACACGGAGGTAGTTTATGTACAGTATCTAATGTGCAGAAGTATAAAAGACGCTATGTCAGGAGACATACCCTTTATTGAGAAGAATGTAAAATGATCTCTTGTTACAATGAATGACCATGTGATCATGTAAAACACGTGTTGGGTCTCACACCTAATGTTATCCAAGTGAAGGAGAATACTTTATATTTCACAGGTGTAGGAAGCCCCGCCGTAAAGCAGGGCATAACAAAAATTAGTTGATACTCATAATGTTCCTCTCCACGGAAGTCTTTAGTAAAAGGTGTTTTTTATTGGTTTTTATAAAAACGCAACACCGTGTATACAATCAATTAATCAAACAATCAGACATTTAAGACATTACATTCAACAACAACCAACATTAAACTAACTAAAGTGCTCAGTGTTCAGTGTATTGTCCAGTGTAGTGTAATGTTCAGTGTTCAGTGTTCAGTGTCCAGGTTCCAGTGTCGGTAGGAGGCAGGGGTAAAAAACCTGTTCGCTGTGCATCCGGGAAAAAAATTCCCCTGCAGCCCTCTAGTTGTAGAGCGACTACTATCCAGTTTGCCCACCAGTGCAAAGCCGTGGCTCCCCCACCTCCCTCCCCCGAGGGACCCCACACACCCGACTCACCCGACCCGCCCCACCACCGGCGCGTCCGGCCCAGCCCACCAGGCTCAGACTCCTATAGCCCTTCACGAGGCTAGCCGGACCAGGCGCCCCAGCGGCGGAGCAGATCGAGCACGCAGGCCGACCGGAGGCCCCTGAGGAGAGGCCCAGAGAGCTCGGCGCATGGCAGGCAAGCAGAGGCGAAAAACCTGTACACAGCTTATCCAGGGAAAAAGCTCCCTGGCTCTTCTCAGCTTGTTCCGGGCTGGGGGTTGGGGGTTGGCGGGTAGGGGACTGGGCCTGTAGCTGGGGGCCTGGAGTTGGGGGGGGGGGGCCCGGAACAGGGGGTTTGGGGTCGCTGAGTTGGAACCTGGGGTTGGTGCTGGGGTGACGTGGTGGTTCCCGCCGGTCTCTGCTCCTGGGTCTGGAAGCCTGGGTAGGTGTCAGAGCTGGATATGACATGTGCCTGAAAAGATACAGGAGTGAGAGAAGGGAGGTGTGCATGGTTTGTGTAGTGTGCATTTTGGTGTCAGGCGGGTGATCAGTACTTCCCTGTGACCCAGTGGTGTTGGTCATCCTGGTGCTGGTGGTGCTGGCAGAGACGGCTGGTTCGGCTGTGGGTTGTGTGTGTTGATATTCTGGTGAGAGTAGGAAGTGGGTCAGTGCTGTGTACATGTGTAGGTGGTGGAAGGTGCAGTAAACTTCCCTGTTGGTGTTGTGCGCTGCTCCTCTCCTGGTCCTTGTGATGGTGATACTGCTGACCAGGGCTTGTGCTGGAACGGTGGTGAAGGTGATAGTGCAGGAACTGGTGGTGTAGTGAGGTAGGCCCGGGGTGGGGGGGGATTGGTCGATGCGGCGCGGCATGGGGGGGGGTTTAGAGGATGACGTCCTTCCATCTTTCCACCCCCCACACCGCTCTTGCTTGATCCGGGTTATTTTTAAAGTCAACAATAGCATGGTCCCTGAGGCAGAGGGTGATTCTCCTCCTCAGGGTTGTCAGGTGGACGCTCTGTTTCTGATAGACCCTGATGTTCCTCGTCTCCCAGAGTACCTGCTTGACGGCGCTGATGATCCTCCACTGTTGTTGTAGTTGGGGGGTTGTGCACCCCCCGGGAGGACCATACAGGATGTTCTCGCTCGTCAGTCTTTAGTAAAAGGCGAAAGGCTTGTGCGATCTGAAGAGATACCAGAGTGTACTGACTTCTACAGAGGAGATCGACACAAGCCGTTCACAGAGACACTAATCGCCACTATGGTGATATTCATGTCACGCCGGACTTTCAATGTGTCCAGTATTAATCCATTCTTTAACCACATTAGGAGAGTGAAGCAATGCTACTATTTACAACATATTACAATACATATCAAAACAATTTCGCACGAGGGTACGACGGGAAATGGAGTGCTATTAATTTGCTATTGAACTCTCGGGTTAACTTAAGCACTGGAATACATTTAAGGCATCACAGGGACACAAACATAATCTGCCATGTCAACATTGTTGCAACGTTTGCAGGAAAGGCGCTATATAAATAAAAAGTATTATTATTATTATTATTATTATTGACAAACTCACCATTTGGGCTCCAAACCTTTGGTCTAAAAACATGAGAATAATACAACAAGGAGGGACAGTTGTCCGCTCCTAAGTTAAATACAATTCCGTTAGGAATGCAGGCCTACCCCACCGACTGTGTCACCCAAAGTACAACTCTACCTGCCTATTTCTCTACATACATCTTTGCACAAATGGAAGCACATTATTCACTGTTACCGTGTTGTCAAAGCGAAAGGGTTCCATAGAAAACACATACAAGCATCGACTCCCTCTCAAAACACCTACAGAGGTCAGGTTCATGCAGCAGAATGTCGTTTGCAGTTACAGTTGCCGTTTTCTTTTAAAACATTTCGTTTCAAACTATTGTAGGGAACAACAACATACCTTGTTTGTCTGGGTGGAAACACATATAGTGGCGTCAGGCAGGTAAAATGCAGTAATTGTAAAAAGCTACTCAGACGAATGTCTACCGACAGGTACCTGCAGTAGACCTCCCCCCTCCCCTCCCCTCCAACATGTTCATTAGGTGTCTGAAGGCCTCTGGGAATGAGCTAGTCTTTATTTCCGTGGGGGCAGGGAGGTGAGATGTCTGGCAGTGGGCAAGTCAAGACCCTATTGCAGACCTATTAGATCAGATGCAACCTTATTGTCATTGCAGAGTAACAGACAAAGAAATGCAGTTTAGTGTCTAACCAGAGGTGCAAATAGTGATATAAGAACATGAAAACATGACAGTGATAGTGATAGGTACAGTATGGCAAGTACGGTATACAGTTATGAACTATGTACAGTTAAGGTAGCTATGTACAGTTGTATAAATAGTGGCTATATCAAAGGAGGGGGGGGGGGGAGGGTCATTGTACCCAGTGTGTGTGTGTGTGTGGGGGGGTGATACAGATTCATTGTACCCAGGGGGAGGGGGTGTTCAGCAGTGTGTGTGTGGGGGGGTGGATTGTTTGTCAGAGTGACAGCTCTGTGAAAGAAGCTGTTCTGGAGCCTGCTGGTACAGGGCCTGAGGATCCTGTACCTCCTGAGTCTCTTATGGCAAGGGATCAAATGGTTAAAACATTTTTATAATACTGAGTAATCTATAGGAGGTTTATGGACTCAAGTCATGTGTTAAGTAGATAGATTCAATGTATGTATGTGTTACGGTACATGTGGGAATACGGTACATGTGGGAAAACTAGAGGTAGGGTTAGGTGCTATGTCGACTTGGTACATGCTGGCATGTCTAACCCTAATCCTACCCCTACCCCTACCACATAACCCTAACCATAGACCCCTAGCACCAATCCCAAAATAGCATATTCATTTGCCACTTTTGCCTGCGTTATTTGAGTCAATATTCAAATTGTAATGCAATAATGTGGTACGCAATTGCATTTACATGTTCTAGGAAACACATCGACTACTCATTTATGTCCAGACTGCTACTTTCAGTGTTTCCCATCAATTACCTATTGTTCCGCCAGTTTCATACCGAACCAAAAATACTTTTACTTTCTCATAATAGCATAAAAGACCTCTAACATTGTGATTTACGCTGTTCTATTTCATGGAGCTCCGCCCCATAGGGGAGCTATGCTCCTATTGGTTTACCCAACTACCTTAAAGAATTGCTCCATAGTCCTAACTAACATCACTGTTTGAATGTGTGCTTAAAGGGAACCCTGGTTATTAAGACATGTAGGCCTTAATACGTTCTAATTGCCATCTCCTACTAAAACATGTTGGTAGAAACACATGAAATAATTATGTTTATAGACACACAATGGTGTAGTGGTAGCGCCCTCTGGTGGCTGTGAGCAGTAAATGTAGGAGTATTTCCTATTCGGTGTCAATGAATCACTCTGGTAATGTGGATGATTAAATCCAACTGTGAAATGACAAAAGACAAGGTGTAGTGGTGGTCTAGTCTAGTGGATAGTGAGTTGGATTTGTGATCGGAAGGTTGTGAGTTCAAATCCCGCCTGAAACCACACCACTACTAGTGTGTCCTATATATATATATATATATATATATATATATATATATATATATATATATATATATAAGCACCCATCCTAAATTTCGTTGTTTGGTACCTGTACTGTAGCAATGACAATAAAGACCATTCATTCATTCATTCATTCATTCATGCATAACTCTACAGTGAAATCAGAAGTAAGCTATACACGTCTACAAAACAAGTTAACGTTTCTGTTAAATGTTGATAATAATGATGCTTCGCTAAATCGTTACTTTACCACACAAGACAGAGCAGAACATCGAGACGTCTTTTGTGTCCACTTGAGGGCGCCACTGAACCAAGACACAGAAGTTCTGTCTTTCTGGATAGGAAGCGAGAAGAGGGGGAGAGGACGCGACGAATTTAGTTTGACTTACCACAGAGTAACTCTTCTATTAAAACAGACCTGCTAGAACATTAGACTAGATTAGATTTAACGTTATTGTCATCGCAGAGTACAAGTACAATACAACGAAATGAGTTTAGCATCCAACCAAAATAGTGCAAATAGTGATATAACTTATAAGGGCATGATATAAAATAGAACCAGAATGGTAGTGATAGGTGACTATAATAATAGTAATAAGTGCAGAGGTAGTGTTGTAAACATCAGTTTAGAGGTATATACAGTTATGAGCTATATACAGAGCTGTGTACACGGAGGTAGTTTATGTACAGTATCTAATGTGCAGAAGTATAAAAGACGCTATGTCAGGAGACATACCCTTTATTGAGAAGAATGTAAAATGATCTCTTGTTACAATGAATGACCATGTGATCATGTAAAACACGTGTTGGGTCTCACACCTAATGTTATCCAAGTGAAGGAGAATACTTTATATTTCACAGGTGTAGGAAGCCCCGCCGTAAAGCAGGGCATAACAAAAATTAGTTGATACTCATAATGTTCCTCTCCACGGAAGTCTTTAGTAAAAGGTGTTTTTTATTGGTTTTTATAAAAACGCAACACCGTGTATACAATCAATTAATCAAACAATCAGACATTTAAGACATTACATTCAACAACAACCAACATTAAACTAACTAAAGTGCTCAGTGTTCAGTGTATTGTCCAGTGTAGTGTAATGTTCAGTGTTCAGTGTTCAGTGTCCAGGTTCCAGTGTCGGTAGGAGGCAGGGGTAAAAAACCTGTTCGCTGTGCATCCGGGAAAAAAATTCCCCTGCAGCCCTCTAGTTGTAGAGCGACTACTATCCAGTTTGCCCACCAGTGCAAAGCCGTGGCTCCCCCACCTCCCTCCCCCGAGGGACCCCACACACCCGACTCACCCGACCCGCCCCACCACCGGCGCGTCCGGCCCAGCCCACCAGGCTCAGACTCCTATAGCCCTTCACGAGGCTAGCCGGACCAGGCGCCCCAGCGGCGGAGCAGATCGAGCACGCAGGCCGACCGGAGGCCCCTGAGGAGAGGCCCAGAGAGCTCGGCGCATGGCAGGCAAGCAGAGGCGAAAAACCTGTACACAGCTTATCCAGGGAAAAAGCTCCCTGGCTCTTCTCAGCTTGTTCCGGGCTGGGGGTTGGGGGTTGGCGGGTAGGGGACTGGGCCTGTAGCTGGGGGCCTGGAGTTGGGGGGGGGGGGCCCGGAACAGGGGGTTTGGGGTCGCTGAGTTGGAACCTGGGGTTGGTGCTGGGGTGACGTGGTGGTTCCCGCCGGTCTCTGCTCCTGGGTCTGGAAGCCTGGGTAGGTGTCAGAGCTGGATATGACATGTGCCTGAAAAGATACAGGAGTGAGAGAAGGGAGGTGTGCATGGTTTGTGTAGTGTGCATTTTGGTGTCAGGCGGGTGATCAGTACTTCCCTGTGACCCAGTGGTGTTGGTCATCCTGGTGCTGGTGGTGCTGGCAGAGACGGCTGGTTCGGCTGTGGGTTGTGTGTGTTGATATTCTGGTGAGAGTAGGAAGTGGGTCAGTGCTGTGTACATGTGTAGGTGGTGGAAGGTGCAGTAAACTTCCCTGTTGGTGTTGTGCGCTGCTCCTCTCCTGGTCCTTGTGATGGTGATACTGCTGACCAGGGCTTGTGCTGGAACGGTGGTGAAGGTGATAGTGCAGGAACTGGTGGTGTAGTGAGGTAGGCCCGGGGTGGGGGGGGATTGGTCGATGCGGCGCGGCATGGGGGGGGGTTTAGAGGATGACGTCCTTCCATCTTTCCACCCCCCACACCGCTCTTGCTTGATCCGGGTTATTTTTAAAGTCAACAATAGCATGGTCCCTGAGGCAGAGGGTGATTCTCCTCCTCAGGGTTGTCAGGTGGACGCTCTGTTTCTGATAGACCCTGATGTTCCTCGTCTCCCAGAGTACCTGCTTGACGGCGCTGATGATCCTCCACTGTTGTTGTAGTTGGGGGGTTGTGCACCCCCCGGGAGGACCATACAGGATGTTCTCGCTCGTCAGTCTTTAGTAAAAGGCGAAAGGCTTGTGCGATCTGAAGAGATACCAGAGTGTACTGACTTCTACAGAGGAGATCGACACAAGCCGTTCACAGAGACACTAATCGCCACTATGGTGATATTCATGTCACGCCGGACTTTCAATGTGTCCAGTATTAATCCATTCTTTAACCACATTAGGAGAGTGAAGCAATGCTACTATTTACAACATATTACAATACATATCAAAACAATTTCGCACGAGGGTACGACGGGAAATGGAGTGCTATTAATTTGCTATTGAACTCTCGGGTTAACTTAAGCACTGGAATACATTTAAGGCATCACAGGGACACAAACATAATCTGCCATGTCAACATTGTTGCAACGTTTGCAGGAAAGGCGCTATATAAATAAAAAGTATTATTATTATTATTATTATTATTGACAAACTCACCATTTGGGCTCCAAACCTTTGGTCTAAAAACATGAGAATAATACAACAAGGAGGGACAGTTGTCCGCTCCTAAGTTAAATACAATTCCGTTAGGAATGCAGGCCTACCCCACCGACTGTGTCACCCAAAGTACAACTCTACCTGCCTATTTCTCTACATACATCTTTGCACAAATGGAAGCACATTATTCACTGTTACCGTGTTGTCAAAGCGAAAGGGTTCCATAGAAAACACATACAAGCATCGACTCCCTCTCAAAACACCTACAGAGGTCAGGTTCATGCAGCAGAATGTCGTTTGCAGTTACAGTTGCCGTTTTCTTTTAAAACATTTCGTTTCAAACTATTGTAGGGAACAACAACATACCTTGTTTGTCTGGGTGGAAACACATATAGTAGCGTCAGGCAGGTAAAATGCAGTAATTGTAAAAAGCTACTCAGACGAATGTCTACCGACAGGTACCTGCAGTAGACCTCCCCCCTCCCCTCCCCTCCAACATGTTCATTAGGTGTCTGAAGGCCTCTGGGAATGAGCTAGTCTTTATTTCCGTGGGGGCAGGGAGGTGAGATGTCTGGCAGTGGGCAAGTCAAGACCCTATTGCAGACCTATTAGATCAGATGCAACCTTATTGTCATTGCAGAGTAACAGACAAAGAAATGCAGTTTAGTGTCTAACCAGAGGTGCAAATAGTGATATAAGAACATGAAAACATGACAGTGATAGTGATAGGTACAGTATGGCAAGTACGGTATACAGTTATGAACTATGTACAGTTAAGGTAGCTATGTACAGTTGTATAAATAGTGGCTATATCAAAGGAGGGGGGGGGGGGGGGGGGAGGGTCATTGTACCCAGTGTGTGTGTGTGTGGGGGGGGGGTGATACAGATTCATTGTACCCAGGGGGAGGGGGTGTTCAGCAGTGTGTGTGTGGGGGGGTGGATTGTTTGTCAGAGTGACAGCTCTGTGAAAGAAGCTGTTCTGGAGCCTGCTGGTACAGGGCCTGAGGATCCTGTACCTCCTGAGTCTCTTATGGCAAGGGATCAAATGGTTAAAACATTTTCATAATACTGAGTAATCTATAGGAGGTTTATGGACTCAAGTCATGTGTTAAGTAGATAGATTCAATGTATGTATGTGTTACGGTACATGTGGGAATACGGTACATGTGGGAAAACTAGAGGTAGGGTTAGGTGCTATGTCGACTTGGTACATGCTGGCATGTCTAACCCTAATCCTACCCCTACCCCTACCACATAACCCTAACCATAGACCCCTAGCACCAATCCCAAAATAGCATATTCATTTGCCACTTTTGCCTGCGTTATTTGAGTCAATATTCAAATTGTAATGCAATAATGTGGTACGCAATTGCATTTACATGTTCTAGGAAACACATCGACTACTCATTTATGTCCAGACTGCTACTTTCAGTGTTTCCCATCAATTACCTATTGTTCCGCCAGTTTCATACCGAACCAAAAATACTTTTACTTTCTCATAATAGCATAAAAGACCTCTAACATTGTGATTTACGCTGTTCTATTTCATGGAGCTCCGCCCCATAGGGGAGCTATGCTCCTATTGGTTTACCCAACTACCTTAAAGAATTGCTCCATAGTCCTAACTAACATCACTGTTTGAATGTGTGCTTAAAGGGAACCCTGGTTATTAAGACATGTAGGCCTTAATACGTTCTAATTGCCATCTCCTACTAAAACATGTTGGTAGAAACACATGAAATAATTATGTTTATAGACACACAATGGTGTAGTGGTAGCGCCCTCTGGTGGCTGTGAGCAGTAAATGTAGGAGTATTTCCTATTCGGTGTCAATGAATCACTCTGGTAATGTGGATGATTAAATCCAACTGTGAAATGACAAAAGACAAGGGGTAGTGGTGGTCTAGTCTAGTGGATAGTGAGTTGGATTTGTGATCGGAAGGTTGTGAGTTCAAATCCCGCCTGAAACCACACCACTACTAGTGTGTCCTATATATATATATATATATATATATATATATATATATATATATATATATATATATATATATATATATATATAAGCACCCATCCTAAATTTCGTTGTTTGGTACCTGTACTGTAGCAATGACAATAAAGACCATTCATTCATTCATTCATTCATTCATGCATAACTCTACAGTGAAATCAGAAGTAAGCTATACACGTCTACAAAACAAGTTAACGTTTCTGTTAAATGTTGATAATAATGATGCTTCGCTAAATCGTTACTTTACCACACAAGACAGAGCAGAACATCGAGACGTCTTTTGTGTCCACTTGAGGGCGCCACTGAACCAAGACACAGAAGTTCTGTCTTTCTGGATAGGAAGCGAGAAGAGGGGGAGAGGACGCGACGAATTTAGTTTGACTTACCACAGAGTAACTCTTCTATTAAAACAGACCTGCTAGAACATTAGACTAGATTAGATTTAACGTTATTGTCATCGCAGAGTACAAGTACAATACAACGAAATGAGTTTAGCATCCAACCAAAATAGTGCAAATAGTGATATAACTTATAAGGGCATGATATAAAATAGAACCAGAATGGTAGTGATAGGTGACTATAATAATAGTAATAAGTGCAGAGGTAGTGTTGTAAACATCAGTTTAGAGGTATATACAGTTATGAGCTATATACAGAGCTGTGTACACGGAGGTAGTTTATGTACAGTATCTAATGTGCAGAAGTATAAAAGACGCTATGTCAGGAGACATACCCTTTATTGAGAAGAATGTAAAATGATCTCTTGTTACAATGAATGACCATGTGATCATGTAAAACACGTGTTGGGTCTCACACCTAATGTTATCCAAGTGAAGGAGAATACTTTATATTTCACAGGTGTAGGAAGCCCCGCCGTAAAGCAGGGCATAACAAAAATTAGTTGATACTCATAATGTTCCTCTCCACGGAAGTCTTTAGTAAAAGTGTTTTTTATTGGTTTTTATAAAAACGCAACACCGTGTATACAATCAATTAATCAAACAATCAGACATTTAAGACATTACATTCAACAACAACCAACATTAAACTAACTAAAGTGCTCAGTGTTCAGTGTATTGTCCAGTGTAGTGTAATGTTCAGTGTTCAGTGTTCAGTGTCCAGGTTCCAGTGTCGGTAGGAGGCAGGGGTAAAAAACCTGTTCGCTGTGCATCCGGGAAAAAAATTCCCCTGCAGCCCTCTAGTTGTAGAGCGACTACTATCCAGTTTGCCCACCAGTGCAAAGCCGTAGCTCCCCCACCTCCCTCCCCCGAGGGACCCCACACACCCGACTCACCCGACCCGCCCCACCACCGGCGCATCCGGCCCAGCCCACCAGGCTCAGACTCCTGTAGCCCTTCACGAGGCTAGCCGGACCAGGCGCCCCAGCGGCGGAGCAGATCGAGCACGCAGGCCGACCGGAGGCCCCTGAGGAGAGGCCCAGAGAGCTCGGCGCATGGCAGGCAAGCAGAGGCGAAAAACCTGTACACAGCTTATCCAGGGAAAAAGCTCCCTGGCTCTTCTCAGCTTGTTCCGGGCTGGGGGTTGGGGGTTGGCGGGTAGGGGACTGGGCCTGTAGCTGGGGGCCTGGAGTTGGGGGGGGGTGGCCCGGAACAGGGGGTTTGGGGTCGCTGAGTTGGAACCTGGGGTTGGTGCTGGGGTGACGTGGTGGTTCCCGCCGGTCTCTGCTCCTGGGTCTGGAAGCCTGGGTTGGTGTCAGAGCTGGATATGACATGTGCCTGAAAAGATACAGGAGTGAGAGAAGGGAGGTGTGCATGGTTTGTGTAGTGTGCATTTTGGTGTCAGGCGGGTGATCAGTACTTCCCTGTGACCCAGTGGTGTTGGTCATCCTGGTGCTGGTGGTGCTGGCAGAGACGGCTGGTTCGGCTGTGGGTTGTGTGTGGTGATATTCTGGTGAGGGTAGGAAGTGGGTCAGTGCTGTGTACATGTGTAGGTGGTGGAAGGTGCAGTAAACTTCCCTGTTGGTGTTGTGCGCTGCTCCTCTCCTGGTCCTTGTGATGGTGATACTGCTGACCAGGGCTTGTGCTGGAACGGTGGTGAAGGTGATAGCGCAGGAACTGGTGGTGTAGTGAGGTAGGCCCGGGGTGGGGGGGGGTTGGTCGATGCGGCGCGGCATGGGGGGGGGTTTAGAGGATGACGTCCTTCCATCTCTCCACCCCCCACACCGCTCTTGCTTGATCCGGGTTATTTTTAAAATCAACAATAGCATGGTCCCTGAGGCAGAGGGTGATTCTCCTCCTCAGGGTTGTCAGGTGGACGCTCTGTTTCTGATAGACCCTGATGTTCCTCGTCTCCCAGAGTACCTGCTTGACGGCGCTGATGATCCTCCACTCTTGTTGTAGTTGGGGGGTTGTGCACCCCCCGGGAGGACCATACAGGATGTTCTCGCCCGTCAAGCGGGGCAGGGTCAGCAGGCTGTTTAGGGAGACAGAGGGAACAAACAGGGCCCAGACCCGCCTGGCCACGGGGCACTCACAGAACAGGTGGTTAATGTGTTCTGTGTCCGTGCATCCGTGGGGGCATTTCTCAGTCGTTGCGATGTGCCGCCTATGCAAGAATTCCCTAGTGGGGAGACAACCATGAGCAGCCATCCAGGCAATGTCTTTTTGTTTATTGTTCGTACATTTATGATTAATGTTTTTCCATACCTGTTTGGAGTCCACGGCTGTGCTGGCCTTGGGGTGAGTAATGGTTTCCTTCGACCTTATGAAGGTCATGATGTCTTTGTATTTCCATGAGGCCAGCCCAGCCGCGGACAATCCTGTCTTGAAGGCAAAGTCCCTCCATATCTTGTAGACAGGAGGGGGGTCCCAGCTGTAGGGCACAGTGTGATTTATTGATGCGGTCACCCTGAGTGTCCGGAGGATGGGTGTGGCATAGTATATTTCAAAGAACCTGGCTTTCCTATCTTTGTTGTTGATGTTGTTGATGAGGTTGGAGAGTCCCTGTGCCCTAATGATGTTTAGGATGTCTGGGACCCCTTTCCCCCCATTCTCCACTGTTTTGTACAGGGTGGTGCGTTTTAGTTTTTCCATCTGGCTCCCCCAGACAAAGGTAAACATGATCCTTTCGATGGTTTTGGATACTGCTCTGTCTGGGGGAAACACCCTGCCCAGGTAAAGGAGAATGGGAAGAACAATAGCCTTCAGGACCAGGATCTTGCCTGTCATTGTGAGAGGCCGTGCACTCCACTCACAGATCTTCTTTTGGACCTGGCGGATGGTCTCCTTCCAGCTGCCGGAGGCTCCTCCATCTTTCTGGTAGGTGATCCCCAGCAGCTTAATGTTTTCCGTCTTTACAGGGAAGGAGGTTGCCAGGTTCTCCTGCCAGTGCTGCGACAGAAACAGCTCACACTTACCCCTATTGATCAGGGCGCCCGTGGCTGCACAGTAGTCCTCCACCACTTTCGTTGCTGTGGAAATGGAGCGACTATCCGTGCCGACGATGGTAATGTCGTCCATGTACGCCACCACCTTGAGCCTCTCCCCCCGGGCCCCTGGTAGAGGGTAGCCCATGATGTTGGGGGAGCTCCTGATCTTCCGTAGGAACGGCTCCAGGTAGATGACGTACAGTAGAGGGGCCAAGGGGCATCCCTGCCGTACTCCAGCTTTGATGGGGAAGGGGTCTGTCAACTGGTTGTTGATCCGAACTCTGCTCGTGATGTTGTTGTAGCAGAGTTCGGTCCAGTTGAGCAGGTGCTGGGGGAAGTTCATGCCTCTCAGCACCCTCTGCAGGAAACCATGGTTAACCCTGTCAAAGGCCTTCTCCTGATCCAGGCTGAGAAGGCCTAAAGGGGACCTCCGCTCCTGGGAGTGCAGGATGAGGTCTCTCACCAGGAGCAGGTTGTCGTTGATGGACCTACCGGGGACGCTACAGGTCTGGTCAGGGGCTATAACTGAGGGGAGGAGGGTTTGAAACCGTTGGGTGAGGGCTTTTGTCATGATTTTATAGTCCACTGGGAGGAGATTGATGGGGCGCCAGTTCCGGAGGTCCTTGAGGTCCCCTTTCTTGGGGATCAGTGTGACCGTACTCTGTCTCATTGACTCTCCAAGCCTCCCTTCCCTGTAGACGGCTTTGAAGACCTCCGCCAAGTCCTCCTTGAGGAGATCCCAGAGAGTCTTGTAGAACTCTGCTGGGATCCCATCCGGTCCAGGGGCCTTGTGTGTATTCAAGGAGTGCACGGCCCGGGTGAGCTCCTCCGTGGTCAGCTCTGGGTTCTCACTCTCACCACCCTCGGGGACCCGGTCCAGACCATCCAGGAAGGTGGCCATGAGAGTCTCGTCGGTTGTCTTGATGTTGTAGAGACTCTCGTAGAACTCTCTTGCCACCCCCGGGATGTTGCCTCTGTCTGACACGGTGTCCCCATTGGTGTCGTATAGGGACAGGATAGGCTTGTGTTTTGACCGTGCCTTGCGGAAGAAGTGGCGTGTGCATTTCTCCTCCTCCTCCAGGCCCTGGAGTTTTTCCCTGAACTGTTTCTTTTGTTGTTGCTCCCGGTAGAGGGTGGCAAGGTGTTGTTTGGTCTCAGCCAGTTCTCGGGCCACATCCAGACCACCCAGTTGTAGGAGACTTAGGCGTTGGAGGGCCGCGTTGTGGTGTTGAAACCTGGCCCTCTGTTCTGCCGCTTTCCTCCTTCCGACTGACCCGAAGTAGCCCTTTGTCCTGGCCTTAACCATCTCCCACCACTCTATCGGGGAGTCGAACAGTTCTTTTAGGGTCCTCCACTCCAGGTAGCGCCTGGAGAAGGAATGCACCACTGTTGGGTCCTGAAGGATCGATGTATTCATCCTCCAGGTACCCCTACCCGCTCTTGTTTGGCCATCCCATTCCAGGGACACTGTCAACATCCTGTGGTCCGAGAAGTGGGCCGCCTCACATATAGTGGCGTCAGGCAGGTAAAATGCAGTAATTGTAAAAAGCTACTCAGACGAATGTCTACCGACAGGTACCTGCAGTAGACCTCCCCCCTCCCCTCCCCTCCAACATGTTCATTAGGTGTCTGAAGGCCTCTGGGAATGAGCTAGTCTTTATTTCCGTGGGGGCAGGGAGGTGAGATGTCTGGCAGTGGGCAAGTCAAGACCCTATTGCAGACCTATTAGATCAGATGCAACCTTATTGTCATTGCAGAGTAACAGACAAAGAAATGCAGTTTAGTGTCTAACCAGAGGTGCAAATAGTGATATAAGAACATGAAAACATGACAGTGATAGTGATAGGTACAGTATGGCAAGTACGGTATACAGTTATGAACTATGTACAGTTAAGGTAGCTATGTACAGTTGTATAAATAGTGGCTATATCAAAGGAGGGGGGGGGGGGAGGGTCATTGTACCCAGTGTGTGTGTGTGTGGGGGGGGGTGATACAGATTCATTGTACCCAGGGGGAGGGGGTGTTCAGCAGTGTGTGTGTGGGGGGGTGGATTGTTTGTCAGAGTGACAGCTCTGTGAAAGAAGCTGTTCTGGAGCCTGCTGGTACAGGGCCTGAGGATCCTGTACCTCCTGAGTCTCTTATGGCAAGGGATCAAATGGTTAAAACATTTTTATAATACTGAGTAATCTATAGGAGGTTTATGGACTCAAGTCATGTGTTAAGTAGATAGATTCAATGTATGTATGTGTTACGGTACATGTGGGAATACGGTACATGTGGGAAAACTAGAGGTAGGGTTAGGTGCTATGTCGACTTGGTACATGCTGGCATGTCTAACCCTAATCCTACCCCTACCCCTACCACATAACCCTAACCATAGACCCCTAGCACCAATCCCAAAATAGCATATTCATTTGCCACTTTTGCCTGCGTTATTTGAGTCAATATTCAAATTGTAATGCAATAATGTGGTACGCAATTGCATTTACATGTTCTAGGAAACACATCGACTACTCATTTATGTCCAGACTGCTACTTTCAGTGTTTCCCATCAATTACCTATTGTTCCGCCAGTTTCATACCGAACCAAAAATACTTTTACTTTCTCATAATAGCATAAAAGACCTCTAACATTGTGATTTACGCTGTTCTATTTCATGGAGCTCCGCCCCATAGGGGAGCTATGCTCCTATTGGTTTACCCAACTACCTTAAAGAATTGCTCCATAGTCCTAACTAACATCACTGTTTGAATGTGTGCTTAAAGGGAACCCTGGTTATTAAGACATGTAGGCCTTAATACGTTCTAATTGCCATCTCCTACTAAAACATGTTGGTAGAAACACATGAAATAATTATGTTTATAGACACACAATGGTGTAGTGGTAGCGCCCTCTGGTGGCTGTGAGCAGTAAATGTAGGAGTATTTCCTATTCGGTGTCAATGAATCACTCTGGTAATGTGGATGATTAAATCCAACTGTGAAATGACAAAAGACAAGGGGTAGTGGTGGTCTAGTCTAGTGGATAGTGAGTTGGATTTGTGATCGGAAGGTTGTGAGTTCAAATCCCGCCTGAAACCACACCACTACTAGTGTGTCCTATATATATATATATATATATATATATATATATATATATATATATATATAAGCACCCATCCTAAATTTCGTTGTTTGGTACCTGTACTGTAGCAATGACAATAAAGACCATTCATTCATTCATTCATTCATTCATGCATAACTCTACAGTGAAATCAGAAGTAAGCTATACACGTCTACAAAACAAGTTAACGTTTCTGTTAAATGTTGATAATAATGATGCTTCGCTAAATCGTTACTTTACCACACAAGACAGAGCAGAACATCGAGACGTCTTTTGTGTCCACTTGAGGGCGCCACTGAACCAAGACACAGAAGTTCTGTCTTTCTGGATAGGAAGCGAGAAGAGGGGGAGAGGACGCGACGAATTTAGTTTGACTTACCACAGAGTAACTCTTCTATTAAAACAGACCTGCTAGAACATTAGACTAGATTAGATTTAACGTTATTGTCATCGCAGAGTACAAGTACAATACAACGAAATGAGTTTAGCATCCAACCAAAATAGTGCAAATAGTGATATAACTTATAAGGGCATGATATAAAATAGAACCAGAATGGTAGTGATAGGTGACTATAATAATAGTAATAAGTGCAGAGGTAGTGTTGTAAACATCAGTTTAGAGGTATATACAGTTATGAGCTATATACAGAGCTGTGTACACGGAGGTAGTTTATGTACAGTATCTAATGTGCAGAAGTATAAAAGACGCTATGTCAGGAGACATACCCTTTATTGAGAAGAATGTAAAATGATCTCTTGTTACAATGAATGACCATGTGATCATGTAAAACACGTGTTGGGTCTCACACCTAATGTTATCCAAGTGAAGGAGAATACTTTATATTTCACAGGTGTAGGAAGCCCCGCCGTAAAGCAGGGCATAACAAAAATTAGTTGATACTCATAATGTTCCTCTCCACGGAAGTCTTTAGTAAAAGTGTTTTTTATTGGTTTTTATAAAAACGCAACACCGTGTATACAATCAATTAATCAAACAATCAGACATTTAAGACATTACATTCAACAACAACCAACATTAAACTAACTAAAGTGCTCAGTGTTCAGTGTATTGTCCAGTGTAGTGTAATGTTCAGTGTTCAGTGTTCAGTGTCCAGGTTCCAGTGTCGGTAGGAGGCAGGGGTAAAAATCCTGTTCGCTGTGCATCCGGGAAAAAAATTCCCCTGCAGCCCTCTAGTTGTAGAGCGACTACTATCCAGTTTGCCCACCAGTGCAAAGCCGTAGCTCCCCCACCTCCCTCCCCCGAGGGACCCCACACACCCGACTCACCCGACCCGCCCCACCACCGGCGCATCCGGCCCAGCCCACCAGGCTCAGACTCCTGTAGCCCTTCACGAGGCTAGCCGGACCAGGCGCCCCAGCGGCGGAGCAGATCGAGCACGCAGGCCGACCGGAGGCCCCTGAGGAGAGGCCCAGAGAGCTCGGCGCATGGCAGGCAAGCAGAGGCGAAAAACCTGTACACAGCTTATCCAGGGAAAAAGCTCCCTGGCTCTTCTCAGCTTGTTCCGGGCTGGGGGTTGGGGGTTGGCGGGTAGGGGACTGGGCCTGTAGCTGGGGGCCTGGAGTTGGGGGGGGGTGGCCCGGAACAGGGGGTTTGGGGTCGCTGAGTTGGAACCTGGGGTTGGTGCTGGGGTGACGTGGTGGTTCCCGCCGGTCTCTGCTCCTGGGTCTGGAAGCCTGGGTTGGTGTCAGAGCTGGATATGACATGTGCCTGAAAAGATACAGGAGTGAGAGAAGGGAGGTGTGCATGGTTTGTGTAGTGTGCATTTTGGTGTCAGGCGGGTGATCAGTACTTCCCTGTGACCCAGTGGTGTTGGTCATCCTGGTGCTGGTGGTGCTGGCAGAGACGGCTGGTTCGGCTGTGGGTTGTGTGTGGTGATATTCTGGTGAGGGTAGGAAGTGGGTCAGTGCTGTGTACATGTGTAGGTGGTGGAAGGTGCAGTAAACTTCCCTGTTGGTGTTGTGCGCTGCTCCTCTCCTGGTCCTTGTGATGGTGATACTGCTGACCAGGGCTTGTGCTGGAACGGTGGTGAAGGTGATAGCGCAGGAACTGGTGGTGTAGTGAGGTAGGCCCGGGGTGGGGGGGGGTTGGTCGATGCGGCGCGGCATGGGGGGGGGTTTAGAGGATGACGTCCTTCCATCTCTCCACCCCCCACACCGCTCTTGCTTGATCCGGGTTATTTTTAAAATCAACAATAGCATGGTCCCTGAGGCAGAGGGTGATTCTCCTCCTCAGGGTTGTCAGGTGGACGCTCTGTTTCTGATAGACCCTGATGTTCCTCGTCTCCTAGAGTACCTGCTTGACGGCGCTGATGATCCTCCACTCTTGTTGTAGTTGGGGGGTTGTGCACCCCCCGGGAGGACCATACAGGATGTTCTCGCCCGTCAAGCGGGGCAGGGTCAGCAGGCTGTTTAGGGAGACAGAGGGAACAAACAGGGCCCAGACCCGCCTGGCCACGGGGCACTCACAGAACAGGTGGTTAATGTGTTCTGTGTCCGTGCATCCGTGGGGGCATTTCTCAGTCGTTGCGATGTGCCGCCTATGCAAGAATTCCCTAGTGGGGAGACAACCATGAGCAGCCATCCAGGCAATGTCTTTTTGTTTATTGTTCGTACATTTATGATTAATGTTTTTCCATACCTGTTTGGAGTCCACGGCTGTGCTGGCCTTGGGGTGAGTAATGGTTTCCTTCGACCTTATGAAGGTCATGATGTCTTTGTATTTCCATGAGGCCAGCCCAGCCGCGGACAATCCTGTCTTGAAGGCAAAGTCCCTCCATATCTTGTAGACAGGAGGGGGGTCCCAGCTGTAGGGCACAGTGTGATTTATTGATGCGGTCACCCTGAGTGTCCGGAGGATGGGTGTGGCATAGTATATTTCAAAGAACCTGGCTTTCCTATCTTTGTTGTTGATGTTGTTGATGAGGTTGGAGAGTCCCTGTGCCCTAATGATGTTTAGGATGTCTGGGACCCCTTTCCCCCCATTCTCCACTGTTTTGTACAGGGTGGTGCGTTTTAGTTTTTCCATCTGGCTCCCCCAGACAAAGGTAAACATGATCCTTTCGATGGTTTTGGATACTGCTCTGTCTGGGGGAAACACCCTGCCCAGGTAAAGGAGAATGGGAAGAACAATAGCCTTCAGGACCAGGATCTTGCCTGTCATTGTGAGAGGCCGTGCACTCCACTCACAGATCTTCTTTTGGACCTGGCGGATGGTCTCCTTCCAGCTGCCGGAGGCTCCTCCATCTTTCTGGTAGGTGATCCCCAGCAGCTTAATGTTTTCCGTCTTTACAGGGAAGGAGGTTGCCAGGTTCTCCTGCCAGTGCTGCGACAGAAACAGCTCACACTTACCCCTATTGATCAGGGCGCCCGTGGCTGCACAGTAGTCCTCCACCACTTTCGTTGCTGTGGAAATGGAGCGACTATCCGTGCCGACGATGGTAATGTCGTCCATGTACGCCACCACCTTGAGCCTCTCCCCCCGGGCCCCTGGTAGAGGGTAGCCCATGATGTTGGGGGAGCTCCTGATCTTCCGTAGGAACGGCTCCAGGTAGATGACGTACAGTAGAGGGGCCAAGGGGCATCCCTGCCGTACTCCAGCTTTGATGGGGAAGGGGTCTGTCAACTGGTTGTTGATCCGAACTCTGCTCGTGATGTTGTTGTAGCAGAGTTCGGTCCAGTTGAGCAGGTGCTGGGGGAAGTTCATGCCTCTCAGCACCCTCTGCAGGAAACCATGGTTAACCCTGTCAAAGGCCTTCTCCTGATCCAGGCTGAGAAGGCCTAAAGGGGACCTCCGCTCCTGGGAGTGCAGGATGAGGTCTCTCACCAGGAGCAGGTTGTCGTTGATGGACCTACCGGGGACGCTACAGGTCTGGTCAGGGGCTATAACTGAGGGGAGGAGGGTTTGAAACCGTTGGGTGAGGGCTTTTGTCATGATTTTATAGTCCACTGGGAGGAGATTGATGGGGCGCCAGTTCCGGAGGTCCTTGAGGTCCCCTTTCTTGGGGATCAGTGTGACCGTACTCTGTCTCATTGACTCTCCAAGCCTCCCTTCCCTGTAGACGGCTTTGAAGACCTCCGCCAAGTCCTCCTTGAGGAGATCCCAGAGAGTCTTGTAGAACTCTGCTGGGATCCCATCCGGTCCAGGGGCCTTGTGTGTATTCAAGGAGTGCACGGCCCGGGTGAGCTCCTCCGTGGTCAGCTCTGGGTTCTCACTCTCACCACCCTCGGGGACCCGGTCCAGACCATCCAGGAAGGTGGCCATGAGAGTCTCGTCGGTTGTCTTGATGTTGTAGAGACTCTCGTAGAACTCTCTTGCCACCCCCGGGATGTTGCCTCTGTCTGACACGGTGTCCCCATTGGTGTCGTATAGGGACAGGATAGGCTTGTGTTTTGACCGTGCCTTGCGGAAGAAGTGGCGTGTGCATTTCTCCTCCTCCTCCAGGCCCTGGAGTTTTTCCCTGAACTGTTTCTTTTGTTGTTGCTCCCGGTAGAGGGTGGCAAGGTGTTGTTTGGTCTCAGCCAGTTCTCGGGCCACATCCAGACCACCCAGTTGTAGGAGACTTAGGCGTTGGAGGGCCGCGTTGTGGTGTTGAAACCTGGCCCTCTGTTCTGCCGCTTTCCTCCTTCCGACTGACCCGAAGTAGCCCTTTGTCCTGGCCTTAACCATCTCCCACCACTCTATCGGGGAGTCGAACAGTTCTTTTAGGGTCCTCCACTCCAGGTAGCGCCTGGAGAAGGAATGCACCACTGTTGGGTCCTGAAGGATCGATGTATTCATCCTCCAGGTACCCCTACCCGCTCTTGTTTGGCCATCCCATTCCAGGGACACTGTCAACATCCTGTGGTCCGAGAAGTGGGCCGCCTGGCTGGTCAGGGTTCCCATCCTCAGACCTGGCGAGAGCAAGAACATGTCTATCCTGGAGGAAGAATTCCCGGAGGAACTCACCCTTGTGTGTGTCGGCGGGGAGGTGCCACCGGCGTCTACCAGTTGGAAGTCGTCTATGATGGACTGAAGTTCTGTAGTGGATCGGTCTCTCCTGGGCCTGCTGCGGTCCTCATCCCGGAGGGCACAGTTGAAATCTCCCCCCACTAGGACTGGTGTGGGGATGAGGAGGAGAGACCGAAGTTTCTTGAAAAGGGAGACTCTCTTGGCCACGTTGGTTGGGCCGTACACATTGATGACCCTCAGCGGCGAACCCTGGATCTCTAGGTCCAGAACCAGGATTCGCCCGCTCTCTACAACCTCCCCCTTTTTGGTCTGCAGAAAAGGGTTGGCCACCAAAATGCCGACCCCATCAGCTCTATCAATGTTTGAGCCTGACCAGAGAGAGTCCCCCCGTGTCCATTCCTCCTCCAGGGTGGCGTCCATCTCCTTGAATGGGATGGCGCACTCCTGGAGGATATACATGTCTGACTGATGTTGGGTGATGTACTGGTAGACGACCTCCCGTTTGTCTGGTTGCCGGAGGCTTCTGGTGTTGAGAGATGAGATTGTTATCCTCATGGTTCTTGGATTTGGTTTGTTCCAATTTTTGCTAAGCTATTGCACATGAGGTTGAGGCCCTCCAATGGGTCGTTGGGGGCCAGATAGTGTGGTACCTCCCCTTGGCTGCTCATGGTGTGGGGGTTGTCTCCCCTCTGACTGCCTGGTGGCCCCCTCATCTGTGTTGTTGATGAGGTGATTTTCGGTGGCCCGTACGGTCCGGTGAGCATGGACTGGGGGTGGCTGGTGGGCTGTGCAGGGTGAGGAGCATGTGATGACTGGAGAGAGGAAGAGGGTGGGGAGGAGGGTTTGGGGGGGGGAGCCGGCTTACCTGTATGGCGTTGGGGTTTGGGTTCTGGTGTAGTCTTTTTGTCTGGTTTTTTCCGGATTGCCTTTTTTTGTGGTCTTTTGCGTTTTGGTTGAGCCAAGCTCCAGTCATTTTCACTGTCTGATTGGGAGGGGAGGTGGATCTGCGGTGTGCTGCTGGTGGCTATCTCAATAGAGGCCGGCTCCCCCTTCATGGTGTTTTTGCAGGGGGTGGAGGTGGCCATGGGGTTTAGGAGGGGGTGGGTGTTGAGGTTGTCTGTAGGGGGTGCTGGGACGGTTGGTTCCTCTCCTTCTCCTTCTCCGTCGCTCGAGCTCTGATCGTCCCCTCCATCGCTCGGGCGCCGGTCCTCCTCCGTCTCTCCCTTCTCTTCCTCCATGTTGGGTGTGGGTTGGGGTGTGGGTTGGGGTGGGGGTTGGGGTGGGGGTGGGGGTGTGGGTTGGGGTGGGGGTGGGGGTTGGGGTGGTGGTTGGTTGGATTTATAGCCCCGGGCTCTACTTGCATAGGAACTTGGGCAGTCACGGTAAAGATGCCCCTGTCCCCCGCACAGGTTGCAAGGTCTGGTCGTGGTGCACTCCGACGTCGGGTGGTCTTGGCGGCAGATTTTACATACCACGGCCTTGCAGGCCGCTGCCAGATGGCCCAATTGGCCGCAGTTCCTGCAGAGCTTCGGCATACCGTAGTAGTAGACGGAGCCCCTGTTGTTCCCCAGGTTGATGGTGCTGGGGATATCTTGGACTCCGCCTATCCCCTCCGGGTCCGGACGGAGTTGCACCAGCCATTTCTTGGCCCCCGTCCACACTCCGTCTTCATCCAGGACCATCCGGGCCCCCGATTTAAGGGTGGCATGACGGTGTAGCCACACCTCAATATCATATTCCTGAATCACCTCATTGTGGAATTGAATTGTGACCACTTTTGATTCTAAATCCGTTAGTGGGTGGGCTGTAAAACGGTTAAGTGGGGGTTTGTGTTCATTAATCCTATGAAAGGTCCAGAATTCCTCTAACAGTTGGGGGGTTTTAAAGCTAACTTCAAAACATTCATTCGGCCCAGGGGGCTTCACCAGGCAGTTTAGATCAGACGGCACAAAGCCCATACCTCTCTGTAGAACCGCCCTGCTGAATTCCAGGCGGGTCATCGTTGTTACTGGTCTGGCAGTCTTCTGTTGGGGGGCTCCATCCATGGCAGCCTCCTCAGTTGGGTTGAGCGTCAACCTGACGGCGTTGTAGCGCCGCATCGCTCCGGGGTTCATCGTTGGAGTGGGGTGGTGGGGGTGGGGGATCAGGGAGGAAGGAGGGAGAGGAATAGGGTTAGGGGGAGGTTGTAGATAATTTTTTTGGGGGGGGAATAGGGTACTTGCCGTTAGGTTAGGGGTGTTGTTCCTCTCAGGTCCTCACGGCAGATTTTGGACTCTGGCTTGGGTCTGGAACTGGGTTCCCGTCTGGGGACAAAAGAGGGACACCTGAGAGCGAGTGGGGACACCAGGTGGCCAAAGACCTACGGTCTTGAAAGCACTCCCCTGTGTCCCTCTCGCTCCTAGCTTAGATGTTATAGTTGTCCTCCCTCCTGGTCTGGTTGGGGTCCACTGGCTCAGCTGGGTCGGCTGGTGGGTGTTGGGCCCTCTCTCACCTCTGGCGTGCTTGGGAGAGTCGAGGTCTTCGGAAGCTCCTCTCGGGGTCCGGCCTTTCCGCTCTTTTGAGGGGGGCTGCCCAGGGGCCGAACTCGTGCTCCAGTGGCGGGCAGGCCACCTACTGAAAGAGTCGCGGTCTTTGGAAGCTCCTCTCGGGGTCCGGCCTGTCCGCTCTTTGGAGGGGGGCTGCCCAGGGGCCGAACTCGTGCTCCAGTGGCTCCAGTGGCGGGCAGGCCACCTACTGGTCATCCACTGGAAGAGTCGCGGTCTTTGGAAGCTCCTCTCGGGGTCCGGCCTTTCCGCTCTTTGGAGGGGGGCTGCCCAGGGGCCGAACTCGTGCTCCAGTGGCTCCAGTGGCGGGCAGGCCACCTACTGGTCACCTACTGGAAGAGTCGCGGTCTTTGGAAGATCCTCTCGGGGTCCGGCCTTTCCGCTCTTTGGAGGGGGGCTGCCCAGCGGCCGAACTGCCCCAGTGGTGAAAAGGACACCTACTGGAAGAGTCGCGGGTCTCCGGCAGCTCCTCTCGGATCCCGGCCTGTTCCGCTCAAAGAGGGGGGGTGGGTCGGGGGAGCCACCTCCCAGCAGCGGGCAAGCCACCTACTGAGAAGACGTGCTCCCCGACCAAGAATAGAAAAAAAGGAGGGGCATAGAGCCTAGTGAGGAAAAAGGAAAAACCCTAGATTTCTCAAAAAAACACAAAAACCCACACCCCACCGGAGACTAGCTTTAATAGAAGTCTCTAGTAAGGGCGAAAGGCCTGTGCGTTTCTTGAAGAGAAACCAGAGTTTGCTCTTAGCCAAAAGGCCGAGAAGCAATACACGGTGCGATCTGAAGAGAAACCAGAGTGTACTGACTTCTACAGAGGAGATCGACACAAGCCGTTCACAGAGACACTAATCGCCACTATGGTGATATTCATGTCACGCCGGACTTTCAATGTGTCCAGTATTAATCCATTCTTTAACCACATTAGGAGAGTGAAGCAATGCTACTATTTACAACATATTACAATACATATCAAAACAATTTCGCACGAGGGTACGACGGGAAATGGAGTGCTATTAATTTGCTATTGAACTCTCGGGTTAACTTAAGCACTGGAATACATTTAAGGCATCACAGGGACACAAACATAATCTGCCATGTCAACATTGTTGCAACGTTTGCAGGAAAGGCGCTATATAAATAAAAAGTATTATTATTATTATTATTATTATTGACAAACTCACCATTTGGGCTCCAAACCTTTGGTCTAAAAACATGAGAATAATACAACAAGGAGGGACAGTTGTCCGCTCCTAAGTTAAATACAATTCCGTTAGGAATGCAGGCCTACCCCACCGACTGTGTCACCCAAAGTACAACTCTACCTGCCTATTTCTCTACATACATCTTTGCACAAATGGAAGCACATTATTCACTGTTACCGTGTTGTCAAAGCGAAAGGGTTCCATAGAAAACACATACAAGCATCGACTCCCTCTCAAAACACCTACAGAGGTCAGGTTCATGCAGCAGAATGTCGTTTGCAGTTACAGTTGCCGTTTTCTTTTAAAACATTTCGTTTCAAACTATTGTAGGGAACAACAACATACCTTGTTTGTCTGGGTGGAAACACATATAGTAGCGTCAGGCAGGTAAAATGCAGTAATTGTAAAAAGCTACTCAGACGAATGTCTACCGACAGGTACCTGCAGTAGACCTCCCCCCTCCCCTCCCCTCCAACATGTTCATTAGGTGTCTGAAGGCCTCTGGGAATGAGCTAGTCTTTATTTCCGTGGGGGCAGGGAGGTGAGATGTCTGGCAGTGGGCAAGTCAAGACCCTATTGCAGACCTATTAGATCAGATGCAACCTTATTGTCATTGCAGAGTAACAGACAAAGAAATGCAGTTTAGTGTCTAACCAGAGGTGCAAATAGTGATATAAGAACATGAAAACATGACAGTGATAGTGATAGGTACAGTATGGCAAGTACGGTATACAGTTATGAACTATGTACAGTTAAGGTAGCTATGTACAGTTGTATAAATAGTGGCTATATCAAAGGAGGGGGGGGGGGGGGGGGGAGGGTCATTGTACCCAGTGTGTGTGTGTGTGTGTGGGGGGGGTGATACAGATTCATTGTACCCAGGGGGAGGGGGTGTTCAGCAGTGTGTGTGTGGGGGGGTGGATTGTTTGTCAGAGTGACAGCTCTGTGAAAGAAGCTGTTCTGGAGCCTGCTGGTACAGGGCCTGAGGATCCTGTACCTCCTGAGTCTCTTATGGCAAGGGATCAAATGGTTAAAACATTTTCATAATACTGAGTAATCTATAGGAGGTTTATGGACTCAAGTCATGTGTTAAGTAGATAGATTCAATGTATGTATGTGTTACGGTACATGTGGGAATACGGTACATGTGGGAAAACTAGAGGTAGGGTTAGGTGCTATGTCGACTTGGTACATGCTGGCATGTCTAACCCTAATCCTACCCCTACCCCTACCACATAACCCTAACCATAGACCCCTAGCACCAATCCCAAAATAGCATATTCATTTGCCACTTTTGCCTGCGTTATTTGAGTCAATATTCAAATTGTAATGCAATAATGTGGTACGCAATTGCATTTACATGTTCTAGGAAACACATCGACTACTCATTTATGTCCAGACTGCTACTTTCAGTGTTTCCCATCAATTACCTATTGTTCCGCCAGTTTCATACCGAACCAAAAATACTTTTACTTTCTCATAATAGCATAAAAGACCTCTAACATTGTGATTTACGCTGTTCTATTTCATGGAGCTCCGCCCCATAGGGGAGCTATGCTCCTATTGGTTTACCCAACTACCTTAAAGAATTGCTCCATAGTCCTAACTAACATCACTGTTTGAATGTGTGCTTAAAGGGAACCCTGGTTATTAAGACATGTAGGCCTTAATACGTTCTAATTGCCATCTCCTACTAAAACATGTTGGTAGAAACACATGAAATAATTATGTTTATAGACACACAATGGTGTAGTGGTAGCGCCCTCTGGTGGCTGTGAGCAGTAAATGTAGGAGTATTTCCTATTCGGTGTCAATGAATCACTCTGGTAATGTGGATGATTAAATCCAACTGTGAAATGACAAAAGACAAGGGGTAGTGGTGGTCTAGTCTAGTGGATAGTGAGTTGGATTTGTGATCGGAAGGTTGTGAGTTCAAATCCCGCCTGAAACCACACCACTACTAGTGTGTCCTATATATATATATATATATATATATATATATAAGCACCCATCCTAAATTTCGTTGTTTGGTACCTGTACTGTAGCAATGACAATAAAGACCATTCATTCATTCATTCATTCATTCATGCATAACTCTACAGTGAAATCAGAAGTAAGCTATACACGTCTACAAAACAAGTTAACGTTTCTGTTAAATGTTGATAATAATGATGCTTCGCTAAATCGTTACTTTACCACACAAGACAGAGCAGAACATCGAGACGTCTTTTGTGTCCACTTGAGGGCGCCACTGAACCAAGACACAGAAGTTCTGTCTTTCTGGATAGGAAGCGAGAAGAGGGGGAGAGGACGCGACGAATTTAGTTTGACTTACCACAGAGTAACTCTTCTATTAAAACAGACCTGCTAGAACATTAGACTAGATTAGATTTAACGTTATTGTCATCGCAGAGTACAAGTACAATACAACGAAATGAGTTTAGCATCCAACCAAAATAGTGCAAATAGTGATATAACTTATAAGGGCATGATATAAAATAGAACCAGAATGGTAGTGATAGGTGACTATAATAATAGTAATAAGTGCAGAGGTAGTGTTGTAAACATCAGTTTAGAGGTATATACAGTTATGAGCTATATACAGAGCTGTGTACACGGAGGTAGTTTATGTACAGTATCTAATGTGCAGAAGTATAAAAGACGCTATGTCAGGAGACATACCCTTTATTGAGAAGAATGTAAAATGATCTCTTGTTACAATGAATGACCATGTGATCATGTAAAACACGTGTTGGGTCTCACACCTAATGTTATCCAAGTGAAGGAGAATACTTTATATTTCACAGGTGTAGGAAGCCCCGCCGTAAAGCAGGGCATAACAAAAATTAGTTGATACTCATAATGTTCCTCTCCACGGAAGTCTTTAGTAAAAGGCGAAAGGCTTGTGCGATCTGAAGAGAAACCAGAGTGTACTGACTTCTACAGAGGAGATCGACACAAGCCGTTCACAGAGACACTAATCGCCACTATGGTGATATTCATGTCACGCCGGACTTTCAATGTGTCCAGTATTAATCCATTCTTTAACCACATTAGGAGAGTGAAGCAATGCTACTATTTACAACATATTACAATACATATCAAAACAATTTCGCACGAGGGTACGACGGGAAATGGAGTGCTATTAATTTGCTATTGAACTCTCGGGTTAACTTAAGCACTGGAATACATTTAAGGCATCACAGGGACACAAACATAATCTGCCATGTCAACATTGTTGCAACGTTTGCAGGAAAGGCGCTATATAAATAAAAAGTATTATTATTATTATTATTATTATTGACAAACTCACCATTTGGGCTCCAAACCTTTGGTCTAAAAACATGAGAATAATACAACAAGGAGGGACAGTTGTCCGCTCCTAAGTTAAATACAATTCCGTTAGGAATGCAGGCCTACCCCACCGACTGTGTCACCCAAAGTACAACTCTACCTGCCTATTTCTCTACATACATCTTTGCACAAATGGAAGCACATTATTCACTGTTACCGTGTTGTCAAAGCGAAAGGGTTCCATAGAAAACACATACAAGCATCGACTCCCTCTCAAAACACCTACAGAGGTCAGGTTCATGCAGCAGAATGTCGTTTGCAGTTACAGTTGCCGTTTTCTTTTAAAACATTTCGTTTCAAACTATTGTAGGGAACAACAACATACCTTGTTTGTCTGGGTGGAAACACATATAGTAGCGTCAGGCAGGTAAAATGCAGTAATTGTAAAAAGCTACTCAGACGAATGTCTACCGACAGGTACCTGCAGTAGACCTCCCCCCTCCCCTCCAACCCCCATCCAACATGTTCATTAGGTGTCTGAAGGCCTCTGGGAATGAGCTAGTCTTTATTTCCGTGGGGGCAGGGAGGTGAGATGTCTGGCAGTGGGCAAGTCAAGACCCTATTGCAGACCTATTAGATCAGATGCAACCTTATTGTCATTGCAGAGTAACAGACAAAGAAATGCAGTTTAGTGTCTAACCAGAGGTGCAAATAGTGATATAAGAACATGAAAACATGACAGTGATAGTGATAGGTACAGTATGGCAAGTACGGTATACAGTTATGAACTATGTACAGTTAAGGTAGCTATGTACAGTTGTATAAATAGTGGCTATATCAAAGGAGGGGGGGGGGGGGGGAGGGTCATTGTACCCAGTGTGTGTGTGTGTGTGGGGGGGGGGTGATACAGATTCATTGTACCCAGGGGGAGGGGGTGTTCAGCAGTGTGTGTGTGGGGGGGTGGATTGTTTGTCAGAGTGACAGCTCTGTGAAAGAAGCTGTTCTGGAGCCTGCTGGTACAGGGCCTGAGGATCCTGTACCTCCTGAGTCTCTTATGGCAAGGGATCAAATGGTTAAAACATTTTCATAATACTGAGTAATCTATAGGAGGTTTATGGACTCAAGTCATGTGTTAAGTAGATAGATTCAATGTATGTATGTGTTACGGTACATGTGGGAATACGGTACATGTGGGAAAACTAGAGGTAGGGTTAGGTGCTATGTCGACTTGGTACATGCTGGCATGTCTAACCCTAATCCTACCCCTACCCCTACCACATAACCCTAACCATAGACCCCTAGCACCAATCCCAAAATAGCATATTCATTTGCCACTTTTGCCTGCGTTATTTGAGTCAATATTCAAATTGTAATGCAATAATGTGGTACGCAATTGCATTTACATGTTCTAGGAAACACATCGACTACTCATTTATGTCCAGACTGCTACTTTCAGTGTTTCCCATCAATTACCTATTGTTCCGCCACTTTCATACCGAACCAAAAATACTTTTACTTTCTCATAATAGCATAAAAGACCTCTAACATTGTGATTTACGCTGTTCTATTTCATGGAGCTCCGCCCCATAGGGGAGCTATGCTCCTATTGGTTTACCCAACTACCTTAAAGAATTGCTCCATAGTCCTAACTAACATCACTGTTTGAATGTGTGCTTAAAGGGAACCCTGGTTATTAAGACATGTAGGCCTTAATACGTTCTAATTGCCATCTCCTACTAAAACATGTTGGTAGAAACACATGAAATAATTATGTTTATAGACACACAATGGTGTAGTGGTAGCGCCCTCTGGTGGCTGTGAGCAGTAAATGTAGGAGTATTTCCTATTCGGTGTCAATGAATCACTCTGGTAATGTGGATGATTAAATCCAACTGTGAAATGACAAAAGACAAGGGGTAGTGGTGGTCTAGTCTAGTGGATAGTGAGTTGGATTTGTGATCGGAAGGTTGTGAGTTCAAATCCCGCCTGAAACCACACCACTACTAGTGTGTCCTATATATATATATATATATATATATATATATATATATATATATATATATATATATATATATATGTATATATATATATATATATAAGCACCCATCCTAAATTTCGTTGTTTGGTACCTGTACTGTAGCAATGACAATAAAGACCATTCATTCATTCATTCATTCATTCATGCATAACTCTACAGTGAAATCAGAAGTAAGCTATACACGTCTACAAAACAAGTTAACGTTTCTGTTAAATGTTGATAATAATGATGCTTCGCTAAATCGTTACTTTACCACACAAGACAGAGCAGAACATCGAGACGTCTTTTGTGTCCACTTGAGGGCGCCACTGAACCAAGACACAGAAGTTCTGTCTTTCTGGATAGGAAGCGAGAAGAGGGGGAGAGGACGCGACGAATTTAGTTTGACTTACCACAGAGTAACTCTTCTATTAAAACAGACCTGCTAGAACATTAGACTAGATTAGATTTAACGTTATTGTCATCGCAGAGTACAAGTACAATACAACGAAATGAGTTTAGCATCCAACCAAAATAGTGCAAATAGTGATATAACTTATAAGGGCATGATATAAAATAGAACCAGAATGGTAGTGATAGGTGACTATAATAATAGTAATAAGTGCAGAGGTAGTGTTGTAAACATCAGTTTAGAGGTATATACAGTTATGAGCTATATACAGAGCTGTGTACACGGAGGTAGTTTATGTACAGTATCTAATGTGCAGAAGTATAAAAGACGCTATGTCAGGAGACATACCCTTTATTGAGAAGAATGTAAAATGATCTCTTGTTACAATGAATGACCATGTGATCATGTAAAACACGTGTTGGGTCTCACACCTAATGTTATCCAAGTGAAGGAGAATACTTCATATTTCACAGGTGTAGGAAGCCCCGCCGTAAAGCAGGGCATAACAAAAATTAGTTGATACTCATAATGTTCCTCTCCACGGAAGTCTTTAGTAAAAGGCGAAAGGCTTGTGCGATCTGAAGAGAAACCAGAGTGTACTGACTTCTACAGAGGAGATCGACACAAGCCGTTCACAGAGACACTAATCGCCACTATGGTGATATTCATGTCACGCCGGACTTTCCATGTGTCCAGTATTAATCCATTCTTTAACCACATTAGGAGAGTGAAGCAATGCTACTATTTACAACATATTACAATACATATCAAAACAATTTCGCACGAGGGTACGACGGGAAATGGAGTGCTATTAATTTGCTATTGAACTCTCGGGTTAACTTAAGCACTGGAATACATTTAAGGCATCACAGGGACACAAACATAATCTGCCATGTCAACATTGTTGCAACGTTTGCAGGAAAGGCGCTATATAAATAAAAAGTATTATTATTATTATTATTATTATTGACAAACTCACCATTTGGGCTCCAAACCTTTGGTCTAAAAACATGAGAATAATACAACAAGGAGGGACAGTTGTCCGCTCCTAAGTTAAATACAATTCCGTTAGGAATGCAGGCCTACCCCACCGACTGTGTCACCCAAAGTACAACTCTACCTGCCTATTTCTCTACATACATCTTTGCACAAATGGAAGCACATTATTCACTGTTACCGTGTTGTCAAAGCGAAAGGGTTCCATAGAAAACACATACAAGCATCGACTCCCTCTCAAAACACCTACAGAGGTCAGGTTCATGCAGCAGAATGTCGTTTGCAGTTACAGTTGCCGTTTTCTTTTAAAACATTTCGTTTCAAACTATTGTAGGGAACAACAACATACCTTGTTTGTCTGGGTGGAAACACATATAGTAGCGTCAGGCAGGTAAAATGCAGTAATTGTAAAAAGCTACTCAGACGAATGTCTACCGACAGGTACCTGCAGTAGACCTCCCCCCTCCCCTCCAACCCCCATCCAACATGTTCATTAGGTGTCTGAAGGCCTCTGGGAATGAGCTAGTCTTTATTTCCGTGGGGGCAGGGAGGTGAGATGTCTGGCAGTGGGCAAGTCAAGACCCTATTGCAGACCTATTAGATCAGATGCAACCTTATTGTCATTGCAGAGTAACAGACAAAGAAATGCAGTTTAGTGTCTAACCAGAGGTGCAAATAGTGATATAAGAACATGAAAACATGACAGTGATAGTGATAGGTACAGTATGGCAAGTACGGTATACAGTTATGAACTATGTACAGTTAAGGTAGCTATGTACAGTTGTATAAATAGTGGCTATATCAAAGGAGGGGGGGGGGGGGGAGGGTCATTGTACCCAGTGTGTGTGTGTGTGGGGGGGGGGTGATACAGATTCATTGTACCCAGGGGGAGGGGGTGTTCAGCAGTGTGTGTGTGGGGGGGTGGATTGTTTGTCAGAGTGACAGCTCTGTGAAAGAAGCTGTTCTGGAGCCTGCTGGTACAGGGCCTGAGGATCCTGTACCTCCTGAGTCTCTTATGGCAAGGGATCAAATGGTTAAAACATTTTCATAATACTGAGTAATCTATAGGAGGTTTATGGACTCAAGTCATGTGTTAAGTAGATAGATTCAATGTATGTATGTGTTACGGTACATGTGGGAATACGGTACATGTGGGAAAACTAGAGGTAGGGTTAGGTGCTATGTCGACTTGGTACATGCTGGCATGTCTAACCCTAATCCTACCCCTACCCCTACCACATAACCCTAACCATAGACCCCTAGCACCAATCCCAAAATAGCATATTCATTTGCCACTTTTGCCTGCGTTATTTGAGTCAATATTCAAATTGTAATGCAATAATGTGGTACGCAATTGCATTTACATGTTCTAGGAAACACATCGACTACTCATTTATGTCCAGACTGCTACTTTCAGTGTTTCCCATCAATTACCTATTGTTCCGCCAGTTTCATACCGAACCAAAAATACTTTTACTTTCTCATAATAGCATAAAAGACCTCTAACATTGTGATTTACGCTGTTCTATTTCATGGAGCTCCGCCCCATAGGGGAGCTATGCTCCTATTGGTTTACCCAACTACCTTAAAGAATTGCTCCATAGTCCTAACTAACATCACTGTTTGAATGTGTGCTTAAAGGGAATCCTGGTTATTAAGACATGTAGGCCTTAATACGTTCTAATTGCCATCTCCTACTAAAACATGTTGGTAGAAACACATGAAATAATTATGTTTATAGACACACAATGGTGTAGTGGTATCGCCCTCTGGTGGCTGTGAGCAGTAAATGTAGGAGTATTTCCTATTCGGTGTCAATGAATCACTCTGGTAATGTGGATGATTAAATCCAACTGTGAAATGACAAAAGACAAGGGGTAGTGGTGGTCTAGTCTAGTGGATAGTGAGTTGGATTTGTGATCGGAAGGTTGTGAGTTCAAATCCCGCCTGAAACCACACCACTACTAGTGTGTCCTATATATATATATATATATAATCACTCTGGTAATGTGGATGATTAAATCCAACTGTGAAATGACAAACCATATATATATAAGCACCCATCCTAAATTTCGTTGTTTGGTACCTGTACTGTAGCAATGACAATAAAGACCATTCATTCATTCATTCATTCATGCATAACTCTACAGTGAAATCAGAAGTAAGCTATACACGTCTACAAAACAAGTTAACGTTTCTGTTAAATGTTGATAATAATGATGCTTCGCTAAATCGTTACTTTACCACACAAGACAGAGCAGAACATCGAGACGTCTTTTGTGTCCACTTGAGGGCGCCACTGAACCAAGACACAGAAGTTCTGTCTTTCTGGATAGGAAGCGAGAAGAGGGGGAGAGGACGCGACGAATTTAGTTTGACTTACCACAGAGTAACTCTTCTATTAAAACAGACCTGCTAGAACATTAGACTAGATTAGATTTAACGTTATTGTCATCGCAGAGTACAAGTACAATACAACGAAATGAGTTTAGCATCCAACCAAAATAGTGCAAATAGTGATATAACTTATAAGGGCATGATATAAAATAGAACCAGAATGGTAGTGATAGGTGACTATAATAATAGTAATAAGTGCAGAGGTAGTGTTGTAAACATCAGTTTAGAGGTATATACAGTTATGAGCTATATACAGAGCTGTGTACACGGAGGTAGTTTATGTACAGTATCTAATGTGCAGAAGTATAAAAGACGCTATGTCAGGAGACATACCCTTTATTGAGAAGAATGTAAAATGATCTCTTGTTACAATGAATGACCATGTGATCATGTAAAACACGTGTTGGGTCTCACACCTAATGTTATCCAAGTGAAGGAGAATACTTCATATTTCACAGGTGTAGGAAGCCCCGCCGTAAAGCAGGGCATAACAAAAATTAGTTGATACTCATAATGTTCCTCTCCACGGAAGTCTTTAGTAAAAGGTGTTTTTTATTGGTTTTTATAAAAACACAACACCGTGTATACAATCAATTAATCAAACAATCAGACATTTAAGACATTTCATTCAACAACAACCAACATTAAACTAACTAAAGTGCTCAGTGTTCAGTGTATTGTCCAGTGTAGTGTAATGTTCAGTATTCAGTGTTCAGTGTCCAGGTTCCAGTGTCGGTAGGAGGCAGGGTTAAAAAACCTGTTCGCTGTGCATCCGGGAAAAAATTCCCCTGCAGCCCTCTAGTTGTAGAGCGACTACTATCCAGTTTGCCCACCAGTGCAAAGCCGTGGCTCCCCCACCTCCCTCCCCCGAGGGACCCCACACACCCGACTCACCCGACCCGCCCCACCACCGGCGCATCCGGCCCAGCCCACCAGGCTCAGACTCCTGTAGCCCTTCACGAGGTTAGCCGGACCAGGCGCCCCAGCGGCGGAGCAGATCGAGCACGCAGGCCGACCGGAGGCCCCTGAGGAGAGGCCCAGAGAGCTCGGCGCATGGCAGGCAAGCAGAGGCGAAAAACCTGTACACAGCTTATCCAGGGAAAAAGCTCCCTGGCTCTTCTCAGCTTGTTTCGGGTTGGGGGTTGGGGGTTGGCGGGTAGGGGACTGGGCCTGTAGCTGGGGGCCTGGAGTTGGGGGGGGGGGGCCCGGAACAGGGGGTTTGGGGTCGCTGAGTTGGAACCTGGGGTTGGTGCTGGGGTGACGTGGTGGTTCCCGCCGGTCTCTGCTCCTGGGTCTGGAAGCCTGGGTAGGTGTCAGAGCTGGATATGACATGTGCCTGAAAAGATACAGGAGTGAGAGAAGGGAGGTGAGCATGGTTTGTGTAGTGTGCATTTTGGTGTCAGGCGGGTGATCAGTACTTCCCTGTGACCCAGTGGTGTTGGTCATCCTGGTGCTGGTGGTGCTGGCAGAGACGGCTGGTTCGGCTGTGGGTTGTGTGTGTTGATATTCTGGTGAGAGTAGGAAGTGGGTCAGTGCTGTGTACATGTGTAGGTGGTGGAAGGTGCAGTAAACTTCCCTGTTGGTGTTGTGCGCTGCTCCTCTCCTGGTCCTTGTGATGGTGATACTGCTGACCAGGGCTTGTGCTGGAACAGTGGTGAAGGTGATAGTGCAGGAACTGGTGGTGTAGTGAGGTAGGCCCGGGGTGGGGGGGGGGTTGGTCGATGCGGCGCGGCATGGGGGGGGGTTTAGAGGATGACGTCCTTCCATCTCTCCACCCCCCACACCGCTCTTGCTTGATCCGGGTTATTTTTAAAGTCAACAATAGCATGGTCCCTGAGGCAGAGGGTGATTCTCCTCCTCAGGGTTGTCAGGTGGACGCTCTGTTTCTGATAGACCCTGATGTTCCTCGTCTCCCAGAGTACCTGCTTGACGGCGCTGATGATCCTCCACTGTTGTTGTAGTTGGGGGGTTGTGCACCCCCCGGGAGGACCATACAGGATGTTATCGCCCGTCAAGCGGGGCAGGGTCAGCAGGCTGTTTAGGGAGACAGAGGGAACAAACAGGGCCCAGACCCGCCTGGCCACGGAGCACTCACAGAACAGGTGGTTAATGTGTTCTGTGTCCGTGCATCCGTGGGGGCATTTGTCAGTCGTTGCGATGTGCCGCCTATGCAAGAATTCCCTAGTGGGGAGACAACCATGAGCAGCCATCCAGGCAATGTCTTTTTGTTTATTGTTAGTACATTTATGATTAATGTTTTTCCATACCTGTTTGGAGTCCACGGCTGTGCTGGCCTTGGGGTGAGTAATGGTTTCCTTCGACCTTATGAAGGTCATAATGTCTTTGTATTTCCATGAGGCCAGCCCAGCCGCGGACAATCCTGTCTTGAAGGCAAAGTCCCTCCATATCTTGTAGACAGGAGGGGGGTCCCAGCTGTAGGGCACAGTGTGATTTATTGATGCGGTCACCCTGAGTGTCCGGAGGATGGGTGTGGCATAGTATATTTCAAAGAACCTGGCTTTCCTATCTTTGTTGTTGATGTTGTTGATGAGGTTGGAGAGTCCCTGTGCCCTAATGATGTTTAGGATGTCTGGGACCCCTTTCCCCCCATTCTCCACTGTTTTGTACAGGGTGGTGCGTTTTAGTTTTTCCATCTGGCTCCCCCAGACAAAGGTAAACATGATCCTTTCGATGGTTTTGGATACTGCTCTGTCTGGGGGAAACACCCTGCCCAGGTAAAGGAGAATGGGAAGAACAATAGCCTTCAGGACCAGGATCTTGCCTGTCATTGTGAGAGGCCGTGCACTCCACTCACAGATCTTCTTTTGGACCTGGCGGATGGTCTCCTTCCAGCTGCCGGAGGCTCCTCCATCTTTCTGGTAGGTGATCCCCAGCAGCTTAATGTTTTCCGTCTTTACAGGGAAGGAGGTTGCCAGGTTCTCCTGCCAGTGCTGCGACAGAAACAGTTCACACTTACCCCTATTGATCAGGGCGCCAGTGGCTGCACAGTAGTCCTCCACCACTTTCGTTGCTGTGGAAATGGAGCGACTATCCGTGCCGACGATGGTAATGTCGTCCATGTACGCCACCACCTTGAGCCTCTCCCCCCGGGCCCCTGGTAGAGGGTAGCCCATGATGTTGGGGGAGCTCCTGATCTTCCGTAGGAACGGCTCCAGGTAGATGACGTACAGTAGAGGGGCCAAGGGGCATCCCTGCCGTACTCCAGCTTTGATGGGGAAGGGGTCTGTCAACTGGTTGTTGATCCGAACTCTGCTCGTGATGTTGTTGTAGCAGAGTTCGGTCCTGTTGAGCAGGTGCTGGGGGAAGTTCATGCCTCTCAGCACCTTCTGCAGGAAACCATGGTTAACCCTGTCAAAGGCCTTCTCCTGATCCAGGCTGAGAAGGCCTAAAGGGGACCTCCGCTCCTGGGAGTGCAGGATGAGGTCTCTCACCAGGAGCAGGTTGTCATTGATGGACCTACCGGGGACGCTACAGGTCTGGTCAGGGGCTATAACTGAGGGGAGGAGGGTTTGAAACCGTTGGGTGAGGGCTTTTGTCATAATTTTATAGTCCACTGGGAGGAGATTGATGGGGCGCCAGTTCCGGAGGTCCTTGAGGTCCCCTTTCTTGGGGATCAGTGTGACCGTACTCTGTCTCATTGACTCTCCAAGCCTCCCTTCCCTGTAGACGGCTTTGAAGACCTCCGCCAAGTCCTCCTTGAGGAGATCCCAGAGAGTTTTGTAGAACTCTGCTGGGATCCCATCCGGTCCAGGGGCCTTGTGTGTATTCAAGGAGTGCACGGCCCGGGTGAGCTCCTCCGTGGTCAGCTCTGGGTTCTCACTCTCACCACCCTCGGGGACCCGGTCCAGACCATCCAGGAAGGTGGCCATGAGAGTCTCGTCGGTTGTCTTGATGTTGTAGAGACTCTCGTAGAACTCTCTTGCCACCCCCGGGATGTTGCCTCTGTCTGACACGGTGTCCCCATTGGTGTCGTATAGGGACAGGATAGGCTTGTGTTTTGACCGTGCCTTGCGGAAGAAGTGGCGTGTGCATTTCTCCTCCTCCTCCAGGCCCTGGAGTTTTTCCCTGAACTGTTTCTTTTGTTGTTGCTCCCGGTAGAGGGTGGCAAGGTGTTGTTTGGTCTCAGCCAGTTCTCGGGCCACATCCAGACCACCCAGTTGTAGGAGACTTAGGCGTTGGAGGGCCGCGTTGTGGTGTTGAAACCTGGCCCTCTGTTCTGCCGCTTTCCTCCTTCCGACTGACCCGAAGTAGCCCTTTGTCCTGGCCTTAACCATCTCCCACCACTCTATCGGGGAGTCGAACAGTTCTTTTAGGGTCTTCCACTCCAGGTAGCGCCTGGAGAAGGAATGCACCACTGTTGGGTCCTGAAGGATCGATGTATTCATCCTCCAGGTACCCCTACCCGCTCTTGTTTGGCCATCCCATTCCAGGGACACTGTCAACATCCTGTGGTCCGAGAAGTGGGCCGCCTGGCTGGTCAGGGTTCCCATCCTCAGACCTGGCGAGAGCAAGAACATGTCTATCCTGGAGGAAGAATTCCCGGAGGAACTCACCCTTGTGTGTGTCGGCGGGGAGGTGCCACCGGCGTCTACCAGTTGGAAGTCGTCTATGATGGACTGAAGTTCTGTAGTGGATCGGTCTCTCCTGGGCCTGCTGCGGTCCTCATCCCGGAGGGCACAGTTGAAATCTCCCCCCACTAGGACTGGTGTGGGGATGAGGAGGAGAGACCGAAGTTTCTTGAAAAGGGAGACTCTCTTGGCCACGTTGGTTGGGCCGTACACATTGATGACCCTCAGCGGCGAACCCTGGATCTCTAGGTCCAGAACCAGGATTCGCCCGCTCTCTACAACCTCCCCCTTTTTGGTCTGCAGAAAAGGGTTGGCCACCAAAATGCCGACCCCATCAGCTCTATCAATGTTTGAGCCTGACCAGAGAGAGTCCCCCCGTGTCCATTCCTCCTCCAGGGTGGCGTCCATCTCCTTGAATGGGATGGCGCACTCCTGGAGGATATACATGTCTGACTGATGTTGGGTGATGTACTGGTAGACGACCTCCCGTTTGTCTGGTTGCCGGAGGCTTCTGGTGTTGAGAGATGAGATTGTTATCCTCATGGTTCTTGGATTTGGTTTGTTCCAATTTTTGCTAAGCTATTGCACATGAGGTTGAGGCCCTCCAATGGGTCGTTGGGGGCCAGATAGTGTGGTACCTCCCCTTGGCTGCTCATGGTGTGGGGGTTGTCTCCCCTCTGACTGCCTGGTGGCCCCCTCATCTGTGTTGTTGATGAGGTGATTTTCGGTGGCCCGTACGGTCCGGTGAGCATGGACTGGGGGTGGCTGGTGGGCTGTGCAGGGTGAGGAGCATGTGATGACTGGAGAGAGGAAGAGGGTGGGGAGGAGGGTTTGGGGGGGGGAGCCGGCTTACCTGTATGGCGTTGGGGTTTGGGTTCTGGAGTAGTCTTTTTGTCTGGTTTTTTCCGGATTGCCTTTTTTTGTGGTCTTTTGCGTTTTGGTTGAGCCAAGCTCCAGTCATTTTCACTGTCTGATTGGGAGGGGAGGTGGATCTGCGGTGTGCTGCTGATGGCTATCTCAATAGAGGCCGGCTCCCCCTTCATGGTGTTTTTGCAGGGGGTGGAGGTGGCCATGGGGTTTAGGAGGGGGTGGGTGTTGAGGTTGTCTGTAGGGGGTGCTGGGACGGTTGGTTCCTCTCCTTCTCCTTCTCCGTCGCTCGAGCTCTGATCGTCCCCTCCATCGCTCGGGCGCCGGTCCTCCTCCGTCTCTCCCTTCTCTTCCTCCATGTTGGGTGTGGGTTGGGGTGTGGGTTGGGGTGGGGGTTGGGGTGGGGGTTGGGGTGGGGGTGGGGGTGGGGGTGGGGGTTGGGTTGGTGGTTGGTTGGATTTATAGCCCCGGGCTCTACTTGCATAGGAACTTGGGCAGTCACGGTAAAGATGCCCCTGTCCCCCGCACAGGTTGCAAGGTCTGGTCGTGGTGCACTCCGACGTCGGGTGGTCTTGGCGGCAGATTTTACATACCACGGCCTTGCAGGCCGCTGCCAGATGGCCCAATTGGCCGCAGTTCCTGCAGAGCTTCGGCATACCGTAGTAGTAGACGGAGCCCCTGTTGTTCCCCAGGTTGATGGTGCTGGGGATATGTTGGACTCCGCCTATCCCCTCCGGGTCCGGACGGAGTTGCACCAGCCATTTCTTGGCCCCCGTCCACACTCCGTCTTCATCCAGGACCATCCGGGCCCCCGATTTAAGGGTGGCATGACGGTGTAGCCACACCTCAATATCATATTCCTGAATCACCTCATTGTGGAATTGAATTGTGACCACTTTTGACTCTAAATCCGTTAGTGGGTGGGCTGTAAAACGGTTAAGTGGGGGTTTGTGTTCATTAATCCTATGAAAGGTCCAGAATTCCTCTAACAGTTGGGGGGTTTTAAAGCTAACTTCAAAACATTCATTCGGCCCAGGGGGCTTCACCAGGCAGTTTAGATCAGACGGCACAAAGCCCATACCTCTCTGTAGAACCGCCCTGCTGAATTCCAGGCGGGTCATCGTTGTTACTGGTCTGGCAGTCTTCTGTTGGGGGGCTCCATCCATGGCAGCCTCCTCAGTTGGGTTGAGCGTCAACCTGACGGCGTTGTAGCGCCGCATTGCTCCGGGGTTCATCGTTGGAGTGGGGTGGGGGGGGTGGGGGATCAGGGAGGAAGGAGGGAGAGGAATAGGGTTAGGGGGAGGTTGTAGATAATTTTTTGGGGGGGGGAATAGGGTACTTGCCGTTAGGTTAGGGGTGTTGTTCCTCTCAGGTCCTCACGGCAGATTTTGGACTCTGGCTTGGGTCTGGAACTGGGTTCCCGTTTAGATGTTATAGTTGTCCTCCCTCCTGGTCTGGTTGGGGTCCACTGGCTCAGCTGGGTCGGCTGGTGGGTGTTGGGCCCTCTCTCACCTCTGGCGTGCTTGGGAGAGTCGAGGTCTTCGGAAGCTCCTCTCGGGGTCCGGCCTTTCCGCTCTTTTGAGGGGGGCTGCCCAGTGGCCGAACTCGTGCTCCAGTGGCGGGCAGGCCACCTACTGAAAGAGTCGCGGTCTTTGGAAGCTCCTCTCGGGGTCCGGCCTGTCCGCTCTTTGGAGGGGGGCTGCCCAGGGGCCGAACTCGTGCTCCAGTGGCTCCAGTGGCGGGCAGGCCACCTACTGGTCACCTACTGGAAGAGTCGCGGTCTTTGGAAGCTCCTCTCGGGGTCCGGCCTTTCCGCTCTTTGGAGGGGGGCTGCCCAGGGGCCGAACTCGTGCTCCAGTGGCTCCAGTGGCGGGCAGGCCACCTACTGGTCACCTACTGGAAGAGTCGCGGTCTTTGGAAGCTCCTCTCGGGGTCCGGCCTTTCCGCTCTTTGGAGGGGGGCTGCCCAGCGGCCGAACTGCCCCAGTGGTGAAAAGGCCACCTACTGGAAGAGTCGCGGGTCTCCGGCAGCTCCTCTCGGATCCCGGCCTGTTCCGCTCAAAGAGGGGGGGTGGGTCGGGGGAGCCACCTCCCAGCAGCGGACAAGCCACCTACTGAGAAGACGTGCTCCCCGACCAAGAATAGAAGAAAAGGAGGGGCATAGAGCCTAGTGAGGAAAAAGGAAAAACCCTAGATTTCTCAAAAAAAACACAAAAACCCACACCCCACCGGAGACTAGCTTTAATAGAAGTCTCTAGTAAGGGCGAAAGGCCTGTGCGTTTCCTGAAGAGAAACCAGAGTTTGCTCTTAGCCAAAAGGCCGAGGAGCAATACACGGTGCGATCTGAAGAGAAACCAGAGTGTACTGACTTCTACAGAGGAGATCGACACAAGCCGTTCACAGAGACACTAATCTCCACTATGGTGATATTCATGTCACGCCGGACTTTCAATGTGTCCAGTATTAATCCATTCTTTAACCACATTAGGAGAGTGAAGCAATGCTACTATTTACAACATATTACAATACATATCAAAACAATTTCGCACGAGGGTACGACGGGAAATGGAGTGCTATTAATTTGCTATTGAACTCTCGGGTTAACTTAAGCACTGGAATACATTTAAGGCATCACAGGGACACAAACATAATCTGCCATGTCAACATTGTTGCAACGTTTGCAGGAAAGGCGCTATATAAATAAAAAGTATTATTATTATTATTATTGACAAACTCACCATTTGGGCTCCAAACCTTTGGTCTAAAAACATGAGAATAATACAACAAGGAGGGACAGTTGTCCGCTCCTAAGTTAAATACAATTCCGTTAGGAATGCAGGCCTACCCCACCGACTGTGTCACCCAAAGTACAACTCTACCTGCCTATTTCTCTACATACATCTTTGCACAAATGGAAGCACATTATTCACTGTTACCGTGTTGTCAAAGCGAAAGGGTTCCATAGAAAACACATACAAGCATCGACTCCCTCTCAAAACACCTACAGAGGTCAGGTTCATGCAGCAGAATGTCGTTTGCAGTTACAGTTGCCGTTTTCTTTTAAAACATTTCGTTTCAAACTATTGTAGGGAACAACAACATACCTTGTTTGTCTGGGTGGAAACACATATAGTAGCGTCAGGCAGGTAAAATGCAGTAATTGTAAAAAGCTACTCAGACGAATGTCTACCGACAGGTACCTGCAGTAGACCTCCCCCCTCCCCTCCCCTCCAACCCCCATCCAACATGTTCATTAGGTGTCTGAAGGCCTCTGGGAATGAGCTAGTCTTTATTTCCGTGGGGGCAGGGAGGTGAGATGTCTGGCAGTGGGCAAGTCAAGACCCTATTGCAGACCTATTAGATCAGATGCAACCTTATTGTCATTGCAGAGTAACAGACAAAGAAATGCAGTTTAGTGTCTAACCAGAGGTGCAAATAGTGATATAAGAACATGAAAACATGACAGTGATAGTGATAGGTACAGTATGGCAAGTACGGTATACAGTTATGAACTATGTACAGTTAAGGTAGCTATGTACAGTTGTATAAATAGTGGCTATATCAAAGGAGGGGGGGGGGGGAGGGTCATTGTACCCTGTGTGTGTGTGTGTGGGGGGGGTGATACAGATTCATTGTACCCCGGGGGAGGGGGTGTTCAGCAGTGTGTGTGTGGGGGGGTGGATTGTTTGTCAGAGTGACAGCTCTGTGAAAGAAGCTGTTCTGGAGCCTGCTGGTACAGGGCCTGATGATCCTGTACCTCCTGAGTCTCTTATGGCAAGGGATCAAATGGTTAAAACATTTTCATAATACTGAGTAATCTATAGGAGGTTTATGGACTCAAGTCATGTGTTAAGTAGATAGATTCAATGTATGTATGTGTTACGGTACATGTGGGAATACGGTACATGTGGGAAAACTAGAGGTAGGGTTAGGTGCTACGTCGACTTGGTACATGCTGGCATGTCTAACCCTAATCCTACCCCTACCCCTACCACATAACCCTAACCCTAGTTTTCCCACATGTACCGTGTTCCCACATGTACCATAACATATATACTAGACTTGTTTTGACAGAGAGAGAACAGAATATTTATAGACAAAAGTGCAAGACGAGACATTCCACAAGCTCTCAAGTAGTGAGATCACTTTATTAAGTCATACAAGGGCAGATGCAGTGGTACAATCAGACTAAAACATTACAGTACAGGTACAGGTACAGACACATGTCTGTGCTGGAGTCTGTAAGGCTGCCTTGTAGAAAACCTCTGTTTTAGCATTCTGGCCACAGAACCGAGGAACTCACAATGTGCTGAAATTGTGCATTTCCTGAGTTTCTCTAAAACACTTAACACATTAAGGTGTCTTCAGTCAAGGGACATCCATTAGTAGAATAGTTGATTAGATAAATAAACTGGTTAGATTTAATGCAAGTCTCCTCAACACTCAAGACAGTTTAAATGCAGAAAATCATTAATTCAATACAAAGGCATTATGTAACTGCGGTATCAAAAAAACAACAACATTGAAATGGTGTGGAATGTACAGACGGACGTCGTGTAACGTCACTGTGGCACTTCAGCATGGCTGAGCTGAAAGAAACTGTAGTCAAAAATAAATCCATACCTATCCCAAAAATAGTCTCCGTCTATAACACATCTCTTTCCTGGGGTACAAATGTAAACACTTCAGTCGGTACTAAGAAATCTGAGACAAACTCTCGATTTTAGTACAGGCGATTGGCAGTTCTATTAGACGTCGTAACAAACACAAAAACATCTTGAAATCTTTCTCTTCCGTTTGTACAAAATGCTGTGTGTGTGTGTGTCTGTGTGCCTGTATAATATCTAAGCACCTGGTGGATATCAGTATCACTGTGAGTGCCTGTGAGTGTAAATTTGTGAAAGTTGTCAATCAAGTGTATGTGTGTATCTTGTGTGAACCAGTTGTTGTGTATTTGTGATTGGGTGTGTGAATCCACATGGTGTGCATTTGTGAAAGTGTGTGTGTGTGTGTGTGTGTGTGTGTGTGTGTCCAGGTCCCACTCTGTACCTCAGGCTGTCCGGGGGGAGTGGGAGGGGATGACAGTGATGGGGCCGTAGGGATGCCCCTGACACACACCCAGCTCTCTGCCAGTCACCCGCTCTGGACAAACACAGTGGCATACAGGTCAGAACACACCAGAACCAGAAGACCGACCCCATGTAGTAATAATTTTAAATTTAATAATTTTGCCATTTAGCAGACGCTTTTATCCAAAGCGACTTACAATTACGAATTACAGGGACATTCCCCCTGGAGTAACTGAGGGCTAAGTGCCTTACTCAAGGGCACACTAGTAGTGTTCAGGCGGGAGCTTCAGGCGGGATTTGAACTCACAACCTTCCGATCACAAGTCCAACTCACTATCCACTAGACCACCACTACCCCCATGTAGTCCTACAAGTGTCTAATGCCTGAGCTGAGCCCCAAACAGTGGTCCATCTTTGGTTGGACAACAAAGTTCTATTCTAAAATAAATAAGGTCAGCCCACTTTTCAGGGCCAAAAGTGAAGTGGAAAGTAAAGTCAGTCTTTCCATTTACATTTTTGGAATTTAGTGGACACCTTTTTTGGTAATATACAGTTGAGAAACTGAACAGGGGGATTCAGAGGTTTAAGGAGGGACAGTTAAGGTGTAGCCTGAAAAGATGAAGTCTATGGCAGAAGATAGGGAGAGACTCTGCAATCCTGACAGCAATGGGGAGCAATCTTCAGATTTAAATCCAATTTAACACGCCATTATATGGCACTCTATCATCAATTCAGTCATTCAACTCCTCACCTAACAGTTGGAAGAACATTTGAGCTGCAGTACTGCGGTCTGCATCAGGGGGCAGCAGAGAGTGGAAGTCCTCTTCCAATGACACCTTTCTGGAGAGGGAGATGAAGAAGAGGAGAGAGGAGTGTTTATTGTAGCATTGATAGTGGTTTACCTGTGGTTCTCTGATGAAGGGTGCTCGGTAGGGACGGGTTAGGTTGATCCATTTATCTATCAGTTAATCACGGACTTCCGCATCGATACAAAGATATCTAATCGACAAATCGAAAAAACCCATTACAAGTACTCAGTATTTGTGAGATTAAAAAATGCATGTGGCCGTGTTTTTTCATTCATTTAACAACCTCGCTGAGTTCATTCATCCCCTCTCAGTTGTTGCCATGGGCTATTGCCACTGCTCACGATAATGTTGTTCAATGTAAACTTTGCAATAGTAAATTCACATACCACCATTTGGCAACTGTAATGCTTCAATACTTCAAAACAAAACACCCAGCGATCTCCAGTGATGCTGAGACACAGGCAAACTGACATGACTAACTTCACAGTTCAAACACAGACCTATGAAATGGTTATTTATTTTACATCGTGGACATAGATACGAGTTTGAATAAACAAGATAATTTAAGTCAGCATAAATATAGCATGCACGATCGATAAATGACATTTAGCATCCATCAACTAACTGATTGTGAAAAATGCAGTCGGACCCATCGACATTTACCTCAGCAGGCTCTCAGGGGTGAGCTCTGGTTCTCTCTCAGGGAGGTCGACACACTCCTCCACTATGTCCTCCATATTCACCACCACCTCCTCTTCTATGGGAGACCTGCCCCCCCACACATAAACACACACACACACACACACACACACACACACACACACACACACACACACACACACACACACCATTATTAGGTAGAGTATCTTCACCCATTAGCCATCAGTTACAATTCTAAGAATTGACTTTTGACATGAAAATGTTAGTACACGTTGCTACTTGCCCTCTACACCCTGACAAAATGTAAAAAATGGCACCTGGGATTATGGACGCCAGATTAGATGTCAAGCCACTCCTACTAACCCCCCCTTTAAAAAATAATAATCTTTATTTAATATTCAATTTATATTTCAGTCGCTCTCATCCTCTTTCTAGAGAGATAATGTTCACTGAATTCTTTTTCTCATCTCTCACCGTCTGCTGGCCGGAGTGTGTTCTTTGGACACTTCCTGGAGCTCTGAGACAGCTGAAAGAAACATGTGATCGATCAGGCTCATGATCAAGCCCACTGTAGTAGACAATTGACTATCTTCCCCAAGCACACCCCATGTAAACGGACTACAGAAACCTTAAGCTCCTAGCCACTTTACTACTGAACGATCTATTATCACTAGTTGCACCACTAGTGTATTCTGTCTTATCTGTACTATTGTCACCTTTATCTGGTATTATGCCCATTTTTTTCTCCATGTATGTCCTGTACTACTGTTACTTTCTTGAATGATGTCTATTGCCTTATGTCTTGTGCTGCAACATAATGTCAGGAACCGAAGCCTAAGAATGTTACTCTCTTACACTTGTGTAATGTGATGTAACAATAAACTTGAAACTTGAGATAGATCCCCTGGTGTCTGACCTGAGGTTTCAGAGGGGGCTCGTCCTGACTCCCTCAGCTCTCGTGTGACCTGTGTACAGAGGACACTCATCGACACATGCACTGTAGACATGTTGTGTCGTGACAGAGAATGTACTCTCAATAATCTGGATGAATCATGGGTCGACGTATATCAACAAACAAACCAACGTGGGGAACGGTGGTGGAATAACGTTGTAGCTCGATGCACTCGTCTTGCAATACTGTTGTTGAAGTGTGCATTGTCGGTGCTGTGTTGGTGTGTTATTGTAAGTGTACAGCTAAACTAGCTAGCTACATTGACATTGGGAATGCAGTTGAAGAAGTGATTCTGCATGCATGCAGGGTCATCATCAAAATGTCAACTATGGCAATGCATTTGAACATGCAAATAGATATGGATATAGATAGGAACTACATATCAGCAGCAATACTTTTGGAAAATATGATTTGAGCCTAGCTGAACACATCCCATATGCCAACAAAAACAAACAATACAGTATAATAACTCCTTATTTTGTTGGCAATGAAGAGGTGCAAATAAGCGTATTTTGTAGTTTTTGTCTGAGAAATAGTCCTAATTTGGCTGCAATCTCATATCGTGAATCGTATTGAATCGTGAGTTGAGTGCATTGTTACATCCCTACTAAAAACTAATGTTCATTGATTGATGGTCGTAATGAAAACAAATGCGGTCATAGTCAACAGAAATAAAGAATTTACCCCTCTCACGCCAGAGCCCCTCCTCTCTCTGTCCTTCTCCACCCCCATGTCTACGTCGACCTCAGAGTCTCCCCCCTTCTCTCCCCCCTCCCTGCTGCTCTTCTTCCTGAGGACAGCACACTGTTGCCATAGTGACAGGAGGTCAGGGTGGAGGTGAGCTGTGTTAGGGAAGAGGGTAAGGAGGGGTGGGGGTGGGGGCAAAGAGAAGATAAGCAAACTTGTCTTATCTTAATTGTAGTCATCTACTTATGTGATCGCTCTCTCTAAAAACGCCACAAGGGTTGTCTATCTATCCATCTATCCATCCATCCCCCCATCCGTCCAATCGTCCCTTCCTGGGTCCATCTATCCATCATGGACTGAACTGCATACTTCCTCCCTAGACCGCAATGTCCACCAACTCACAATATATCATCACTATCATCTGCGGTGGCATATATACGCTGGGAAAGATCCATTATGTCTACCTCTGGGTACGCTGAAACGTCAGACCTTGTCATCCAAGTTTCTCTCAGTAGAGGTATGAGATACTCACGGCAGGTGGGGGCGCTGAAGAGCTCTCCGGGGGCGGCCGTGGACCGGGAGGCGGGGTCTATCAGCACCTTGGACTGGGAGAGAGAGACAGCAACACTAGGCAAAGAGGTCAACTACACTTCCTCAAGCACGGATCACCAATAGGCGGCCCGCAGGCCAGATCCGGCCACTCTATAATGTGCAGCTTTATCACACAGCACAATGCCACAGATGTCGCAAGTTTTGAGGGAGCGTGCAATTGGCATGCTGACTCCAGGAATGTCCACCAGAGCTGTTGCCGGTGAATTGAAAATGTATTTCTCTACCATAAACCGTCTCCAAAGTTGTTTCCAATTCCAATTCTCGGACACACCTTTGGAGACGGCTTATGGTAGAGAAATGAACATTCAATTCACGGGCAACAGCTCTGGTGGACATTGCTGCCAATTGCACGCTCCCTCAAAACCTGCGACATCTGTGGCATTGTGCTATGTGATAAAACTGCACATTTTAGAGTGGCCTTTTACTGTGACCAGCCTACTGAACAGTACTTCCTTAAAACAAAACAAAAAGATCTATTTAGATACCCAGACAAAGACACTTGACTGATTTGAAGAATCAATCCTTCAGTGAATTCCTCTGGTGCCTGGTAGGAGGGAGGGTGGTCTTACCAGGGGCATGGTCTCAGCAAGAGGGTCCTTGATCTGCAACTGCATTGCCTCCATGGAGATCTGCGTGTGAGGGTCGGCGAAAACAAGCTGTCGCCTGCGACCCTGTCTCTTAGGAGAGGGGACAACTTCGGGGAGCTAGGTGTCGGAGAGAAGGAGGTAGAAAAGGATGTAGCGGCAGAGTGGAATGTTAGAGGTAGAGAGGAGAGAAAGGATGTAGAGGCAGAGAGAAGGAGGGAGAGGATGTAGAGGCAGAGAGAAGGAGTGAGAGGATGTAGAGGAAGAGAGAAGGAGGGAGAGGATATAGAGGCAGAGAGAAGGAGAGAGAGGATATAGAGGCAGAGAGAAGGAGAGAGAGGATGTAGAGGCAGAGAGAAGGAGGGAGAGGATGTAGAGGCAGAGAGAAGGAGAGAGAGGATGTAGAGGCAGAGAGAAGGAGAGAGAGGATGTAGAGGCAGAGAGAAGGAGGGAGAGGATGTAGAGGCAGAGAGAAGGAGGGAGAGGATGTAGAGGCAGAGAGAAGGAGGGAGAGGATGTAGAGGCAGAGAGAAGGAGGGAGAGGATGTAGAGGCAGAGAGAAGGAGGGAGAGGATGTAGAGGCAGAGAGAAGGAGGGAGAGGATGTAGAGGCAGAGAGAAGGAGGGAGGATGTAGAGGCAGAGAGAAGGAGGGAGAGGATGTAGAGGCAGAGAGAAGGAGGGAGGATGTAGAGGCAGAGAGAAGGAGGGAGAGGATGTAGAGGCAGAGAGAAGGAGGGAGAGGATGTAGAGGCAGAGAAGGAGGGAGAGGATGTAGAGGCAGAGAGAAGGAGGGAGAGGATGTAGAGGCAGAGAGAAGGAGAGAGAGGATGTAGAGGCAGAGAGAAGGAGGGAGAGGATGTAGAGGCAGAGAGAAGGAGAGAGGATGTAGAGGCAGAGAGAAGGAGGGAGAGGATGTAGAGGCAGAGAGAAGGAGGGAGAGGATGTAGAGGCAGAGAGAAGGAGGGAGGATGTAGAGGCAGAGAGAAGGAGGGAGAGGATGTAGAGGCAGAGAGAAGGAGTGAGAGGATGTAGAGGAAGAGAGAAGGAGGGAGAGGATATAGAGGCAGAGAGAAGGAGAGAGAGGATATAGAGGCAGAGAGAAGGAGAGAGAGGATGTAGAGGCAGAGAGAAGGAGGGAGAGGATGTAGAGGCAGAGAGAAGGAGAGAGAGGATGTAGAGGCAGAGAGAAGGAGAGAGAGGATGTAGAGGCAGAGAGAAGGAGGGAGAGGATGTAGAGGCAGAGAGAAGGAGGGAGAGGATGTAGAGGCAGAGAGAAGGAGGGAGAGGATGTAGAGGCAGAGAGAAGGAGGGAGAGGATGTAGAGGCAGAGAGAAGGAGGGAGAGGATGTAGAGGCAGAGAGAAGGAGGGAGAGGATGTAGAGGCAGAGAGAAGGAGGGAGGATGTAGAGGCAGAGAGAAGGAGGGAGAGGATGTAGAGGCAGAGAGAAGGAGGGAGGATGTAGAGGCAGAGAGAAGGAGGGAGAGGATGTAGAGGCAGAGAGAAGGAGGGAGAGGATGTAGAGGCAGAGAAGGAGGGAGAGGATGTAGAGGCAGAGAGAAGGAGGGAGAGGATGTAGAGGCAGAGAGAAGGAGAGAGAGGATGTAGAGGCAGAGAGAAGGAGGGAGAGGATGTAGAGGCAGAGAGAAGGAGAGAGGATGTAGAGGCAGAGAGAAGGAGGGAGAGGATGTAGAGGCAGAGAGAAGGAGGGAGAGGATGTAGAGGCAGAGAGAAGGAGAGAGAGGATGTAGAGGCAGAGAGAAGGAGGGAGAGGATGTAGAGGCAGAGAGAAGGAGAGAGGATGTAGAGGCAGAGAGAAGGAGGGAGAGGATGTAGAGGCAGAGAGAAGGAGAGAGGATGTAGAGGCAGAGAGAAGGAGGGAGAGGATGTAGAGGCAGAGAAGGAGGGAGAGGATGTAGAGGCAGAGAGAAGGAGGGAGAGGATGTAGAGGCAGAGAGAAGGAGAGAGAGGATGTAGAGGCAGAGAGAAGGAGGGAGAGGATGTAGAGGCAGAGAGAAGGAGAGAGGATGTAGAGGCAGAGAGAAGGAGGGAGAGAAAAAATATACATCTACAAACAAAGCTGTGTGTATGCATGGTTGATGAATGAGGCCTATTGAGACACTACAGCGAGTCTGTGACGGTAATAGTATAAGCGTGTAACTGGCGACCGTGAAAAGAAATAAACAACCGTCAAACACTTTATTACATAAATTTCCGCCTATCTATCAAACTGTCTCCACCCCCTCTAGCACACTATCTCCCTTCTAGCCCTTCCAATCCTCTCCAACCTGACATTTTTTGTTAATTTGTAATAATAATAAAAAATACAATTACTAATAATAAAGTGTTATAAAGTGTTATTTAACAGTTATTGGAATGTTTGTGTCCAGGTAGAAGACTGGAAATCTGGAAATTAATACATTCTTTATTCACGATGTGTCCTATTCTCCAAAAAAGAAAAGAAAAAGAAAAGTGCTTCCTCTTTTCTTTCACTGTGCTCACCGCATAACTCACTGGGAACTTCAGAGTGTATATCTGGTACATCCTTGTTGTGACGGTAAGACTGTGTGTATATATGAATGGCTGAAACGAGGGCTACGACTATTACCAAGTCTATCGCTGGGTTTATCCGCAAAGACCTTTGCCCGTACAGTGTAGTCGAAAACGAAGGTTTCCGACGAATGCGCCATAACACTGGCACCAATATATGAAATACTGTGTCAAAAATATTTAACTGAAACGGCTATTCGAGTGTTGTATGTAGTTCTTCCTTTAAACATTTTAACTCCTGCTTTCTGGGCAGTTAAGCCTTCTGGCACTTTATTTTGTATGAATGATGGCAGACACACATGGACAAGTTGCAGAAGAGTAACCTTAGATAGTCTATTAGGCTAGGCTGATGACTGTAACTGAATGTAACTGTGTCCATTTCTCACACACACACACACACACACACACACACACACACACACACACACACACGCACAAGCACAAACACACACACACACAAACAAACACACATACACACACCTCTCCACAAGAGCTCTCCGGCCCTCTCTCCGGCGCTCTGTCCGTTGTTCTCTCTGGCCCTCTCTCTGGCGATCTCTCTGGCGCTCTCTCTGGCGCTCTCTCTGGTGTTCTCTCTGTCCCCTTCTCTGACTCTTCCTCTCTCTCTGAGGAGTACGGGGCCTCTAGTGGCATCTCCATGGGCTGGCCCGTTTCCTTGTCCAGCAGCCACACACTGTCCCCCACCACCACCGTGTCCTTCAGCCTGGACATGCACACACACACACACACACACACACACCCACACACACACACACACACACACACACACACACACACACACACACACACACACAATGGTGGGTACTATCTTAATAACCATCTAGCTTCCTCATTTATTGTAATCAGAAAACACACACAACAAAAATGAAGACTGTTCAAGTCCTAGCTGGACTTGAACAGTGACCACAGCCCTTGTGGCAGTAAGATCCGCCTGTGAAAGGGTCCCAGGGGACTTACTGGTCAATAGATGTCATGGCTCCCTCCTGGTCCCTTGTTCTCTCCGTCTCTCCCTCTCTCTCCCTTTCCCTCTCCTCAATCTCTGCGTCTGTCACACACACACACACACACACACACACACACACACACCTTTTCACTCCTTTCACGCTAACAAATGTCCATATCGATCGCCTGTCATTACTTAGAGAATCCTAATATCCTCTCTCATCTCTCTTACCCCAGTCGAATAGGTCTGGCTGCTCCAGAAGCAAGTCGATCACTCTGCCTGTGGCTTCAGTTAGCTCCGCTCCCTCAAACTGATGGAGAGAGACAGGGAGAGAGAGATAAGTAACCATAAAAAACCCAGCTCAACACTCTTGTCTTGAGCCATTCAGTGGGGAACAGTATCCTTACGTCAACATCAACGAAATACAACATCAAAATATAAAACACAATTTTGGATAAAAACAGTGCTAATAACTTAGTGAATCTTGATTTATTATTCAGCACAGTCTATGGCGGTGGTGGGTAAGGCTAAAACGTTCATCCTACGTTATTTGGCGTTCAGGAGACCTGTAAAGAATGGGATGGGTAATGTTTTGTATCTTGCTGTTCTTGTTTTGGGGATCTCGAGTTGGGTAGTTTCTGATTTGGCGATTTGATATTTGGGCTCTGGTAGGTGGCAGCCAGGTTCTGAAGGGGGAATTCAGAAGACCCAAGGCAAAGTCCTTGCACAGTGTATTTCTTCTGTCTTAAGTATGTTGCATCAGGTAAGGGACTACTGTTGTTATCAGGCCAAGAACCCACTGGTCTGATCCCATAACGTTAATGGGAGACTGTGGTATCAGTCAATTATTCAGTGCAGGAGTGCCCGTGTGTTTGGCTTGGTAGGCCAAAATGAACCCTGAGTGGTTAACTGTGGGCCAAAAAACCCTGACCATCCATTACAACGAATACTTGAAATTGCCCATTTGGGAGTGCAATTATTCATATTATGATTTTATTACTAGTGACTAGTAGTGACCACTACTAGACCACATATGTGACATGTTCTAATGCTTTGATCCTCATATGTAATGATCAGACTTTTCTTTAGAAAAATGTGAATACAATTCCTTGTTGTTGAAAAATAAATGACACATCACTAGTCAACTAACGCAGCTTGTTTTGTGAGCCTGCTAAGTATTGTCATAGTTTAACTAGGTAGCAGTGGGGATTACTCACCGAATCCATTGCGTTGCAGTATTTTGGCTTGACTAGCGAGTTTGTGTTGTGATTCTCAACAATGTTGAAACGTAGTTCCGTGTTTCAAAAGAAAAGTCAGAACATTTTGACTGGTCGCCGATATGAGGACCAAAGCATTAGAACGTGTCACATAATGTTGCTGGTGAAAAGGTCTGTATGTCGGCGATTCTCACGTCACGCAAATGACCTTTTTAAAATATATATATAAATGTGAAGTGTTGAAGTGTTGAAGAGCCCACTCGATATAATAATAATAATAATAATAATAATAATAATAACTTGCTTTAATCATTATATAATAATAATTAAATTATTGAGTCATTTAAAGGCAATATTTAAAAGATGGGTTTTTAGTCTTGACTTGAAAATATTTGCTGAGGTTATAACAAACAACAGTTTGTTACTTATGATTTGTGAATTGTATTCACTACATCATCTGCCATGGACTACTAGGTAAGTGATAGATGGCTTGTAAACAAACTTACGTTTTAGGACGTGTGCAAAAGCAAGGACTGTGTGATCATCTAATTATGTGGAGTTATGTGTTTTTAGCATGTTGATGTTCAATCAGCATGTTGTGATGTGATGCTACAAATGCAGTTAGGTGTTCATAGTGATGTTCCTTGCTAGCTACTAGCAACTGTTTTGCGTGTGTTTTGATTCAGAGCGTCTTTCTCCGGTATTTGGTTTGAGGGGTACCAACATTCAAATAAGCATATCTTCTTCAACTAGATTTCAGATGTCAATGTATGACACATCGTTTGAAAGCTTACAATCTGCACTTTCATAATATGGAAAAACAGTTCAAACGAATGAATTTCAAAATGACAATTTTCGATGCTAATCCAAGAACCCTCTCCCAGGCCCACGCCTTCACCTGAGTGAAGTGAAGCATGACCGGCTCCGGCTCTTTCAGGGTGATGGCTTCTGGCGTGGATTGGTTCAAACCTGAGGTGAGAGGGACATAGAGACAAGAGAAGGAAAAGAAAAAAGGGAGAGTGGAGGAAAAGTACCAACGTTAGAGACGCTGATCTCTTGGTGAAGATTTGTCATCTGATCTCAATAACAGACTATGTTTTAGCCCTGTCCGGAAGCAACGGTGTGCCCTTGAAACTCGTAAAGATCTTTAGAGGATTTTACAAGTGGAAGCAATATACCTATTCCATTCTGTCACATCCACACATGCTTATATTAGGGGGGGGCAACTCTAACATGTCTTATTATCTTTCTAGCGGAAACTTCTGGTGAGTATTTTGACCTTATTCCCACTTTCTGTTTCAGTCTGTGTCTTTTTTTTTGCAACTCGAGAAAGAAGCTTCTTGTAGAGTTGCAACTAGTAGAGGTTGGCTAGGAATTGACTCACCCTGGCTAGGAATTGACTCACCATGGCTAGGAATTGACTCACCCTCCCCCTCCGATGCGGTTCTGGAACTGACCACTGGAGAGCGCTGTGTAGTCACAGCCGCCATAATCTGCATTGGTTGGGGAAGTAACAGAATCGCCATAAAACAAGGTCAATCAATATACTGTAGGAGTGACGGCAATAACTGGACGATGTAGTCGGTTTGCCGGTAGAAAAACAATCATGTGCTTTATTCTCACTCTCTGCATGCGTACTGACAACAACAACATTCATCCATCTTTGTCCCACTTATATCCCGTCATATCACCCGCTAAGCAACCTGGGTGATTGAGTAAACACAAACATATCAACAGTGCTTTGTACAGGCTGGAACGCCGTGAATTACGAATACTCTGCTCACTAACGAGCGGTCACTACACACGTCCCCCCAGAATTCACAAGAACCGGCCCCAAAAAACGGTCAGGGACTCTGATAACTCGCCCAAAGCGACTCTGGCGCCCTTGAGCAGGCACAGGAGACCGAGGCAGGGGAAAAACAACAGGCGGACGTTTGGCCGGCCTCGGACGGCAGGGCAGGGGGTCTGCAGGAGCTAGGGTCGGGACTGTTTTAACAGGGGGGCGACCGCGGCGGGGCGGGTGGGCCACCTCGATGGGACGGTCCAAGTCCAGATGAGCTGGCTTAAGGCGATCCACCGAGATGCGTTCCTTACTACCCCCCATGTCGATAATAAAGGATTTGTCGCCTGTCTCCACGACCCGGTAGGGACCATCATAGGGCGGTTGCAGAGGGGCTCGATGGGCGTCTTGGCGGATAAAGACATACCCCGCTGCCTTCAGATCAGGCGGGACACGTACCTTAGAATAATGCTTTGTAAATACATTTGATGAATCAACAGAGAATTTGAATTCTAACTCTAATTAAAGTAGAGAAAATGTTTTGTTGTTGGTTAACGTTGAAAGTACCTGAGGGATCCTGTAGGGACTGGGGAGCTGGTCTCCTGAGCCCATCACACCAAAGAAGGGGTCTGGAGCCCCCTCAGCCTCCTCCAGAAGGAACAGGGAATCAGCCACGTTCAGGGCTAGTCTGGGACACAAAAGGGCCAATGTTAAATGCAAAATGGCTGCTATGCATTGCCCAGGTGGGTCTGACACATAGGCAGGGAGTGGGGTGAGATGTCCTCATACTAGAGCATAAGTGTAAGCATAGTTACAAGCTTATGTTTGAGTTTATGGTTAGACCGAGGCTACAGGTAGGGTTATAGGCTGCTCATCCGGTTAGACTGAAACGTTATCCCTAACCAAACATAAACTTACTGTATACCTAACCACAACCTTTACCCTGAAGATAACAATTTCTTACAGTAAGCGTGTTGTGTTTCTGGGTTACGGGACTGATCTTTATTTATGATGGGGGTGGTACACGGATGGATTTAACCTCTAAAATACCAAAATTGACGACCCTCCCCTTACGCAAAATATATTTTCGCATAGCCCTCGAATACTTGAAAAACATACATTGGCTCTCCCCCTACAAAGATGAATGATTAAAACACAGTGGTGTTGCCACACGCTGTAAACATTTCAAGGCAAATTAAACTATATATTTAGTAATGATAGAGTAACTACCTTTGATCGACAACACTATTGTTGTTAAAACTAAAGCAAAAGTGAAAGCGTTATGATGTTCCTTTTGACAAGAATAAACGTGAGTCGGGTTGTGATCATGCAACCCAGCTCCATACTGTTCAAGAGTCCTGGGGAGAACCCTGCTGTCCATAGTGCCGTCATTTCAGCTAAACAGCTATTACAGAATCATTGGCGATTCATAATCTATATTTTGTACATTTCATGCAATTCCACAGCAACATTTCTAAACACTGGAGAAAAACCTGCCATCCTGCATCAATTTAGTGCCATACCAAGGGCCTATATTTCACTTTGAAAGAGTCAGTGTTGCACACAAGATCTAGATCGATCAAGTGTTTCATAGGCACTACAACACACATGAAATTAACATAGTACATGTTGTTTTTGATTAAATAATTTTCGCCCTAAAGTAACCTAGCTTTTAATTACTTTACTTTGGCTGCGTTTTTTATTATTATTCTGAAATACTGTACACATCTCAGCAATGACAGTTGGATTTGTAAAGTGTTCTTCATACAGAACAAACAACAGAAGAAGAAAAAAATAAGCCTTCTGCATATACTCTGTCTACACAAAGGCCACAAGACCTTGTCAACATCACAGGTAATGTTCTCCCTGGCCAAGCAGAGGGGAAAGTATCGCCTGGCATGACGAATCCAGCCCTGATATACTTCAGATATATTTCAACACAGGAGAGCTCACCTTTAGCCCTTATTGCTTAAGCTATGATTGCTAATTCAAATGCAATAGGTGTTTGCCCATATGGAGTGTGATTGATGTTTTGAGTTTAGCATTCTGAATGGTAGTGTTTTCCATGTGAACACAAGAGATTTTATCAAGGAAGTGTGTGCCAAATGTAGAGAATTGTATTTAGTGTTTTGTTAACTGGGTGGTTTAGCGTGGCAAAATTAGTGATAAGCAAGAAATGTGTTTGTCAGAATTGGTGTGAGATAAAATACACCAGTTTCAGGTTTTGGTCATTGTGTTTGAGGTTTGGATGTTAGTGTTAAAGCGAAAACCTGTAAACACTTTATTTATTTGTTGTTCGACCACTGGTTGATTTTGTGGCGCTGTTCCGACTTTCAGGACTTCAGAAATCGACAGTTTGTCTTGCTTATGTCTTGCTTTCAGACAGTTTCTTTCTTCAAACTGATCACTGTTGTTTTCATTCTCGAACTGCCATCACAGAATACTGTATACTTTAGCTCCTACATAAACTAAGAAGGACACAGGTTAAAGTATACCATTCGTTCTTGAGATCACTTTAGTACGGAGCCCCCCTGGGGTCACATGGTAGGAAAACATTATTTGATGTGTGAATCCGTTCCCTCGGTTAAGTAAATCTGTTCCCTCGGTTTAGTAATTAGTTCGTTCGGTTTAGTAATTAGTTCCCTCGGTTTAGTAATTAGTTCCCTCGGTTTAGTAATTCGTTATGGTTAGGGTTAGGCCCTACGAGCCAGAACGATCGCAAGGATTCTAACCCTAAACCTAACCCTAACCCTGACCCTAATCCTGGTAGGGCCTAACCCTAACCCTTGGGACCCCAGGGGGGGTCCGTACTTTAGCCTTGTGAGAGGAAGGGGAATTAGCTCAAACACACAAAACGAGCGGCTCTTCAGATTTGCGATGACCCAACACTCGTTGTTGGTCAGTGGTCCACTGAACGAATACTACTGTGTATTTCCACCGTATTTCATATTTAGTAACATGTAAGTAAAAAACAAAGTTGTCAGAAGCAGGATTTGAACCCATGACTCCAGATGAGATTGCAACCTGAACCCAGTAACTAATATAGAGTTCTGTATATACCGTGGTAATATGATTCATTCGCGTATTATAATTATAATTTTTTACCGCGTAAAGGTTTGCCAAATTAACCGCGATCGTTAACGAATAAACTAATATTTCCCTTTTTAGCTTTGAGAACTTCTGAGAAGTACGGCTAAAACAAACCCTTTACTCTGAGTGTGTTGAGGGGAGACGATGGTTAATGCCTACTCTGGGGCAGGTGTGTGGGTGACATTGTGTATGTGTGTGTGTAAGCGTGCATGTATGATGTGTGTCCCCTGACCTGTCAGGCTCAGGCAAGTCGATGCTTATGTGTATCTTGGAGCGCAGCAGGCGCTCGATGGTCTGCTGAATCTCATCTGGAAAAGAGCAGGGAAGTTACTACAGTATATCATGAGGTCAAGGTACTGTGTGACATCACATTCATTTTACAGGCTGCACAGTTACCGTGGTGATTCTGCGTGGGTGACCTGGAAGATGATGTGATTCTGCATCTACAGTACCATCACAACTAACTTTGCTGAAGTGTTTATGGTTTATGCTGCATTCTGCGGTGGAGGAGGTCATAAATCTAACAGTTTGGCTGGTAACGAAAGATAAACTACTACTACGAATTAATTCTGCTAAATGGTAATAAAATAAAAGGTATTATTGTGTACCAGAGTGTTTTGAAGAGACGGTAAGCCTCATCCTTTAGTGAGTTGTATCTACCTCTAATGACAATGTGCTGCATGTGCTGTGTTTTATCAATGAGTGTGTATGGAGGTGAGTGCGTGTAGTAGTAGGTACTGTGGCTTTGGTGGTTTGTATTTCAGATCAACCAGTGCCCTTACCTGACAGGTAAGATGTAGTCTGAAGAGATCAGAAAGGTCTGTACAAGAATTAGTACTGCTGTGACAGAAGTTTCAATAAAACCATAATGCTAAATCAATACCTCGTATTCCCTCAGACAGTGGAGGGGATGGGGGGGGGGGGGGGGGGGTTTACATACCATGTTTTCCCAACATTGACCTTCAGAAGCTCCCTGCGTGTTATTCTGGTTCCTTTCGTGGCTGCCAACCTAAAACCACCCAGATCAGGCATGAAAATGGGTCGGGGTGAAAAAGGTGAGAAGGATACGAGACCCGGAACCTGCTAGGCGGTCCCGGCGGAAAGTTTTTTTTGTGGAATAAATAGCTTCCATGTGCTCATATCTGATTTCTTTTAGATTTACTCTAGTGGTGGTCACATGCAGAATTACAAGATTAAAAAAAATAAAAAATAAAAAAAAGTATGGATGTCTATTATGGATTCAAAACGGCGAATTTCGCCGAAAGGTGAGCGATTATCATGCCTGTATATTACATTACCTCAGAATACCACCAACAACATCACATTAACTATGTTACATTACCTCAGAATACACCAGGAACATCACATTAACTATATTACATTACCTCAGAATACACCAGGAACATCACATTAACTATGTTACATTACCTCAGAATACACTAGAAACATCACATTAACTATGTTACATTACCTCAGAATACCACCAACAACATCACATTAACTATGTTACATTACCTCAGAATACCACCAACAACATCACATTAACTATATTACATTACCTCAGAATACACCAGGAACATCACATTAACTATGTTACATTACCTCAGAATACACCAACAACATCACATTAACTATATTACATTACCTCAGAATACACCAACAACATCACATTAACTATGTTACATTACCTCAGAATACACCAGGAACATCACATTAACTATATTACATGACCTCAGAATACACCAGGAACATCACATTAACTATGTTACATTACCTCAGAATACACCAGGAACATCACATTAACTATGTTACATTACCTCAGAATACACCAGGAACATCACATTAACTATATTACATTACCTCAGAATACCACCAACAACATCACATTAACTATATTACATTACCTCAGAATACACCAACAACATCACATTAACTATGTTACATTACCTCAGAATACCACCAACAACATCACATTAACTATATTACATGACCTCATAATACACCAGGAACATCACATTAACTATATTACATTACCTCAGAATACCACCAACAACAACATCACATTAACTATGTTACATTACCTCAGAATACCACCAACAACCTCACATTAACTATGTTACATTACCTCAGAATACCACCAACAACATCACATTAACTATATTACATGACCTCAGAATACACCAGGAACATCACATTAACTATGTTACATTACCTCAGAATACCACCAACAACAACATCACATTAACTATATTACATTACCTCAGAATACACCAGGAACATCACATTAACTATGTTACATTACCTCAGAATACACCAGGAACATCACATTAACTATGTTACATTACCTCAGAATACCACCAGGAACATCACATTAACTATATTACATTACCTCAGAATACCACCAACAACATCACATTAACTATGTTACATTACCTCAGAATACCACCAACATCATCACATTAACTATGTTACATTACCTCAGAATACACCAGGAACATCACATTAACTATATTACATTACCTCAGAATACACTAGAAACATCACATTAACTATGTTACATTACCTCAGAATACACCAACAACATCACATTAACTATGTTACATTACCTCAGAATACACCAACAACATCACATTAACTATATTACATTACCTCAGAATACACCAGGAACATCACATTAACTATGTTACATTACCTCAGAATACCACCAACAACCTCACATTAACTATGTTACATTACCTCAGAATACACTAGAAACATCACATTAACTATGTTACATTACCTCAGAATACACCAGGAACATCACATTAACTAGATGGAACAGCCAACAGCATTGTAACATCAGGGTTCTTCCCAAAGAATGAAAGCGGTATTACATACAAATACATATCCAGCTATTCCTCACAGGTTGAACTGAAAAGGTGCAGGCTTTAGTTTCCAGTTGAGTTATATGACCTAGATCCCTTTCAGTGAGGTTTTTATCAGAAGCTAGCTACAGAGGTAACTTGTTAGCATCAAGCTAAACTCTTAGCTAGCTACATGTTGTCATGGACTTACCAAATGGTGGAAAAGCAGCCACTGCGACGTCGAAGAACATTAGGATAATAAAACATTTCCTCACTCTCACAAAAGTGCCAACGTTGCAAAGGAAACGGGGTTGGTCGGTAGCTATCTCGGAATGAATTATTCGGGTTTCAAACTATGTGATGACTCTCCTAAATCCCCTCAGGAAAGTCCGCGAGTGAGGAGATTCCCGCTGGTGACAAAGACTGAATTACTACTGGTTATTACTGGTCCAATCAGCGATGAGATTACCTTCTGGTCCAATCAGATGTGGGATTACCTGTTTTGACCAATCGCCTTTCTCTACTTGCCTTAGATACAACAATCTGAATTACTACTGGTTATTACTGGTCCAATCAGCGATGAGATTACCTTCTGGTCCAATCAGATGTGAGATTACCTGTTTTGACCAGTCGCCTTTCCCTACTTGCCTTAGATACAGCAATCTAAATATCTGTGACTGTAACCAAAGTGATAATAATTATATACAACAGTTAGTTCCGACCAAGTAATTTGATTGGACAAGAGGCATTCCATGAGTTATGATATACAGTATAACAGCACTGGGACTTTTAACTATGTTATGTAAAAATATAAAAGGGTGACAACTGTGAAAGGGTGAAGAACTGTCCGTGTAGCTACAGTTCACAACACATTTTTAAGCATTCTTTAATTCATTATAATTATGCCACCTGTTCTAACAGCCACTGTGTGTGTGTGTGTGTGTGTGTGTGTGTGTGTGTGTGTGTGTGTGTGTGTGTGTGTGTGTGTGTGTGTGTGTGTGTGTGTGTGTGTGTGCGTGTGTGTGTGTGTGTGTGTGTGTGTGTGTGTGGGGGGGGGGGGTGTGTGTGTGTGTGTGTGTGTGTGTGTGGGGGGGGTGACAGCGCCACTCAGTGGTAGAATAATGTTACTACACCCTAACTGGACTGACTGAGATGCCTGATCTGTTTGAGGATAATAATGACCATGACTCTTGGTTCTTTTATTTCCTGTCAGGTTTTCTTCATTGAGTCGCATCTTGTGAGAAATGCGCTATACAAATAAAACTTGATTTGATAGCAGAGGGTCTGAATACTTACGTACATATCAGTATTTATGTATTTCAATTTTAATAAATCTACTGAAATTTAAAAAAACGTCTTTCACGTGTGCATTGTTATCACGTGTTCGTTGCGCAGAACTGTTGCGCAGAATTTCACTGCGTGAAATGTATTTTTGTTAGCCTTTCTGTCAGACTTTGCCTTCATTGTAGTCAGTATAGATAGCAACGTTTTATTAATGACCCCCCAGGTGCGCTGAACAATTCTGGCCTTGAAAATAGGCTTAGCACTGATATTTCAGACATCCCCCCCCAACGCCACCCCCAGCGCCTGCATTTGAGCCAAGATTGGTTTTTTCGCTATTAAATTAAAGCCAGATGTGTCTTAACCTTGTCTTGACTGCTTGGCCTTGGTCAGGCCCGAAACCCTGGGTCTGATGGAAATTGTTGTTTTTGGTGACAAAATACATCATGACCTTGAGTGAGATGCCCAATTAGCTTTGGTGTGCAAGTGGTTGAGTATGACTCATCTCTCCTCTGCTTTCTCTCCTATCCTCCTCTCCTCTCCACCTGTCTCCTCTCCTCTCATCTCTCCTGTCGTCCCCTCCTCTCCTCTTCCCTCCTCTCCTGTCGTCCCTCCTCTCCTCTCCTTCCCCTCCCCCTCCCCTCTCCTCTCCAACTGTCATCTCGTGTTCTCAGAGACTGTGCTGTGTGTTCCAGAGCTGGCAGTGATGAGGACACCGCTCTGAAGCTCTGGGCCCTCAGCTCCCATCTGCTGGGCATCCACTGGAGATGAACACACACACACACACACACACACGCACGCACGCACGCACGCACGCACGCACGCACGCACACACACACACACACACACACACACACGCACACACACACACACACACACACACACACACACACACACACACACACACACTCACACTCACACACAGATGTGCATGGACAGATTCACACCAGTACTAAACTATACATATACCATGCTGCTTCCTTCTGTCTGTTGCAATACTATGAATACTTAAGATAATGATATAAAAGTACCTACATTTAAAAGTACAATGCACAATCCAGACTATAGTTTATAATTTATGGTTATAACTTAAACCCACGATAATGACGTACCCCACCACCACCACCAAAACATGTTCATGACGTAATCCGTTGAACCCATTTGACCTCTACCACATTGTGCTTTTTTACTGGTTACACGTACATGCTACATCTATGCCACTGTGAGCAAAAACCTCTACTCTCTTTCCAGACCATAGCCGCTTTGTGGTCAGGTATACAACTTTTATTGACGACATATAATCTACAGACTACACTGTAGTCAGTCATGTCAGTGAATGTTTTGTATAGTATGCCCTCTACTGGTGGATGTGAGAATGACAGGAATTCATTATGCTGCTGATGTGTTTGTTGAAAGGGAGGTATTTGTCTGACAAAACTATGAAAAAAACAGAACACAATACATTTTAATAACTTTTTTAATTGCACACAATATCTCAGATACACGCTCAAACTACAAAGGTCCTTGCCAAATCATGTCTGCATAGGCTACAGATAATCATAACACAACAATACAATAAAAAAAAAAATCATGTAACATGTAAAGTTGAGGAAGCTAAAGGAAACAGACAATCTAGTAAGTTAGACATCAATATTGTCAGGTTGTGCCAGCATGAAGTAAGTACTGTACAAGCCTGAAGTGATTTTAACGTCACTCAAGTGACTAAACAGCTGGGGGGTATTCCACGAAGCTCGATAAAGTTCTAAGCCTCGATAAAGTTCTAAGCCTCGAAAATGTTAGCTTGCGTTCGGTGCCATCAATGTGGCTCAAATAATTCGCTGCTTGGTTGAGCTCCTTCTGAGTCAGATATAATTAGCCTGGTCGCGACCAGGCTAAAACACAGGCTATGGTAAGACGCGAGTCAAAAAAGTCTCACAGGCGGAAACTACATCCCGAACGACAGTTCCTCTTTTAGGAAATTATTAGTTCCCACTTCACACGAGATAGATAGATGGATAGGTTGACTGTGTGAAAGATAGATAATTTGATATTTTGAAAGTGTGATCGATCGATAGATAGTTTGATTGTGTGATAGATAACTTGATATTTTGAAAGTGTGATAGATAGATCGATAGATCAATAAAGAAAAGAGTGTAAAAAAGAAGAAGTAATTGTCTCAACTTGCATTGCTGTCATCACAGCGGTCTGGCTGGCGTAGTGGTTAAATGTAAATAATAGAGCTAATGTATGTATGTATGTATGTATGAATGTTATGGAAGTGTATTGTCTGTATTTAAGTGTTTAAGATGAAAAATTGTTTGAAAGTATGGTATGAGGACCCCAGGAAGAATAGCTACTGCATATTTGCTGTATCTAATAGTGGATCCAAATAACCAAACCAAACCAAACCCCTCCTCCCCCTTACCTCCGATGGTGGTCTCCTGGAACTCGTCGAACTGGCCCTTGACGAAGCGCAGAACCAAGCTGGACTTGCCCACAGCCATGTCCCCCAGAAGCACGAGTTTGAACTGGCAGATCTTGGTCTGGGGCAGCGTGCCGTTGGGGCGACTGCTTCCTCTGGTGGTCATGATGGAGGAGGGCAGGTGGGGGGGGGGGGGGGGGGGGGGTGGGTGCCACCCGGGGAGGGGGGGGGGAGCTCAGACAGACGGGACTCTGGGAACGGGTACTCTCTCTCTCTCTCTCTGCCTCTCTCTCCCTCTGGTCTCCTTTCGTCTCCTGTTCTAACTAGCTAGCTCAGAGGTGATTAGATGAGCTAGTCTGCTGCACACTTGCCAGCTAAAGAGCTAACTGGATGCACTTTATTATTTTACTTAAAGTAGATATACTATCTTTCTTATTCTGCTAGAATTGGGTTTCATGGTAATACCATAATGGCATATTTACAGTACATGGACAGTGGATTGAAGCATTGGAAATGTCTGTTTTTTATAGATGGACATACGATTTTTTTTCAGGTGAGAGTAAAGTCAAAATGACATTATCTGACTGCATTGCCCACAGCAATCCAATATTCAATTATAATAATGTTATAAATTGATATGGATCAATTTATACCTCTTATTAGATTATAAATACTCTGGTTGTTATGTTGGGGGCCACCCGCTGTGCCGACGGACCACGATGCCGACAGTTTATTAGCGGATTTCTGCGAGAGCTGACAAGACGGTACATGTGGGAAAACTAGGGTTAGGGTTAGGTGCTAGGGTGCTACGGTTAAGGTTAGGGTTAGGGTTAGGGTTAGGTGCTAGGGTGCTACGGTTAAGGTTAGGGTTGGGGTTAGGGGTAGGGTTGGGGTTAGGGGTAGGGTTAGGGTTAGGGATAGGATTAGGGTTAGGGTTAGACATGCCAGCATGTACCAAGTCGACGTAGCACCTAACCCTAACCCTAGTTTTCCCACATGTACCGTAACAGAGAAGCGGAGAGCATTCACATGCAGGGAGGGCTGTCGGCACAACGGTCCGTCGGCATATTGATGCGGCACCGTTATGTTTGCCTTTTGGTTGACAGCAAAAGAGGGAGAGAGGAGGATAGAGAGGGAGAGAAGGAGACAGAGCAGGATGGTGTCGGCACACCAGAGAGAGAGACAGCAAGAACCAGGTGAGAAAGTGGACAGGTAGTCAAGACCACATAAGTAGCCTTGTGAACCGATGGTTCTCGAGCCTAATGGCCCATAGGGCAGGATTTTCCTGTTTCTGTAGCGTGAGGCGGCTTGATGTACAAGTACACCCCCTGGACATGACGCTGGTATGTCGCAGGGTCTTACCCCCAACCAACCCTTAATGCTGAGTTATCATCACCGAGGGGGGGGGGTTCCATGCCACAGTCCATGCCACCCCCCCAAGGCAGCAAACCTAGGGGAAACACTGAGAGCAGATAGATGAACTGTTCAGTGTCAATCCTGTAGAGATGGAGATGGAGGTTAAATCTCCAGAATAATGTCCAGCTACAATCGCAACAACATTCACAACATTTCTGGAGCCTGGTAGACCCAGACAACTATAAGAATATTCACCAAGCAGCCCTGAAAGTATTTGCTTTATTTGTCTACATACGTTTGGGAATCAGCTTTTTCTGATATGAATGTAATGAAATCTACATTCTGAACAAGCCTGACAGGTGACCATTTAAATGACTCTATAAGAGTGAACCTAAGTGGATACACTCCAGCATACACAACTGTAGTAGACTCCATGCAGTGACAGTCATCTCACTAAGGGTAGGAATGAGTCAACACACTTATTACACACATGCACAATATTTTTTGAAAGAGACAAAAAGACAAAATAATTCGTTATGTGAATGAATGTAAGTAATAAGATATGAGTAGCTCTCGGCCACTTAAATTTTTTCAAAGTAGCTCTCAGATGAAAAAAGGTTGTAGACCCCTGCTTTATGCTGATACATGCCTGCCATCTAGTGGACATTTAAGGGTACGACCAGGTAGGGGGATATTGCTTGTAACACAATCCTCATTCCTTCTCTCTCTAGTCTAACCTAATCCCATAGTAACCTTCATAATTCAGTTCTAGATATGTATTTTCTTTATGTGGCTAACACAACTCCAATTAAACTGCTTCATAAAGTTAAAGTTAATACATGTATAGTAATAAACACTTTAATAGTAATTACTTTGTTGTTTAGTATCAGGGAGGGAGGGAGGGAGAATGGATGACCATCTTTCTTCAGTAGGCCTACCATTTCTAGCTCATGTATATTTCTAATGATTCATTATATGTCTTGTACATGATTCTTGTTATGATTCTTGTATATGATTCTTGTATATGATTCTTGTTATGATTACATTTCTATTGGGATATTGCCTCACGCATAGCTGTAAACATGCTTAGCTACTATATTTGTTGCTGTAATCGCAGTTGCTTCTAGCTATGATATTTAAGATCACTTATCTAGTTACACAATCTTCAGCATAACAAGTTCATAAGATATGAAAAATGCACAAGCAAAAGGAATGCAATCCAAATAATTTTTTATTCACGGTGGGCAGCAGCTCCGGCCAAGGCTGTTTGCAGTTGTGAGCGTCCTCTGGAGGACGGGCGCTAGAGACAGGAGAGAGAGTTCATATGAGCTTCACCAGGCCTATAGCTACAGAATAGAATACTTTATTAGTTCAGTTAGTATGTCCTTGGTCTATGTGTTCTATGTGTTGACTTACCTCTGCTGTGTCCATCGTCGTGAAGACGGTTACTGGGGGGACGGAGGCCGTCTGCCTGGACCGCAGCTCAGCAGCCCAAGGCTCTTCACAGATGTGAGCATCCTCTGGAGGCGGGAACGCTTCTGTTTCTTTGAAGCTCCGCTCTCCTCACAAGGCGGCGTCTCAGCTGTCACTGGGCTGGCCGCTAGAGAGAGGAGAGAGAGTTCATATGAGCTTCACCAGGCCTATAGCTACAGAATAGAATACTTCATTCGTTTGGTTAGTATGTCCTAGGTCTATGTGTTCTACATGTTGACTTACCTCTGCTGTGTCCATCGTCGTGGGCAACCTCGATGCCCTCCTGTCCTGGGGCTGGAGGCTGGACACCATCATTGATGTCCTCCGGTCCTGGGGCTGGAGGCTGGACACCAACCTGGTTGGTCCTCTTGCACTATATCAGTTGTTACAGAAGAAGAATCAATGACAGAACATATCTCTTAAAACCCCATTATTCCTACAACAACAATGCATAGCTTGTCTGCTGTTTTATGATAAACTGGTAAGACTTTACCTTTACATTACACTTCCTTAATGTGAAATGATGTGGAATGTGGCGCATAGAGAAGCAAAGAGGCGGGTTTGTTATTATCAAACTAGTAACTAAATTAGAAACGTTATGCTAGTTATTAATTAACGTTAATTTCGCAATGAAGACCGAACTGCAGCGTTTTAGCCAACACCTAGCTTGCTAGACAGGTGTGTTTTTTTTCTCCAGCTGACGTTATGTTAGACTCTAGAATCATGGGCATCATTTATTTTGTAAATTGTTTTTGTCAAACGTAGCTTATTATTGCCTATTAATTCTTGTACCTTACTCAATATCATTTTTGTTATATTTTTTAATTCTCACTGATTATTTTGGTGAAAGTTGTCAATTATTATGACAGAAATTGGCAGACCTCCTGCAGTACCTCTGCGGACCCCCGGTTGAAGACCACTGCTGTAGAGGATACAGGCCTGGAAGAGCTTTGAGGTTTGCTCTTCATCGATTTCGGAGGACTGCCGTCTATTTTCTTGGAGCCCTGAATGTTGAGAAAAGGTGCAAATGGAAATGCCATACCTGTTGCAGCTTATCAATCCCAATAAAGCAATGCAATTATACAAACTAAAATACTACACATATGAATATAAATGTGTAATTCTGTATCAATTAGTTAAAGACAAGGCAGTGTTATCAATTAACATTTTGAAAGATATAGATTCAGTATGTGTAATATACCTTCCAGCGAGAGAATAGTTTTCCCTTCTTTCCTTTCTTGGCTGCCTGTGCTGCACCACACGCACCAAGAAGCTCCGTCGTCAATGACGTCTCCAAAACATTGACAATTGCTGGATATTTGGACTCAGCCGCCATCTTGAGGCCTTCCTCACCACCGAACTGTTGCACAAGCTCCTTGTGAACATCCATGTAGATCTTGTAGATGTCCAGACCCCGAGGGTATTCCTGAGTCCGTGGGATGCGTGACGCTGCGCAGAAGTCTGAGAGGACCGACTCTGTGACGCGTATGCTCTTCTCATTCAGGTCTCTCGCAGATATGGCGGGAAATATATTCACCAGCAGTTTGGTGCAGATCCCTCGCACCAAGAGGCCATAATCCTCCTTGCCAAAGTTTGGCAAGACATGTGATACCCTCATATCTGGTGTCACATAGGCAAGGCGAGGTGAGTTTATTTGTAGCACATTTCATACAATAGAGGCAATTCAAAGTGCTTTACATACAGCATTGAACAATACCAAGAGGAGGATAGTAAGAAAATATATATATATGTGTTACGGTACATGTGGGAATACGGTACATGTGGGAAAACTAGGGTTAGGGTTAGGTGCTAGGGTGACTTGGTACATGCTGGCATGTCGAACCCTAATTCTAACCCTAACCCTAACCCTACCCGTAACCCTAATCCTAACCTTAACCCTAGCACCCTAGCACCTAACCCTAACCCTAGTTTTCCCACATGTACCGTATTCCCACTTGTACCGTAACATATGTTTTAAATTACAAGAATAGATATATATGGATAAACATTTAACAAGATAATTAATAAGATAATAGATAATGGATGAAAAGACATAGATCGAAGTGTTAGTGTTTAACCATTACTGTTGCAAAACATTTTTTTAGCTTAGATTTAAATATTTTTAGGGGCCTGTTTGATTTCTTCAGGGAGTTCCAGGAGCATGCGGCAGAGTGACTAAAAGCTGCTGCACCGTGTTTTGTTTTCACTCTTGGAATGATTAGCTGATTAGTCTACCAAGACCATTTTGTGATTTGTATACAATTGGGAGTACTTTGAATTCAATTCTCTGATAGGGCTTTCACACCGGCAAAGAACCGTGCCGGTTCGCGTTCGCATTCGGAAACCTCCGAACGTTGGCGCTGTCCGGCGAACGATACACTGGTATGAACGCGGGCTCGTTCGCCAGACAGCGCCAATGTTCGGCAATCTCAGGATTGGTGCAGTGTGTTCAAACTTCTTCGTTATATAGAGGGGTGAAACTAGATAGGGTTGGGCAATGCCTGTACCATTTGGGTCCTGCACTGAGTCCTCCTGAATAACCGTCCTTATAATAGGACATCCAGGATCAGGCGTCTGGTTAGTATGTCCTAGGTCTATGTGTTCTACATGTTGACTTACCTCTGCTTTGTCCATCGTCGTGGGCAACCTCGATGTCCTCCTGTCCTGGGGCTGGAGGCTGGACACCAGCCTGGTTGGTCCTCTTGCACTATATCAGTTGTTACAGAAGAAGAATCAATGACAGAACATATCTCTTAAAACCCCAGTATTCCTACAACAACAATGCATAGCTTGTCTGTTGTTTTACGATAAACTGGTAAGACTTTACCTTTACATTACATTTCCTTAATGTGAAATTATGTGGAATGTGGCTCTCTTATAAATTCACTGTATATTTCTGTTTTACCTTGCGCTTCACCATTGAACAGAATTTCCTGAATTTCCCTTTCTTCTTCTTCCCACTAGCATCCCTCTGAGGCTGTGTGACCGAGGCTGTGGAGGTGACCCCGGCCAGGCTCCCCTCAGTCTCTCGCTGGGCAGCGAGGGCCTGGCTCCTCTCCTTCTCCAGGTCGGAGTTGTCACAGACAAGACTCCTCTTCTCCTGCTCCATAACATGGACTTTTCTTTTGAGGTCTCTCTCTCTCTGTCTGCTTTCCTCCACCTCCCTGTCAAGCACCTGAGCCTTCTCAGCTGCCGCCAGCTTGTCCTCCAGGGCCTCTTTCTGCAGGGCCTTGATGTGGTCCTCTGCCTCCCTGGTGGCGTTGGCGGTCTCCAGGAGGGTCGCCTTGACCCCGGCCAGGCTCCCCGCAGTCTCTCGCTGGGCAGCGAGGGCCTGGCTCCTCTCCTTCAAGACTCCTCTTCTGCTCAAGACAAGACTCCTCTTCTCCTGCTCCATAACATGGACTTTTCTTTTGAGGTCTCTCTCTCTCTGTCTGCTTTTCTCCACCTCCCTGTCAAGCACCTGAGCCTTCTCAGCTGCCGCCAGCTTGTCCTCCAGGGCCTCTTTCTGCAGGGCCTTGATGTGGTCCTCTGCCTCCCTGGTGGCGTTGGCGGTCTCCAGGAGGGTCGCCTTGACCCCGGCCAGGCTCCCCGAAGTCTCTCGCTGGGCAGCGAGGGCCTGGCTCATCTCCTTCAAGACTCCTCTTCTGCTCAAGACAAGACTCCTATTCTCCTGCTCCATAACATGGACTTTTCTTTTGAGGTCTCTCCCTCTCTGTCTGCTTTTCTCCACCTCCCTGTCAAGCACCTGAGCCTTCTCAGCTGCCGCCAGCTTGTCCTCCAGGGCCTCTTTCTGCAGGGCCTTGATGTGGTCCTCTGCCTCCCTGGTGGCGTTGGCGGTCTCCAGGAGGGTCGCCTTGACCCCGGCCAGGCTCCCCGAAGTCTCTCGCTGGGCAGCGAGGGCCTGGCTCATCTCCTTCAAGACTCCTCTTCTGCTCAAGACAAGACTCCTATTCTCCTGCTCCATAACATGGACTTTTCTTTTGAGGTCTCTCCCTCTCTGTCTGCTTTTCTCCACCTCCCTGTCAAGCACCTGAGCCTTCTCAGCTGCCGCCAGCTTGTCCTCCAGGGCCTCTTTCTGCAGGGCCTTGATGTGGTCCTCTGCCTCCCTGGTGGCGTTGGCGGTCTCCAGGAGGGTCGCCTTGACCCCGGCCAGGCTCCCCTCAGTCTCTCGCTGGGCAGCGAGGGCCTGGCTCCTCTCCTTCTCCAGGTCGGAGTTGTCACAGACGAGGCTCCTCTTTTCTTGCTCCATATCGTGGAGCTTTTGGAGGAGGCCTTTCTCTCTCTGTCGGCCCTCCTCCACCTCCTCCCTCGCTCTCTCCAACTCCGCCTTTGCCAGAGCGCTGCTGGCCTTCTCCGCCTCCAGCTCAGAGTCCTTGGCCTCCAGCTCAGAGTCCTTGGCCTCCAGCTCAGAGTCCTTGGCCACGGCCCTCCACTTGGTCTCCACCACGGCCCTCCATTTCTCCCTCTTCTCCTCCAGCTTCCTCTGAGTGCTCCTGGCCTTCTCCGCCTCCAGCTCAGAGTCCTTGGCCTCCAGCTCAGAGTCCTCTGCCTCCAGCTCAGAGTCCTTGACCACGGCCCTCCACTTGGTCTCCACCACGGCCCTCCATTTCTCCCTCTTCTCCTCCAGCTTCCTCTGAGTGCTCCTGCTCATGACTACGATATAAGAAACGGAAGGAAGAGAATATGAAATTACGTATTTTATATTTATATATTATTATTATAGAATGACTTGTCCCCTATGAGTTCATGGATGACTGTGAGGCTGTTTGAACTTCAAAAGTGACTGACGTATAGATATTGCGCGACATTGTGATCGAAGCATTAGTTGTTAGTAAGTAAGTAAGTAAGTAAGTAAGTAACGTGCCAACGTGCCAAAAATCTGTATCCTTTCCTTGTTGTATTTCTACCTTCCTAAATGATGGCTAGGACGTTGGGTTATAAAGCAAAAGCTTCTTTATATTAAAAAATCTGTTGGCATACACTTTCAGCACTTTCAAACAATAAACGAGTTATTGGATGTTCACTTTAATTCTGGACGTTACAATTTGCATTTCTCAAAAACCAACAAACTAAACTGTCAACTTCTATGACGTGTTGCCGCAAGGCCTTCTGGGACCAATTAAAGTGAATAATTTAACCTAAAAAGTTAAAACACTCTATTAATACAGGCGGGCCGTCAAGCCCATAGACTTTTACTTGTCAAGGCACATTTTTAAAGCGCAAATCTGTAATTCAAGACTCTCCGGTAATTTACACACAAGACTCACGTTGATTTCTACTCAGCGCGCGCACACACACACACACAAACACACGCACACGCACACGCACACGCACACGCACACGCACACGCACACGCACACGCACACGCACACGCACACACACGCACGCGCACGCGCACACGCACACGCATGCACACACACACACGCACACACACACACACGCACACACACACACACACACACACACACACACACACACACACACACACACACACACACCTCTGGGTTCTGCTCTGTGGGCCAGAGATTCGGTTAAGGTGATGTCGTCATCGGGAAACTCCTTTTCAAGCTGCCAAGCAGACTGGACATTGAAGTCATCTCCCTGGTTCTTCTTCTTATTTGGCATTTCTATAACTTTCTACAAACATCTGAACAAGGAAGAGAATGTGAAATGACGTATTTTATATTTATATATAATTATTATAGAATGACTTGTCCCCTATGAGTTCATATATGACTGTGAGGCTGTTTGAACTTCCAAAGTGACTGACGTTGATATTGCGTGACATTGTGATTGAAGCATCAGTTGCAGGAGCAACGTGCCAAAAAGCCATTCTCCTTTTCGTATTTCTACCTTCAAAAAATATGGCTAGGATGTCGGGTTGTAAAGAAAAAGCTTCTTTATATAAGAATCTCTGTTGGCATTGACACTTTGGATCACTTTCAAACAATAAACGAGCTAGACTTTGACACTCAGCGGAGTCACCGCTCGCGCGCACACACACCCGCGCAGCCACATCCAGACCCCCCCCCCCCCCCCCCCCCCCCCCCACACACACACACACACACACACACACACACACACACACACACACACACACACACACACACACACACACAGACACACACACACACACACACACACACACGCACCCGCGCAGCCACACCCAGACTCCATTTTTTTAACATCTTTAAATCCATGAGGTCTAGGGCCTATATACCCATCAATAGTTCACACTGCAGCAACAGCAGCATCACATCCGAGACACAGTGCCAACTAAGTTACAGTAATAAATTATTACTTCATAAATTATCACTTCATAGATGTTCTACTACCAGTAGATGTCGCTGTTTGAACACATTCCTGAGACTAACATTCACATTTTTAGCAGGAATTTCACTATCACCAAACTAGTTAGCCTATTTACAACCTGTTACATAATCATTATCCAAAGATATCGTACTCACGTAACCTCTTCAGTGTCTCTGTACCAACTGCTAAAACCATCTGTTGTTCTACTCTCACCTTCTAGAATATCACCTGGCAACCCCATTATTGGAACCCTCCAATGATGTCACTCTGACATGTAGCCTAATGTTACCATGACAACCCAGCAAAATGTAAACACAATTTATAATTTTCTGGGTTGTCAAAATGACATGGTTATTATTGCTAAAAGATGGAGGAAGTGTCATAACTGCAACAAGTTCCTCAAATTCATTGTAATAATAATAATAATAATAATAATAGTAATAATAATACATTAGACTTAAATAGCCCTTTTCTAGACACTCAAAGACGCTTATGTAGTACAACTACAGTAGGCTTTACATACATAAACATTTTCAGTGTTGAAAAAATACTATTAGAGGCCAACAAGAGTATTCAAGTAATCCACTCATGTGTAACCAAACAAGTATACAAACTTCTCCTTATCCTACCTAGTCAGCCCAAAGTAAAACTAAATGTTGCCAATGACACAGAGGTATTCTTTGCAGCATGACAGTGGGCTCAGAAATACATGAAGACTAATTTCCAAACAGTCTTGTTTACTGATGAGTGCCGTGCAATCCTGGATGGTCCAGATGGATGGAGTAGTGGATGGTTGGTGGATGGCCACCATGTCCCAACAAGGCTGCGACGTCAGCAAGGAGGTGGCGGAGTCATGTTTTGGGCTGGAATCATGGGGAGAGAGCTGGTAGGCCCTTTTAAGGTCCCTGAAGGTGTGAAAATGACCTCGGCAAAGTATGTAGAGTTTCTGACTGACCACTTTCTTCCGTGGTACAAAAAGAAGAACCGTGCCTTCCGTAGCAAAATCATCTTCATGCATGACAATGCACCATGTCATGCTGCAAAGAATACCTCTGTGTCATTGGCTGCTATAGGCATAAAAGGAGAGAAACTCATGGTGTGGCCCCCATCTTCCCCTGACCTCAACCCTATTGAGAACCTTTGGAGCATCCTCAAGCAAAATATATATGAGGGTGGGAGGCAGTTCACATCAAAACAGCAGCTCTGGGAGGCTATTCTGGCATCCTGCAAAGAAATTCAAGCAGAAACTGTCCAAAAACTTCAATGGATGCAAGAAGTGTGAAGGTGATATCAAAGAAGGGGTCCTAAGTTAACATGTAACTTGACCTGTTAAGATGTTTTTGTTTGAAATAGCTTTTGATTTCAGTAAATATGACCTCCTAATATGACCTCCTAACCCTAAATTCATCAAATTACCATTTTTAGTTCTTTACAACCTATACAATGTTTTGAAACTCTGTTGTGCATAATAATTTGGAACAGTGCATTTTGAGTTTTTTATTTTAAAAAAAATTACTGTTATCATTGGGAGGTTTGTTCAATAAAATTTGAATTATACTCTAACGGTTGATGACTTGAAAATTATACTGATTGTCATTTGCATCGACTATTTAGGAAAATCTGAGAAAAATATAATTTGCATAATAATTTGGAACGAGGTGTAGTAGAGCCGCCTTAGAATGTAAATCTGCTATTTACACACAAAGATCATTAGAGGGCGCTTCTTTTTTAGCCTGCCTCCGACACAAAAAAACTGCAAAACAGCTTTACTATCTTATCCTGAAGTGATTTTGAAAATGTAAGGATACTGGGTGGTAAAACACAGATATCTAGTAAAAGTCATGAAAGGAGGGTCCTGAAATGTTATCGAGTGCAAAGATATTTAAAAAAAAAATACTCACAGGGGTCACCATGACCCCTCACTCTTCTAGTGTTAAGAAAATACTTCCCCCAATTCTACCTCAACCTGTGACCCCATCTACTTCTTGAGATCTGAGCAGATTGGACAGGTGTACACAATTGTTGGACGGGCTGGCTGTAATGCATGGAAAGGTATGACACCATTTCCTGTTCCATCCCATACATGACAATGAGCCCGTTTTCTGATGTCTACCTCCTCCTGCCTCTCCTGGTGTAAAGCTGTGGTGAAGATCAAATACAAAAACATCTGTCTCATCCATAAAATTCTGCATAACAAAGCTCCTCCCCTGCTTAACTCTTTCATAAACCAGCGTGACCACAGCTTGATGTGCTTTAAAGCACGGATGTATGATAGGGTGCCGGAATTCTATAAAGAGGTGTTTAAAGCCTGGGGTAGTTTTTTGCCTGAGGTAGGATATCAGTGTGAGAAGAGAGGGGAGATACTAAATGTTCCAGTTTTATTGAACCCTGTAATAAGAAGAGAGGGGAAAATGTTAGAATCTAGGAGTTTCTGGAGGGCAGGACTGATTAGAGTAAGGGATTTTAGGTATGAGGTAGTGCCAGGGTTCCTATCAGAGCAGGCAATTATAGAAGTTGTTAGGGAAACAGATGAGGAGATGAGAAGGGGAGAAATAGTGAGCATGTATAATAAAATAAAGCAGAGTATACCAGGGGAGTGGGTGAGTAGGTTAGATAGGGAGTTAAGAGGGAAGGAGCAAACAGAGTTACCTAGGTTAAGACTAGGGAAAGGGGAAACAGTGCGGGACTTCTCAGCTGTTAAGGTGAAGGAGTGCTACTGGGCACTGTTGGAGAGCAGAGTGAAGGAGCCTGCGGCAGAGAAGGTGTGGAGGCAGGTGTTCCCAGGATTGGAGGTGAAGAACATATGGAGGAATTTATTTTTAAAATATAATAGTTTAGAATGTACACATTTTGATTTTATGCTCAGGCATAACAGGGTTTATACTAAGGTGGTGTTGCATCAGGTAGACAGAACAGTTTCGAGGGAGTGTGATGTGTGTGGGATACAGGATGAGAACTTAATGCATATGCTTTTTGAATGTAGAGAAATTAAGGGATTCGAAGAAAGGTTGAAAGGACTAGTGAAGAAGCACTGGGGGGTGGAGGTGGTGGGGATGCAGGAGTGGAGGAGGATGGTGGTTTTTGGGGTGGAGGGAAAGAGGAGGGGAGTGAATATATGGTGTTTAAATTATGTATTATCACAGGCTAGGTATGCAATTTATTTGAGGAGAAATTTAGCAAGATTTGAGGGAAAGTGGATAACGGTGTGGGATTGGTCAGGAAGAATGTGGGACTGATGCACAAGACAGGGCAAAAAGATTTTGAGAAGTTGTTTATTAGGGATTGTGGGTTTATAAGGGTGGGGGTGGATGGAGGGTTGGAGTTTGATTTAGATTTTTGAAGATGTTTTTTTTGTTGCATGTTGTTATTGATTTATGTTAAAGAGTTATTTTGGTTATGAAGGACTGACGGAATAATAGATGGATGCATCTCATACCAAAATGGTATGTGTAACCAGGGAGTAGCTAAAGGACTGTAGAATTTTAGGAAGGGCTGGTTATCTAACTAACTCTGAGCTAAATCGGCAGTGTAGGAGGATAGAGGCAGGGGGCGCCAGCAACCCTTTAGACTAGCATATCACAGTTATATATATATCATATATTATAATACAAGCTATAACTCAGTTAATCACACTATAAGACAATACTTAAACCCAATACTAGATTTGCTGTTAAACTAAACAATACAGACAACTAAACACACAGCAATGTATCAAATATAAACAAACACATTTATTTATACAAATTATATATACATCCCAATATACTCCCTCCCCGCCGGCCACACACACACTCACTCACTCACTCACACACAGTACCTGGCCTGAAAAGGCTTAGAGTCCCGGACTGAAAATGAGCGCGTTGAGGCCTGGTTGGAGCTCGTATGTGATTCGAGGAAGGCAGCAGATAAGGGGGGGGAGTGACGTTGCAATTTGAAGGGAAAGGGGCGTCTTCGTAGTAAACGACGAGGTGTGAATGGTTCAGGTCCGGTGGTCCACGGTCAGCTCCGGTGGTGTTAGCGGTCGGTCGCAATCCACCTCGGAGGCGACGGCTTTGTTTGGCTTTGGTCTCGCTATGCGCCAACGTTAGCAGCCGGCGGCTAGCAAGGCTGGCTAACGGTGACACAGCTAAACTGGGCTAGCGCTGTTAACTCACTAAACTCCGAACTCCCGCGGTGATGCGGGTAGCTAGTGATTTACTATTAACAGTCGATGTTAAAGGCAGGTCTCCTAGACAGCATCACACAGTACACAGTAATGAGTTCACCTTGACGAGGCTGAATTCAGCTATGCTTGGTCGACTTTGTGACTGACAGGAGTAACTTCTCATTCATCTTCACTCTAACGCACAGACCACCTCCGTAGCTATATATACCAACCGAACATACATCAAGTCACGTACGCCAATCAAAACCACGCCCACTAATCTGGCGCTTGCACAATACTGAACAAATCTAAGACAGAACTTATACAATTACAATAACAATACATACACCTTCATGAAAACGTACATGAATAGTATGGAAAATAATTAAGGAAATAACAGGGGCAAAATAGGGCTGATTTGGGGAAACTAACTGGCTCTAAATTGTGGGCCTTCATAACAGTATGGGTGTGTTTTGTTTTTATTTATTGGTTTTTAATTTATTTTATTTGAATTAGAATACAATGAAGGCTATAAAATGAACATGTATGAATATGTATAGCTATGATTGTATTTAAAAGAATATTTTTATAATAAAAAATAAAATAAAATAAAAAAAAGGCAGCCGGCTGGAGTTCCAAAGGTTGTGTGTTCGAGACTTGACTAAGTGATTTTATATATATATTTTTTTTACATTTAACCGAAGATTTCATGCAAAGGCTTCAAACACCATTGTAATCGTGTCAGTTCTTGTAAATTAGCCTGCACCATCATTTTATAGCCTACATACTTTTTTAGATGAGATTTTAGATTAGATTCAGACAACGAAATGCAGTAAAAAGTGCGTCTGAAGAGGGATTTGAACCACCGATATAAAATGACGAATAAAACCTGTGGCAGCGGTCGATACCACTAGTCCATTGTGGCGATATGACGGTTTGTAGCCTGCTGCGGATATCACCACAGTAGTAATATTCATTTATTAAAATATGAACATATAACAATAACTGGGGCTAGTATGACCTACGCATTTAATCGGTCAGCAATTTCTTGCCAAACCATTTCCCTCGCCTTGTTAATTGCGGCAGTATTGCACTATTTTACATCTTATTTTTCCGTCTTCATAAAAATCAATAATTCGGAATGCTGCGCAAATGTAGTACCCCTGCAGAGTGGAGTATCTTCATTTCGACAGATCGACTCTTCGGGGCTCTTTATGTCTGCGTGCACGCGCCCATATCGAAGATTTGTAAGCCTGTCTTCTGTGAACACTCATCACACAAGGCTGATCCTCGTTCGAGGAATCACCTGAGGCTTGAATTCCAATCTCGAGTTGCCTGAGCGCCGCATTTATTTATATCGCCGCTATACTGATCCACCTTTAGTGGAATGGCCCCCTGGATGACTTGATTATCTGTACATGATGTGTGTATAAACAAGAACATGCTACCTTGTCATTGTTTATGGAAATAATTGGTGTTGACAGTGGCTTTATAGATACATTACACTGTTTCAGACAGAGATGGTATCAGCGCTAACTGTGCTCTTCCACTGTTACAGAGAGCCATCTCTCTATCAGTAATTAGCCTACTGTATAAAGGTAGGGAAAGACTCTCTCAGTGAAAGTGTGTGTAAATATGTGTAGGTGTGTGTTATTATCAGGGTCAGAGAAAGACAGAGCTACACTCTGATCCTCTGGGGTTTCTGTCTCACTGTGAGAAGAGTGACAGACTCTGCTAACACTCCCAGGGTCCAGCCCTTATTGGCTTGAACATCAAAGTCACAGCTGTGTCCCTGATCAACCAAGATGGCGACGTGCACGGCGGCTGTGTTTGGGTCTCTTTGACAACAACATTGCAGCAGTTGTTGCTTATTTTATTGTTTTTAATCATGTTGTTGTACTTTATTATTACTTTGTTTACTTATTTTTACTTTATTCTATTATTGTGATGTTGTATCTTGCTGCAATGCCAATGGCCTACAGCCTCACTTCAGGTATGATATAGTATAGTTAATTAAAGGCAACAATATGTCCATAAAAAAATAAACAACACATACGAAGACATTTCGGGCTTGTACTTTCAACATTCAAACACACAGGGGCCATTGGCAGTTACAATGCTATAAGGCAACGCCTTAGAAGAATTTATAATATTCAAAAATATAAAAGAAAATTAAAAATATTTAAAGAAGTATTTATAATATTCTTCTATAAAGAAACTGTACAGGGGGGAAGTGGGGATGAGGAGGTGTTTAGGAGGGACAATAAATATTTTGTTGCCACCAATTTCACCTTTGCAATGACAACAGTTATAGTCTGGTTGGATAAGAACGCACGCCACACTGTCCTTGTAAACGGTATAAAAATGTAATAACCAAATACATAAAATAAACATTAATCATGAAATATAAATATAACTCAAAACATTTAGCACAAATCATCCAAAATAAAAGCCCAAAGTAAAAATGGCCATAACAGATGTAGCCTGAAGAGATGAATCTTCCATCCATGGCGGAAGATACGTAGGTAGCGACTCTGCAGTCCTGACAGTAGTGGGTAGCTCGTTCCACTAGTGGGGCACCAGGACAGTGAAAAGCCGTGACCCAATAGTGTGACTGCTGCATCCACATAGAGGTGACGGTGCCAGGCGGCCAGCTGAGGTGGAAGGGCGGAGTGGCGGGGGTCTGGGGGCTGACCGTTGCCTGCAAGTAGGGAGGGGCTGTTCCCTTTGCTGCCCAGTGGGTGAGCAGAGTCTTAAATCTGATGTGAGCTGTTGCGAAGGAGGGGGACGACATGGGAGAATTCGGGGAGATTGAACACCCTACAGGCGGCAGCATTCTGGATGAGTTGCTGAGGTCTGATGGCGGAGCCGTGGTGGCTTGCCATGAGTGAGTTGCAGTAGTCAAGGCAACAGACAAGTGTCTGGACCAAGAGATGTGCTGCTTCACTGGTGAGGAATGGACGGATCCTCCTGATCTTGTCGAGGGAGAATCTACAGGAGTGTGCTGTCGCTGTGATGTGTCGCCGCACAGGATAAGTGGTTGTCGAGGAACACCCCGAGGTTCTTGGCTGTCTGGGAGGAGTTCACAGAGTTCTCTACTGTGATGGAGAAGTCTTGAAGAGGGGACGCTTTCCCAGGGAAGAAGAGCAGCTCAGTGTTGTTAAGGTTTAGCTTGAGGTGGTGGGCTGACATCCAGGCAGAGATGTCGCGCTGAGAGGTTATTGACATTGAGTAGAGCTGGAAGGGGAAGGTGTGATGGAGCTCAAGTGAAGAGTCAGGAGATTAGGGCTTCCTAGGCTCACACATGTTCTTCATATAACCAGTAATAAACACATTAGAAAGGGTTTATAACCAGTAATAAACACATTAGAAGGGGTTTATAACCAGTAATAAGCACATTAGAAAGGGTTTATAACCAGTAATAAGCACATTAGAAAGGGTTTATAACCAGTAATAAACACATTAGAAAGGGTTTATAACCAGTAATAAGCACATTAGAAAGGGTTTATAACCAGTAATAAACACATTAGAAAGGGTTTATAACCAGTAATAAACACATTAGAAAGGGTTTATAACCAGTAATAAACACATTAGAAAGGGTTTATAACCAGTAATAAGCACATTAGAAAGGGTTTATAACCAGTAATAAGCACATTAGAAAGGGTTTATAACCACTAATAAGCACATTAGAAAGGGTTTATAACCACTAATAAACACATTAGAAAGGGTTTATAACCACTAATAAACACATTAGAAAGGGTTTATGTCTTTCTCTTCTTCTTTTTTTACCTTTATTTAACCAGATAAAATCAGTTGAGAACAAATTCTCATTTTCAATGAGATGATCTGGCCAAGAGGCCCTGGCAAGAATAAAAACAAACATATAAACAAAAATACTCAGGGTCAACATAAAACAATACTGTATACAATACATGAGAAAGGCAAAGACAGTGAAGATAAATAAATAAAAACAAAATAGAAACAAAGTCAACTAACCTATGTGTGAAAAGAGAGCGGGGTGTGTGTGTGTGTGTGTGTGTGTGTGTGTGTGTGTATGTATGTGTGTGTGTGTGTGTGTGTGTGTGTGTGTGTGTGTGTATGTGTGAATGTGGGGGGGGGGGGGGAATCAGCAGGAACACTGAGTTGATACTGATACTATCATTGAGTTGATACTGTCGGCACTGCATCCAGATGTTACCATGAACAATATTCTGTAACAGATATGTAATTGAACACGGTAAAACAAAGTACTGGCTAAATTGAGCTTGGGGTTTTTGGACCATTTTGTCATTTGTATGTAATTAGGGGGGTTGTGTGTGTGTGTGTGTGTGTGTGTGTGTGTGTATGTGTGTGTGTGTGTGTGTGTCAATAGTTTCTCAAGGAGGTCCCTTGTCTGTCTGTCTGTCCAATCCAGAGACATGGAGAGGACAGACACATGTCATGCACCACTTTGAGATCATTTTGAGAAAGTAAACTATTTTTGAGGAAGTAAACTATGATATGTGTCCACACGTTTTGAGTAATTGTGGCATGAGAATGGATGAGATGTGAGATAGAAGGCTATATAATACAGGATCCAATTCAAAATCCTACTCACCACTTACAAAGCCATCAACAATCTGACCCCCTCCTACTTTGCCGACCTCGTCCCCCTCCACACCCCCTCCTGTTGCCTCAGGTTTGACAATCAATCCACCCTCAAGACCACCAGGACCAAGCTCCGGACCTGGGGTGATAGGGCCTTTTCAGCCGCAGCCCCGTCCCTCTGGAACACCCTCCCCAACTACATCAGACAGGCCAACACTCTGCCAACATTTAAACAGGCGCTCAAAACCACCTCTTCAAGCTTGCCTTCACCGGTTAACCCTCTCCCCCTCCCCCTCCCATGTGTCCCCAGCACTACCTTAATTAGGCCCCTATACTTTATTTTATTTATTTTTTGTTTCTTTTTATTATTACTACTCGATCTTTTCAGTTTGTAAAGCGTCTTTGAGTGTCTAGAAAAGCGCTATATATGTCTCATGTATTATTATTATTATTATTATTATTATTATTATTATTATTATTATTATTATTATACATCTATCAGTTCAAAGTGAACCTGCAGCACTCTGGCCTGTATAGTGTTACGCAGCCACTCCTAGTCAGTCAAGCCTGTGATTGGAGCAGCCGTAATGTTATTGTGTGACAAGGGTCTGGTGGGCGGGGACAGATGAAAAGAGTTTGGGTAAAAAAAATAAAACTAGTTGGCTGGGGAAACTTGTGTTGAGTCAGGCTTCATGCGCTGAGGAGGAGTATTTGTCACTTTCAGCACAATGCATTCAATCAGGTATGTCAAGGACCCTTTTTACATTGGTCAAATGCACACAATTACAATTCTGTAGGCTAGTATTTATTGTGGTTTAATTGTGTTATAGGTTTGGTTAACTTTTGTCTGGTTCATCTTGCTTATATAGTTTGTTTAACTTTAAAGTTAAGGGCTATTATGTTAAGTTAAGGGCTTTTATGGACCAATAGAGGATTATGGCTATAAAGTCACTCCCAACTTTGGTAATCACTTATAACATCATATTTGTAAAAGGATCAATTATAAAGCTGGCCATGTATAATTTGGAAAACATTTGTATTTGTATAAGTTGTCTAAGCAAGTCTGTAGTTAAGGTAAGTGTTGTTAGTAAGTGTTATCGCTGATTAAATCAACTTTTCAGTCCTTGGTTTGGTCTTTGTCACAAGTTGATCAGAGAAACCTTTTCTATGTATTGCTCAATCCTTTAAAGGGACACTTAACCTCATATTTTGTTATCTCCCTTGTTTTCTCATGCTGTGGAGACGAATGATGTTCAAAAGTGGTGATGTGTCCCTTTAACTTCAACAGAAGAAGCCATGACAGAGGTATCTTCTTTTTTCCCTCTGGCCAATCCATTACAAACGTAGGAGTTTGAGGCAGGATAGGGCCTCCTTAAATTGTCAATGATGAAGTGGTAGATGAAAAGTATTACATCCCAAATCCAATCTCCAACTAAGCTAGCGCCATTATCTTACCAGTACATCCAAACATATACAAATGTGCAGGTACACACACACACACTCTCTTCCTACATTTTTTTCTGAAGGCCTATGTCTTTCTCAAGATATGCCATTGGAATCCTCTCCATGATTCCGGTCTCCTTCTCTGGTTGCTACTGCAGCAAGCTAATATAGAAGCTTAGACCACAGAATCTAGATCACATCAGGCTAGCTAGACCAAAGTCGAGCCATCACATGACAGACACACACAATTTCACTCACATTACTCTTCCCTTCACTAGGAGGTCACTTCCAGTCAGTGGCTCATGTGCACTTGGTTCTTTCAATAGAAAAGGAGCTAACTCAATGAACAACCGTTATACAAAACGTACATATTATATTAAAGTCATTTTGTTTGATGGTCACCAAGGGCCATTTTCAAAGTTAAAAGTCACAGGGTATTGCTAAGTAAAGTAGATACTGTACAGTACAGAAGGAAATTGCTTCCATTGTCCTTATTTGGCACACATCGCCACATCTCAAACGTTTCCTTGGATACCAATGTTTACATGTTTACACATTTCTTTCTGAATAAATGAATATACAAAAACATATTTTATTATTTATTTTTTTATAACAAAGAAGGCAACACATACCGGTACATTAAAGAAATCTAACAAACTAAACCGGTACCATCCAGCAATTTCACATCATTCATCTTTACAGCTGAATATAACTAGTTTGTCTGTGACTGGTCAATAAGTTGTAACACAGTCCATTTTCTATTTCTGTGTGGCAGCGTCAATGCACATACATACATACATACATCCAGACAGACACACCCATTCCCAAACTTTCACTTTTATTAAAAGTCATAAAAGAGGGCACAACATTTACAAACAAGCATGGGGCAGTTCAGTAGCTCTTTGTGGTCTCGTATGCATCTGGGAAGGGGAGGGACATGTGGCCAGAGCCCATGACCAGGGGCAGGATGCCAGCGTTGGGTACCACATTCCATGACGGGGTCAAGGTGATGTTCTTGTTTGCCCTGGGAGGAAAGAAATACTTAGTTAAAAAAGGGTTTTTCCTGGCTCAAAATAAGGCTTAGGTGGAAGAAGTCTTCCATGGCTATTACGTATATAATGTAACAATAGTCTAGCAGCACCTGCTGGGATGACCGAATTGTAGCAATGAATGCATGGATGGTTCTTACATGGTTTTTCTTGCAAGATTTCTCAGAGAAGGCTTAGGCGGGGCGAGAAAAGCCTTAGGCGAGCCACCTAAGCCTTTTCAATGCAGAAAAAACCCTGGATGTGAACCATGTAACACATTGTGTAATTTCCCCTTTTCTTCCAGGAGGCTGATTCTGCCATCATGTCGAGGTTGTTTTAGAGTATTACGGTAAATTGTGTTGTACTACCATCTGCTGCATATAAATAATACTGCATCACAATTCACAATTCACAATTCATATGTAGCAGCTGCTGCTTACTCCTCAGTAGATAATCAAAATGACAGTGAGGTGACTGACGACCCTATACATTCCACATTAAAGTTGGTGGGTTGGGGGGTAGGTGGGGCTTCTTACCGGAGACCGTTTCCATCATCAAAGAAGAAGGTTTAGCTTGGTGCTTTCTCCTCTCAGGACAATCTTGTCCCACAGGACCACCTGGTTCAGGACCTGGAATCAAACAAACATATGCAACACTTTACACTTCTGCAGCCATTGTACCTGTGCAGATTATACACGCCACACCCGAATTATTCTGAAGTGCTCCTGCTCTTGTTTGCCACTGTAAAGTCAAAGACAAATTTCCACATTGTGTGAATAAAAACATGTTCTATTCTATCCTTGCAGTCATGTCTTTACCACCACTAACATGCTGACAATCTTCTCTTGCATTTCATCAAGTAAAAAGTGCATGACCAAGTGGAGCACTGTTATTGTCAAGAAAACAAGAAAGGGAGGATGCATGCTTGTGCTTGCTTACGTTGCTTTTGGTTGCATACTCAGCAGACATGTAGAGGAAGAGCTGCTTGACGTTCCAGTCGAATATCGGCCTCAGATGTGAAGAGGGTTAAGGCAATCAACATAATTAATGACCAAATGATGATGATTCACTGATGATCCATTCAGCCAATAAAGTCATTAATGACCAAAAACAACATTTGATGTGGGAAATTATGGCTGCTTATCAAAAGCCACCAAAAAACAGGAAATTTAAAAGAATTACCACAACCACCCATAACTTCACGTACAGTATGCACTTACCGTACATGGTTTCCAGCACACTCCTTTTACACCTGCTATAGTGCTGTATGTTGATCTACTGTACAGTGTACTCACCACTGGGCAGGCTGGTTAGGATTCAACGCTTCTCTCAAACAGCAAATGCTGATCGCCAAATAAGAAATAGCACAGAGGTGCACAATAGCAACACGTTCTCATCATTCGAATGCATGCATTTGTTTACCTCCTGCATGCCAAAGCCTTAAGCCTAAGTTACCATGACAACATTACCTGAAACCTTGACAATAAGACAGGCCCCATTTCCTTCCCGTCTCACACATTTGTCTGATGAGCAGCGCAAGAGAAAGGATATCAGCCGAGAGGTCAAAGGTGATGAAGCCCAGATCACTTCTTTCCCTCGGTCCTGTGAAGTCATCCACGTTTTTCCTGTGGAATGGCAAAGGCAGTACAAATTCTGTGTACCGTAGACATCTAGTGATACTACTAAACAGCCCACAATTTCTGGTTGTCCAGCATTACAACCTAGTGTTTCTTTTTTGGTGTTGAAAATGAACGAATCGAAGCCCATGACACAGTTTTGGCCTATTATTTTTTTATGCTCAGTTGGTTACTGAATGTGGAATGTGTCCAGCTGATAAGGTATGTTGACAACATTATGACAACAAAAGGAAGTTTGTCGCAGCACCTACAGTTCTAGCTCACCGTTATCTAGACAGCCCTGACGTGCTCTTCTCTGATTGGATAACGGGCAGGTGGCAGAGCAGCTGCTGGCATCATATATCTGAAGGTGTTTTAAAACTAGCCAGCAAAACGCATGATGCCAATTAATGGACCAGCAGAGGAGGAGACCAGCAGAGGAGGAGACCAGTAGAGGAGGAGACCAGTAGAGGAGGAGACCAGCAGAGGAGGAGACCAGTAGAGGAGACCAGTAGAGGAGGAGACCAGCAGAGGAGGAGACCAGTAGAGGAGACCAGTAGAGGAGACCAGTAGAGGAGGAGACCAGTAGAGGAGGAGACCAGTAGAGGAGGAGACCAGTAGAGGAGACCAGCAGAGGAGGAGACCAGTAGAGGAGGAGACCAGTAGAGGAGGAGACCAGTAGAGGAGGAGACCAGTAGAGAAGGAGACCAGTAGAGGAGACCAGCAGAAGAGGAGACCAGTAGAGGAGGAGACCAGCAGAGGAGGAGACCAGTAGAGGAGACCAGCAGAGGAGGAGACCAGCAGAGGAGGAGACCAGTAGAGGAGACCAGTAGAGGAGGAGACCAGTAGAGGAGACCAGTAGAGGAGGAGACCAGTAGAGGAGACCAGCAGAGGAGGAGACCAGTAGAGGAGGAGACCAGTAGAGGAGACCAGTAGAGGAGGAGACCAGTAGAGGAGGAGACCAGCAGAGGAGGAGACCAGTAGAGGAGACCAGTAGAGGAGGAGACCAGTAGAGGAGACCAGTAGAGGAGACCAGTAGAGGAGGAGACCAGCAGAGGAGGAGACCAGTAGAGGAGGAGACCAGTAGAGGAGACCAGTAGAGGAGACCAGCAGAGGAGGAGACCAGTAGAGGAGGAGACCAGTAGAGGAGGAGACCAGTAGAGGAGGAGACCAGTAGAGGAGGAGACCAGTGGAGGAGACCAGCAGAGGAGGAGACCAGTAGAGGAGGAGACCAGTAGAGGAGGAGACCAGTAGAGAAGGAGACCAGTAGAGGAGACCAGCAGAGGAGGAGACCAGTAGAGGAGGAGACCAGTAGAGGAGACCAGTAGAGGAGGAGACCAGTAGAGGAGACCAGTAGAGGAGGAGACCAGTAGAGGAGGAGACCAGTAGAGGAGGAGACCAGTAGAGGAGGAGACCAGCAGAGGAGGAGACCAGTAGAGGAGGAGACCAGTAGAGGAGACCAGTAGAGGAGGAGACCAGTAGAGGAGGAGACCAATAGAGGAGGAGACCAGTAGAGGAGACCAGTAGAGGAGGAGACCAGTAGAGGAGACCAGTAGAGGAGGAGACCAGTAGAGGAGGAGACCAGTAGAGGAGACCAGTAGAGGAGGAGACCAGTAGAGGAGACCAGTAGAGGAGGAGACCAGTAGAGGAGGAGACCAGTAGAGGAGACCAGTAGAGGAGGAGACCAGCAGAGGAGGAGACCAGTAGAGGAGACCAGTAGAGGAGGAGACCAGTAGAGGAGGAGACCAGTAGAGGAGGAGACCAGTAGAGGAGACCAGCAGAGGAGACCAGTAGAGGAGACCAGCAGAGGAGGAGACCAGTAGAGGAGGAGACCAGTAGAGGAGACCAGTAGAGGAGACCAGTAGAGGAGACCAGTAGAGGAGGAGACCAGTAGAGGAGGAGACCAGTAGAGGAGGAGACCAGTAGAGGAGGAGACCAGCAGAGGAGACCAGTAGAGGAGACCAGTAGAGGAGGAGACCAGTAGAGGAGACCAGTAGAGGAGGAGACCAGTAGAGAAGGAGACCAGTAGAGGAGACCAGCAGAGGAGGAGACCAGTAGAGGAGACCAGTAGAGGAGACCAGTAGAGGAGGAGACCAGTAGAGGAGACCAGCAGAGGAGGAGACCAGCAGAGGAGGAGACCAGCAGAGGAGGAGACCAGTAGAGGACAAGGCAAGGGCGAAAAACCTGTACACTGTACATCCAGACAAAGGAAAAAAACCTGTACACTGTTTATCCAGGAAAAAAAGTGTTGCGTTCAGCTTTTAAAATCCTGTGAGACATGTTTGGTTAAGACCACAATTCACATTTCGTCTCAACAGGTGGGATTACATTTGTTGTTAAACAAGATGGTGAAGTGGTTGAGGTATTGTGCGCTCAGCCACTTCACCATTTTGTTGAAAAGACGTATTACGAATTTGGCCTGAGTATGCACTCCCACGAGATAGGAGTATGTTCCTTAAAACGAGATGGCAAGATGAAAATGCTGACCCTCCTCAAAAGATAGGTGAAATGTTTACTTTGATATTTGCTTGTCTATCAGCCAGTGGAGGTCAAAATGTTGTTTCCACGTAGGCCATCAAGTTCAAAAAGATGTCCTTTGGTATGGACAAGCTGGTTGTCAGTCACATCCACCTTGAATAAAACACCATTTAGTCATGTCATCACTTTGATATTGAAATACATGTTAGGACTAAATTGACCTACATATGATTTAGTATACAGTACATTTAGTTGACCCTTTGTCTGTGTAGTAATGTTATATTTAATTTAGTAACACAACTCTTCTAAATAATGAGTCACTACAGTTATTACAAGTACTATCCATGGATCAAGCCACATCATGTAAAGTGTGACCAATAAATTAGTCCATTCTGGCGTTTCAACACCAAATTAACACGGCACTTCTGTTTCAACTCTTACTCTTCACTGTTACTTATGCTGGTGTTAGAAATACATCACTAAAATGAAAACATGCGGTATATAAACTAGCTAGCTAGCTAGAGATTAACATTTGACTACAAATAGTTACACAACTAACTAGCTTGTTAATTGGGTTAAGAGTAAATGATAGGCTACAGACTAATATGAAGTCAATTAATAACTGACAATGGCATATATTCTCATGTGAAAAAGATCGTTCTGTACTTACAAAATGATCAGCTGATATGTTCTCTCTATAAATAGTGATTTGCAGGATTTGAGAGGAATTCAAACAACCCACGACCCTCTGACTCTGTAGCTTTGCTCCGTAGCTTGTAAACCAACACGTCCCACAGAATTGTTGAATTGAACGTAATAAAAGTCAAATGCTATGACATCATCATATCTCCATAGACTTCCCATTTACAGACAACACAGAATTCAAGTCTTCCAAGACATTCATTATTGGCTCTTCACACATTGCCTTTCCTTGTGTCAGGCTCATCATGGGAAGAGCCCATAATTAGTCATGTTGTTTCCATGTAGGCCATCAAGTTCAAAAAGATGTCCTTTGGTACGGACAAGCTGATTGTCAGTCACATCCACCTTGAATAAAACACAATTTAGTCATGTCCTCATGACTAAATGGTGTATCGCGCATTTCTCACAAGATGTGACTCAATACGCTTCACATGATGACAGAAAGGTAAAAAAACTGTACACTGTGCAGCCAGGAAAATTCCCTTGCAGCCCTCTACTCATAGAGCGACTACTACCAGTTTGCCTACCAGCACACACAGCGCCACCCAAACCAGCCGCCCCACACACCCGACCCGCCCTACCACCAGCACACCCGGCCCAACCAAGCACAGACCATAATAGCCCCACACCAGGCTAGCCAAGCAGGTGCCCCAGCGGCAGAACAGACCAGGCACCCGAGGCGGCTGGGGGCCCTCAGAGGAGATGCCCGAGGACCTCCGGCACATAGCAAGCAAGCAAGGGCGAAAAACCTGATGATCACATGATCAGCTGATATGTTCTCTCTATAAATAGTGATTTGCAGGATTTGAGAGGAATTCAAACAACCCACGACCCTCTGACTTTGTAGCTTTGCTCCGTAGCTTGTAAACCAACACATGTCCCACAGAATTGTTGAATTGAACGTAATAAAAGTCAAATGCTATGACATCATCATAATCTCCATAGACTTCCCATTTACAGACAACACAGAATTCAAGTCTTCCAAGACATTCATTATTGGCTCCTCACACATTGCTTTTCCTTGTCTCAGGCTCAGCATGGGAAGAGCCCATAATTAGTCAGAGTTGCATTCTGGTTGTAAAGACCACAATTCACATTTCATCTCAACAGGTTTGATTACATTTGTTGTTAATTAGGCTATTCAAGAATTCTTCAACCTCAGGCACAGAACAGTGAAATATCAGTTTCATTTTTTTTTTTAAAAGAAGTAAATATCGGCAGATGTCTGTAATCTGAAAATGTTTCCATTTTGTTGATTATCATTATTAAAAAATAATTGTAATAAATATTGCAATAGCCTATTTAACAATTGACAGCGCTAAGTACATTCATGGGTAGGCTTATCTTTACCTTCTGTATCATACAAACTATTCTGCCATCTATACACATGTTCTGAAAGGTTTGAGCTCAGCAGAGAAGCTGTGGTAACACCATGTTCCTACCTGATCCCTGGTGATTGGCCACATCTATACAGTGTTGAATACCTCTACCAGTTGAGAAGGTCAATCCTGTGACGATTTGTCTTTTCCTCATCATTCAGCAAGCACATCTTAACCTCTGATCCTCCACCTAGAAATATATGGTAAAAATGCACCGCATAAGCCATTCTGATGCAGGTCATTAAGGAACCATACCCCACGATTTAATTAAAATAATAATAATATAGCCTAATAATTACATTAAAACAGCTATTAGAGGTCGGTACTGAATACGGTATGCCGGTCTAATTCAAGTCACAGCCAAGTGAAATAATCATTTGAAGTACTGTACATTCTAAATGTGACCAGGTAGTGGGAACCAATGTAGGGTTTATACTCTAGGCCACTTCTTGTTAACACTTTTGTTTACTATTGCAGTAAATCTATAGGCGGGATTGATTAGGGTTTGTGTCAAAGTCGATAAGGGTTTGAACTGGAAATGTAACACATTAAAAGTGAATTCCTGTTTTCCCATACTGAGAATACTAAATAAAATGTGTACAATTGTTACAAATTGTTGACCGAGATTCTCTCAGTGAGGAAAATACAATACATCCGCTATACTAGGCCTACTGAATACGAACAATCAGCATTAGCGCAACAGTTTACATGATAAGTAGCCTATGTAGGCATGTTAAATTGAGTGGTCAAATGATCTGTTGCACCTGCTCATACCGAAAGATGAGTCCTGCTGGGATTTTTCCGACTTCATCTTCGTCCTCCGGTATCAAGAACATGTATATGGACTTCATAGTCATATTATACCGCACTTGCAATTCATTAAATTACCGGAAGACCCTGTTAGTGGTGCGTAAAAGTTTTGACCGACTATCACCGTTTCAAATCTCACTTGTTTTCCTTTAAATTAAAGCACAACAGATAAAAGTGGGCGGAGCTTAAGTCAAAGTGGGCGGAGCTTGTGTCAAAGTGGGCGGAGCTTAAGTCAAAGTGGGCGGAGCTTGTGTCAAAGTGGGCGGAGCTTGTTATGGAGTTCATTCTACCCTCCATAGCCTAACTACACCCTGGGAGTTCATTCTACCCTCCACAGTCTAATAGAACATACATATACTTACCACACTACACTATCATATATCACACTTTACCGTCCTTCCTCCTACTTTTTTTTTTTTAAAGTGTTTTGGAGGGAAAACCAAATTCGAAAAAAAAAAAAAAAAAAAAAACATTTGCACCCGTTGTGGTGCAATTAAAGTTTCATTGACCGTCTATGCAGCACCATTGTTAAGTGGATTTGTCGCACTTGCAAAATGCTGTGAAATGTTTGACGATAAAACATTTATAAACGTCATTGTCAATATCCGTCATAATGCCCTATTTCATCACCTGTTTCCATGGAGCGGCCGTGATTTTCTGTGCGCTCTGTTGGTGCATAATAATAATAATAATAATAATAATATTAATATTAATAACAACAATAATAACGTTTATTTGTATAGCACTTTTCTTGCAAACATAATAATAATAATAATAATAATAATAATGACCTGCTGTATGCAGAGTGTCGTTATAAAGTTGGTACTGTTATCTTGATGGCGTAGCTTATATATTTGCCTATGTAGATACCATAGACACATATACCATGGCTCGATACACAATATGTTTCTGAAATTCATAAATTAATTGGATATGCAGACAAATAAAAGGACATGGCAACTTCCCTCTGCCCAGTACTGTCTAGTAGAAAGCACCACATGTTATACATTTGTCTAACCATGTCCTTACCGTTACTACTGCACCATTGCTTGTCCCAGTTGAACTATCTTGCACAACAATACACAACAACACACATTAATCACACACACACACACACATACACAATAATATTCTTGCTCCAATAAACATTTATGTTTAAACGTGCCTTCTTATTTTTAGCTGAAAGTAATGGCTTTCTTCTGGCCACTCTTCCATAAAGCCCAGCTCTATGGAGTGTACGGCTAATTGTGGTCCTATGGACAGATACTCCAGTCTCTGCTGTACTCTGCAGCTCCTCCAGGGTTACCTTTGGTCTCTGTGCTGCCTCTCTGATTAATGCCCCCCTTGCCCCGTCCGTGAGTTTTGGTGGGCGGCCCTCTCTTGGCAGGTTTGTTGTGGTGCCATGTTCTTTCCATTTGATTATGATGGATTTGATGGTGCTCCTGGGGATCATCAAAGATTTGGATATTTTTTAATAACCCAACCCTGACTTGTACTTCTCAACAACTTTGTCTCGGACTTGTTTGGAGAGTTCCTTGGTCTTCATGGCAGTGTTTGGTTGGTGGTGCCTCTTGCTTAGGTGTTGCAGCCTCTGGGGCCTTTCAGAAAAGGTGTGTATATACTGACAGATCATGTGACACTTAGATTGCATACAAGTGGACTTCATTTCACTACATATGTGACTTCTGAAGGTAATTGGTTGCACCAGAAGTGTTTAGGGGCTTCATAACAAAGGGGGTGAATACATATGCGCATGCCAATTTTCAGTTCTTTATTTTTTTAAATTCTTTTTATATATATATTTCTCATTTCATTTAAAAACTAACACTATTTTGTGCAGATTCATCAAATACAATTCTGATTAAAAAATGTTTAAATTACAGGTTGTAATGTAATAAAATAGGTAAAAAGCCAAGGGGGGTGAATACATTTGCAAGGCACTGTACATACATCCAGACAGACACACCCATTCCCAAACTTTTACTTTTATTAAAAGTCATAAAAGAGGGCACAACATTTACAAACAAGCATGGGACAGTTCAGTAGCTCTTTGTGGTCTCGTATGCGTCTGGGAAGGGGTGCATGATACTGCTTTTCATGCAGTCTCTTCACCAAAGAGTGTCCATAAAGGAAAGCTTAATTTAAATTCACGTGTTATCTCAATCTGTATATTAATTCCTGAACTTAATTTAATTCCTGGTTAACCATTACCATATTAAATTAACTAATTGTTCTGTGCAAACCTAAAGATACTATCTATCTGCCACTGAGTCTCAATGGCCTAGCTTGACTTTGACAACTGAACAAATATTTAAGTTGAATTTCAGTTGTGACCCTAAAAACATGTATTGGCCTAAAAATGTAATCTCAAACTAAACAACCTGTGGCAACTGTTCAACTGTTCAACATGTGGCCAGAGCCCATGACCAGGGGCAGGATGCCAGCGTTGGGTACCACGTTCCATGACAGGGTCAAGGTGATGTTCTTGTTTGCCCTGGGAGGAAAGAATACTTAGTTTAAAAAAAAATCACACTCACTCAAGCCCACACGCACACTTCAGATCTAGAGTTTATAGAGGCTACATGTCAGGGTTTTTCCTGGCTCAAAATGTTTTGTTTACTAAATCTAAATCTAAGTCTCTTTGTAGGATACAGGTCTACTCTGTATACTGCAAGTATATCTAGATGTATGATATATAATATACATGATAACATGATAACATATAGGATAACATGATAACGTTACAACCGGTCTCATTTTCAAGTTTTTGTGCAGCGGAAGCCGGCAAAGATATGAGCAAGTGCTCATATGACGTAAAAGTCGCATTAAACGCGACTTGACAGTTCAGACGGGGGGCGGGGGCGCGTTGCTAAATATCAGATATGTGTCCTATTATGGCAAGCCGTTTTAACATTTATTAGCTAAATGTGACTAGTCGTAATTCGATTTTTACTAGTCTAAATTTGTATTCAAGATATCTATAACGTCATTCTGACTAGTCAAAACGACAGTTAGAGATATCTGTAATTCAGTTTTGACTAGTCAAAATGTAATTACAGATATCAGCAGTGATGTCACCGAAAACGACACTCAACTCGTCACACATCCTTAAATGACATTGCAGATATCTGTAATTCAGTTTTGACTAGTCAAAATAATAGTTGCAGATATCTCAAACGTCATTATGACTAGTCCGAATTGTATTGCATGACGATGCTCATGATGCGAGGTATCTCATGATATTGGCGGGACCAGCAAAGCATTTGATGAGTGTTGGCAGAAGCAATGGCGGTTGCTGTGGTGGATAGGATAGCGCGAAAATGCCATGAAATAGAGAGAATATATCATCAAGGGATTTGTGGTGAACGTGAGATTCGTTCACTAGATGCTTGTACTAGAAATCTACAGCACAGTAATTGAAGCTGCTCCAGCGTTTTCTGACAACAACAGACATATCTGAAACGTCATTTCGCCTAGTCTAAACTCTAATTTAAGATATCTGTAATAACATTTCGACTAGGCAGAATGAAAGTTAAAGATATCACCAATTTGAGATATCAATCATTAAAAATGAATTTCAAGATATCTATAACTTTATAGGGCCGGTTTCAGAGACAAGGCTTAAGCCTAGTCCTGGACTAAATCACACTTTCAATGTAAAATCTCCATTGAAGAGTTTTTTAGTCTAGGATTAGGCTTAAGCCTTGTCTGTGAAACCAGCCCAAAAATAGATATCTACAATTAAATTACGATTATTCCTAATTCCAGTTTGAGATATCTACAACTTCATTCAAGATATCTTCAACTTAATTTAAGATATCTTTTAAGGACAATGTAGATATCTTGAATTAATGGGAATTAAAGATATCTTGAACTGGAAGTATGACTAGTCAGAATGAAACCGTAGATATCTGAAACTGTAATTACAACTAGTCATAATTCAGTTGCAGATATCGGCAATGTGAATAGCTGATATCTACAACTGAATTGTAGATATCTGTAATGACAAACCCCATACACTTGAATGGCAAAATAAATTTGAATCTTACTAGTCAAAATATAATTACAGATATCTAAAATGTGAGTTTTGATTAGTCAAAATATAATTAAAGATATCTTGAATTTGAGTTTTGACTAGGCAAAATGATGTTGCAGATATCAGTAATGAATATCCATTGTAGCTAATAAATGTTAAAACGGCTTGCCATAGTCCGATATAATACCACCTCTGAACGCGACCCAGGTCTGATTTTAAAAAGTCAGATTTCATGTGATTTGCGCTATTCACATGGTCATGCATAAATCAGACCTGAGTCACAAAAAAATCGGATTTGGGTCGCATTTCACTGCCATGTGAACGAAGCCCTAGTGACGTAACCCTGCATCTCTTTTAACACCAGACAGTGAAAAGGCCAATTGAATTCATGTATGGTTTATCAGTGGGTACCCAGTTAAAAGCCATAACCATCAGACTGTATTCTGTGTGTGTATATGTATCTGTGTGTGTGTGTGTGTGTGTGTGTGTGTGTGTGTGTGTGTCTGTGTGCCTGTATAATATCTAAGCACCTGGTGGATATCAGTATCACTGTGAGTGCCTGTGAGTGTAAATTTGTGAAAGTTGTCAATCAAGTGTATGTGTGTATCTTGTGTGAACCAGTTGTTGTGTATTTGTGATTGGGTGTGTGAACCCGCATGGTGTGCATTTGTGAAAGTCTGTGTGTGAGTGTGTGTGTGTGTGTCCAGGTCCCACTCTGTACCTCAGGCTGTCCGGGGGGAGTGGGAGGGGATGACAGTGATGGGGCCGTAGGGATGCCCCTGACACACACCCAGCTCTCTGCCAGTCACCCGCTCTGGATAAACACAGTGGCATACAGGTCAGAACACACCAGAACCAGAAGACCGACCCCATGTAGTCCTACAAGTGTCTAATGCCTGAGCTGAGCCCCAAACAGTGGTCCATCTTTGGTTGGACAACAAAGTTCTATTCTAAAATAAATAAGGTCAGCCCACTTTTCAGGGCCAAAAGTGAAGTGGAAAGTAAAGTCAGTCTTTCCATTTACATTTTTGGAATTTAGTGGACACCTTTTTTGGTAATATACAGTTGAGAAACTGAACAGGGGGATTCAGAGGTTTAAGGAGGGACAGTTAAGGTGTAGCCTGAAAAGATGAAGTCTATGGCAGAAGATAGGGAGAGACTCTGCAATCCTGACAGCAATGGGGAGCAATCTTCAGATTTAAATCCAATTTAACACGCCATTATATGGCACTCTATCATCAATTCAGTCATTCAACTCCTCACCTAACAGTTGGAAGAACATTTGAGCTGCAGTACTGCGGTCTGCATCAGGGGGCAGCAGAGAGTGGAAGTCCTCTTCCAATGACACCTTTCTGGAGAGGGAGATGAAGAAGAGGAGAGAGGAGTGTTTATTGTAGCATTGATAGTGGTTTACCTGTGGTTCTCTGATGAAGGGTGCTCGGTAGGGACGGGTTAGGTTGATCCATTTATCTATCAGTCAATCACGGACTTCCGCATCGATACAAAGATATCTAATCGACAAATCGAAAAAACCCATTACAAGTACTCAGTATTTGTGAGATTAAAAAATGCATGTGGCCGTGTTTTTTCATTCATTTACATAACAACCTCGCTGAGTTCATTCATCCCCTCTCAGTTGTTGCCATGGGCTATTGCCACTGCTCACGATAATGTTGTTCAATGTAAACTTTGCAATAGTAAATTCACATACCACCATTTGGCAACTGTAATACTTCAATACTTCAAAACAAAACACCCAGCGATCTCCAGTGATGCTGAGACACAGGCAAACTGACATGACTAACTTCACAGTTCAAACACACACCTATGAAATGGTTATTTATTTTACATCGTGGACATAGATACGAGTTTGAATAAACAAGATAATTTAAGTCAGCATAAATATAGCATGCACGATCGATAAATGACATTTAGCATCCATCAACTAACTGATTGTGAAAAATGCAGTCGGACCCATCGACATTTACCTCAGCAGGCTCTCAGGGGTGAGCTCTGGTTCTCTCTCAGGGAGGTCGACACACTCCTCCACTATGTCCTCCATAGCCACCACCACCTCCTCTTCTATGGGAGACCTGCCCCCCCACACATAAACACACACACACACACACACACACACACACACACAATTATTAGGTAGAGTATCTTCACCCATTAGCCATCAGTTACAATTCTAAGAATTGACTTTTGACATGAAAATGTTAGTACCGGTACACGTTGCTACTTGCCCTCTACACCCTGACAAAATGTAAAAAATGGCACCTGGGATTATGGAAGCCACTCCTACTAACCCCCCCTTTAAAAAATAATAATCTATATTTAATATTCAATTTATATTTCAGTCGCTCTCATCCTCTTTCTAGAGAGATAATGTTCACTGAATTCTTTTTCTCATCTCTCACCGTCTGCTGGCCGGAGTGTGTTCTTTGGACACTTCCTGGAGCTCTGAGACAGCTGAAAGAAACATGTGATCGATCAGGCTCATGATCAAGCCCACTGTAGTAGACAATTGACTATCTTCCCCAAGCACACCCCATGTAAACGGACTACAGAAACCTTAAGCTCCTAGCCACTTTACTACTGAACTATCTATTATCACTAGTTGCACCACTAGTGTATTCTGTCTTATCTGTACTATTGTCACCTTTATCTGGTATTATGCCCATTTTTTTGTATGTCCTGTACTACTGTTACTTTCTTGAATTATGTCTATTGCCTTATGTCTTGTGCTGCAACACAATGTCAGGAACCGAAGCCTAAGAATGTTACTCTCTTACACTTGTGTGATGTAACAATAAACTTGAAACTTGAGATAGATCCCCTGGTGTCTGACCTGAGGTTTCAGAGGGGGCTCGTCCTGACTCCCTCAGCTCTCGTGTGACCTGTGTACAGAAAACACTCATCGACACATGCACTGTAGACATGTTGTGTCGTGACAGAGAATGTACTCTCAATAATCTGGATGAATCATGGGTCGACGTATATCAACAAACAAACCAACGTGGGGAACGGTGGTGGAATAACGTTGTAGCTCGATGCACTCGTCTTGCAATACTGTTGTTGAAGTGTGCATTGTCGGTGCTGTGTTGGTGTGTTATTGTAAGTGTACAGCTAAACTAGCTAGCTACATTGACATTGGGAATGCAGTTGAAGAAGCGATTCTGCATGCATGCAGGGTCATCATCAAAATGTCAACTATGGCAATGCATTTGAACATGCAAATAGATATGGATATAGATAGGAACTACATATCAGCAGCAATACTTTTGGAAAATATGATTTGAGCCTAGCTGAACACATCCCATATGCCAACAAAAACAAACAATACAGTATAATAACTCCTTATTTTGTTGGCAATGAAGAGGTGCAAATAAGCGTATTTTGTAGTTTTTGTCTGAGAAATAGTCCTAATTTGGCTGCAATCTCATATCGTGAATCGTATTGAATCGTGAGTTGAGTGTATTGTTACATCCCTACTAAAAACTAATGTTCATTGATTGATGGTCGTAATGAAAACAAATGCGGTCATAGTCAACAGAAATAAAGAATTTACCCCTCTCACGCCAGAGCCCCTCCTCTCTCTGTCCTTCTCCACCCCCATGTCTACGTCGACCTCAGAGTCTCCCCCCTTCTCTCCCCCCTCCCTGCTGCTCTTCTTCCTGAGGACAGCACACTGTTGCCATAGTGACAGGAGGTCAGGGTGGAGGTGAGCTGTGTTAGGGAAGAGGGTAAGGAGGGGTGGGGGTGGGGGCAAAGAGAAGATAAGCAAACTTGTCTTATCTTAATCGTAGTCATCTACTTATGTGATCGCTCTCTCTAAAAACGCCACAAGGGTTGTCTATCTATCCATCTATCCATCCATCCACCCATCCGTCCAATCGTCCCTTCCTGGGTCCATCTATCCATCATGGACTGAACTGCATACTTCCTCCCTAGACGGCAATGTCCACCAACTCACAATATATCATCACTATCATCTGCGGTGGCATATATACGCTGGGAAAGATCCATTATGTCTACCTCTGGGTACGCTGAAACGTCAGACCTTGTCATCCAAGTTTCTCTCAGTAGAGGTATGAGATACTCACGGCAGGCGGGGGCGCTGAAGAGCTCTCCGGGGGCGGCCGTGGACCGGGAGGCGGGGTCTATCAGCACCTTGGACTGGGAGAGAGAGACAGCAACACTAGGCAAAGAGGTCAACTACACTTCCTCAAGCACGGATCACCAATAGGCGGCCCGCAGGCCAGATCCGGCCACTCTATAATGTGCAGCTTTATCACACAGCACAATGCCACAGATGTCGCAAGTTTTGAGGGAGCGTGCAATTGGCATGCTGACTCCAGGAATGTCCACCAGAGCTGTTGCCGGTGAATTGAAAATGTATTTCTCTACCATAAACCATCTCCAAAGTCGTTTCCAATTCCAATTCTCGGACACACCTTTGGAGACGGCTTATGGTAGAGAAATGAACATTCAATTCACGGGCAACAGCTCTGGTGGACATTGCTGCCAATTGCACGCTCCCTCAAAACCTGCGACATCTGTGGCATTGTGCTATGTGATAAAACTGCACATTTTAGAGTGGCATTTTATTGTGACCAGCCTACTGAACAGTACTTCCTTAAAACAAAACAAAAAGATCTATTTAGATACCCAGACAAAGATACTTGACTGATTTGAAGAATCAATCCTTCAGTGAATTCCTCTGGTGCCTGGTAGGAGGGTGGGTGGTCTTACCAGGGGCATGGTCTCAGCAAGAGGGTCCTTGATCTGCAACTGCATTGCCTCCATGGAGATCTGCGTGTGAGGGTCGGCGAAAACAAGCTGTCACCTGCGACCCTGTCTCTTAGGAGAGGGGACAACTTCGGGGAGCTAGGTGTCGGAGAGAAGGAGGTAGAAAAGGATGTAGCGGCAGAGTGGAATGTTAGAGGTAGAGAGGAGAGAAAGGATGTAAAGGCAGAGAGAAGGAGAGAGAGGATGTAGAGGCAGAGAGAAGGAGGGAGAGGATGTAGAGGCAGAGAGAATGAGAGAGAGGATGTAGAGGCAGAGAGAAGGAGGGAGAGGATGTAGAGGCAGAGAGAAGGAGGGAGGATGTAGAGGCAGAGAGAAGGAGGGAGAGGATGTAGAGGCAGAGAGAAGGAGAGAGGATGTAGAGGCAGAGAAGGAGGGAGAGGATGTAGAGGCAGAGAGAAGGAGGGAGAGGATGTAGAGGCAGAGAGAAGGAGAGAGGATGTAGAGGCAGAGAGAAGGAGAGAGAGGATGTAGAGGCAGAGAGAAGGAGAGAGGATGTAGAGGCAGAGAGAAGGAGGGAGAGGATGTAGAGGCAGAGAGAAGGAGAGAGAGGATGTAGAGGCAGAGAGAAGGAGGGAGAGGATGTAGAGGCAGAGAGAAGGAGGGAGAGGATGTAGAGGCAGAGAGAAGGAGGGAGAGGATGTAGAGGCAGAGAGAAGGAGGGAGAGGATGTAGAGGCAGAGAGAAGGAGGGAGAGGATGTAGAGGCAGAGAGAAGGAGGGAGGATGTAGAGGCAGAGAGAAGGAGGGAGAGGATGTAGAGGCAGAGAGAAGGAGGGAGAGGATGTAGAGGCAGAGAGAAGGAGGGAGGATGTAGAGGCAGAGAGAAGGAGGGAGAGGATGTAGAGGCAGAGAGAAGGAGAGAGAGGATGTAGAGGCAGAGAGAAGGAGGGAGAGGATGTAGAGGCAGAGAGAAGGAGAGAGGATGTAGAGGCAGAGAGAAGGAGAGAGGATGTAGAGGCAGAGAGAAGGAGAGAGGATGTAGAGGCAGAGAGAAGGAGGGAGAGGATGTAGAGGCAGAGAGAAGGAGGGAGGATGTAGAGGCAGAGAGAAGGAGGGAGAGGATGTAGACGCAGAGAGAAGGAGGGAGGATGTAGAGGCAGAGAGAAGGAGAGAGAGGATGTAGAGGCAGAGAGAAGGAGAGAGAGGATGTAGAGGCAGAGAGAAGGAGGGAGAGGATGTAGAGGCAGAGAGAAGGAGGGAGAGGATGTAGAGGCAGAGAGAAGGAGGGAGGATGTAGAGGCAGAGAGAAGGAGAGGGAGGATGTAGAGGCAGAGAGAAGGAGGGAGAGGATGTAGACGCAGAGAGAAGGAGGGAGGATGTAGAGGCAGAGAGAAGGAGAGAGAGGATGTAGAGGCAGAGAGAAGGAGAGAGAGGATGTAGAGGCAGAGAGAAGGAGGGAGAGGATGTAGAGGCAGAGAGAAGGAGGGAGAGGATGTAGAGGCAGAGAGAAGGAGGGAGAGGATGTAGAGGCAGAGAGAAGGAGAGAGAGGATGTAGAGGCAGAGAGAAGGAGGGAGAGGATGTAGAGGCAGAGAGAAGGAGAGAGGATGTAGAGGCAGAGAGAAGGAGGGAGAGGATATAGAGGCAGAGAGAAGGAGAGAGAGGATGTAGAGGCAGAGAGAAGGAGAGAGAGGATGTAGAGGCAGAGAGAAGGAGAGAGAGGATGTAGAGGCAGAGAGAAGGAGAGAGGATGTAGAGGCAGAGGCAGAGAGAAGGAGAGAGGATGTAGAGGCAGAGAGAAGGAGGGAGAGGATGTAGAGGCAGAGAGAAGGAGGGAGAGGATGTAGAGGCAGAGAGAAGGAGGGAGGATGTAGAGGCAGAGAGAAGGAGAGAGAGGATGTAGAGGCAGAGAAGGAGGGAGAGGATGTAGAGGCAGAGAAGGAGGGAGAGGATGTAGAGGCAGAGAAGGTGGGAGAGGATGTAGAGGCAGAGAGAAGGAGGGAGAGGATGTAGAGGCAGAGAGAAGGAGAGAGAGGATGTAGAGGCAGAGAGAAGGAGGGAGAGGATGTAGAGGCAGAGAGAAGGAGAGAGGACGTAGAGGCAGAGAGAAGGAGGGAGAGAAAAAATAAACATCTACAAACAAAGCTGTGTGTATGCATGGTTGATGAATGAGGCCTATTGAGACACTACAGCGAGTCTGTGACGGTAATAGTATAAGCGTGTAACTGGCGACCGTGAAAAGAAATAAACAACCGTCAAACACTTTATTACATACATTTCCGCCTATCTATCAAACTGTCTCCACCCCCTCTAGCACACTATCTCCCTTCTAGCCCTTCCAATCCTCTCCAACCTGACATTTTTTGTTAATTTGTAATAATAATAAAAAATACAATTACTAATAATAAAGTGTTATAAAGTGTTATTTAACAGTTATTGGAATGTTTGTGTCCAGGTAGAAGACTGGAAATCTGGAAATTAATAAATTCTTTATTCACGATGTGTCCTATTCTCCAAAAAAGAAAAGAAAAAGAAAAGTGCTTCCTCTTTTCTTTCACTGTGCTCAACGCATAACTCACTGGGAACTTCAGAGTGTATATCTGGTACATCATTGTTGTGACGGTAAGACTGTGTGTATATATGAATGGCTGAAACGAGGGCTACGACTATTACCAAGTCTATCGCTGGGTTTATCCGCAAAGACCTTTGCCCGTACAGTGTAGTCGAAAACGAAGGTTTCCGACGAATGCGCCATAACACTGGCACCAATATATGAAATACTGTGTCAAAAATATTTAACTGAAACGGCTATTCGAGTGTTGTATGTAGTTCTTCCTTTAAACATTTTAACTCCTGCTTTCTGGGCAGTTAAGCCTTCTGGCACTTTATTTTGTATGAATGATGGCAGACACACATGGACAAGTTGCAGAAGAGTAACCTTAGATAGTCTATTAGGCTAGGCTGATGACTGTAACTGAATGTAACTGTCTCCATTTCTCACACACACACACACACACACACACACACACACACACACAAGCACAAACACACACACACACAAGCACAAACACACACACATACACACACCTCTCCACAAGAGCTCTCCGGCGCTCTCTCCGGCGCTCTGTCCGGTGTTCTCTCTGGCCCTCTCTCTGGCGATCTCTCTGGCGCTCTCTCTGGCGCTCTCTCTGGCGCTCTCTCTGGCGCTCTCTCCGGTGTTCTCTCTGTCCCCTTCTCTGACTCGTCCTCTCTCTCTGAGGAGTACGGGGCCTCTAGTGGCATCTCCATGGGCTGGCCCGTTTCCTTGTCCAGCAGCCACACACTGTCCCCCACCACCACCGTGTCCTTCAGCCTGGACATGCACACACACACACACACACACACACACACACACACACACACACACACACACACACACACACACACACACACACACACAATGGTGGGTACTATCTTAATAACCATCTAGCTTCCTCATTTATTGTAATCAGAAAACACACACAGCAAAAATGAAGACTGTTCAAGTCCTAGCTGGACTTGAACAGTGACCACAGCCCTTGTGGCAGTAAGATCCGCCTGTGAAAGGGTCCCAGGGGACTTACTGGTCAATAGATGTCATGGCTCCCTCCTGGTCCCTTGTTCTCTCCGTCTCTCCCTCTCTCTCCCTTTCCCTCTCCTCAATCTCTGCGTCTGTCACACACACATTTTAATCATTTATTTCTGTCCACATAGAAACAAGTATACAAGGACACAAATACTGAAGGCACAGATGGGATGCATTCACAAACAGACATGGACAATGTCTTTCACATACAACAGGACAAGACTCACGGGTACAAGTAACACCGTCTCCGCCATATTTGGCGGCTGCCAATAATCGCAGAGACAGAGCAATACTTGCTGAGCCTTTTTGCTTCTCCCTTGGACATTCCCAGTAGACACACACACACACACACACACACCTTTTCACTCCTTTCACGCTAACAAATGTCCATATCGATCGCCTGTCATTACTTAGAGAATCCTACTATCCTCTCTCATCTCTCTTACCCCAGTCGAATAGGTCTGGCTGCTCCAGAAGCAAGTCGATCACTCTGCCTGTGGCTTCAGTTAGCTCCGCTCCCTCAAACTGATGGAGAGAGAGAGGGAGAGAGAGATAAGTAACCATAAAAAACCCAGCTCAACACTTGTGTCTTGAGCCATTCAGTGGGGAACAGTATTCTTACGTCAACATCAACGAAATACAACATCAAAATATAAAACACAATTTTGGATAAAAACAGTGCTAATAACTTAGTGAATCTTGATTTATTATTCAGCACAGTCTATGGCGGTCTATTAGCCCTGTCCGGAGTGTATTTCTTCTGTCTTAAGTATGTTGCATCAGGTAAGGGACTACTGTTGTTATCAGGCCAAGAACCCACTGGTCTGATCCCATAACGTTAATGGGAGACTGTGGTATCAGTCAATTATTCAGTGCAGGAGTGCCCGTGTGTTTGGCTTGGTAGGCCAAAATGAACCCTGAGTGGTTAACTGTGGGCCAAAAAACCCTGACCATCCATTACAACGAATACTTGAAATTGCCCATTTGGGAGTGCAATTATTCATATTATGATTTTATTACTAGTGACTAGTAGTGACCACTACTAGACCACATATGTGACATGTTCTAATGCTTTGATCCTCATATGTAATGATCAGACTTTTCTTTAGAAAAATGTGAATACAATTCCTTGTTGTTGAAAATAAATGACACATCACTAGTCAACTAATGCAGCTTGTTTTGTGAGCCTGCTAAGTATTGTCATAGTTTAACTAGGTAGCAGTGGGGATTACTCACCGAATCCATTGCGTTGCAGTATTTTGGCTTGACTAGCGAGTTTGTGTTGTGATTCTCAACAATGTTGAAACGTAGTTCCGTGTTTCAAAAGAAAAGTCAGAACATTTTGACTGGTCGCCGATATGAGGACCAAAGCATTAGAACGTGTCACATAATGTTGCTGGTGAAAAGGTCTGTATGTCGGCGATTCTCACGTCACGCAAATGACCTTTTTAAAATATATATATAAATGTGAAGTGTTGAAGTGTTGAAGAGCCCACTCAATATAATAATAATAATAATAATAATAATAATAATAACTTGCTTTAATCATTATATAATAATAATTTAATTATTGAGTCATTTAAAGGCAATATTTAAAAGATGGGTTTTTAGTCTTGACTTGAAAATATTTGCTGAGGTTATAACAAACAACAGTTTGTTACTTATGATTTGTGAATTGTATTCACTACATCATCTGCCATGGACTACTAGGTAAGTGATAGATGGCTTGTAAACAAACTTACGTTTTAGGACGTGTGCAAAAGCAAGGACTGTGTGATCATCTAATTATGTGGAGTTATGTGTTTTTAGCATGTTGATGTTCAATCAGCATGTTGTGATGTGATGCTACAAATGCAGTTAGGTGTTCATAGTGATGTTCCTTGCTAGCTACTAGCAACTGTTTTGCGTGTGTTTTGATTCAGAGCGTCTTTCTCCGGTATTTGGTTTGAGGGGTACCAACATTCAAATAAGCATATCTTCTTCAACTAGATTTCAGATGTCAATGTATGACACATCGTTTGAAAGCTTACAATCTGCACTTTCATAATATGGAAAAACAGTTCAAACGAATGAATTTCAAAATGACAATTTTCGATGCTAATCCAAGAACCCTCTCCCAGGCCCACGCCTTCACCTGAGTGAAGTGAAGCATGACCGGCTCCGGCTCTTTCAGGGTGATGGCTTCTGGCGTGGATTGGTTCAAACCTGAGGTGAGAGGGACATAGAGACAAGAGAAGGAAAAGAAAAAAGGGAGAGTGGAGGAAAAGTACCAACGTTAGAGACGCTGATCTCTTGGTGAAGATTTGTCATCTGATCTCAATAACAGACTATGTTTTAGCCCTGTCCGGAAGCAACGGTGTGCCCTTGAAACTCGTAAAGATCTTTAGAGGATTTTACAAGTGGAAGCAATATACCTATTCCATTCTGTCACATCCACACATGCTTATATTAGGGGGGGGCAACTCTAACATGTCTTATTATCTTTCTAGCGGAAACTTCTGGTGAGTATTTTGACCTTATTCCCACTTTCTGTTTCAGTCTGTGTCTTTTTTTTTGCAACTCGAGAAAGAAGCTTCTTGTAGAGTTGCAACTAGTAGAGGTTGGCTAGGAATTGACTCACCCTGGCTAGGAATTGACTCACCATGGCTAGGAATTGACTCACCCTCCCCCTCCGATGCTGTTCTGGAACTGACCACTGGAGAGCGCTGTGTAGTCACAGCCGCCATAATCTGCATTGGTTGGGGAAGTAACAGAATCGCCATAAAACAAGGTCAATCAATATACCACCTTTTCTGTGTGCTAAGCCTTAGAATAATGCTTTGTAAATACATTTGATGAATCAACAGAGAATTTGAATTCTAACTCTAATTAAAGTAGAGAAAATGTTTTGTTGTTGGTTAATGTTGTGAAGGCCCACAGTTTAGTGCCAGTTTTAGTTTCCCCAAACCAGCCCTATTTTGCCCCTGGTATTTCCTTTGTTATTTTCTATACTATTCTGTACGTTTTATGAAGGTATATGTATTATTATTGTAATGTTTATGCATATGTTTGATGACGTAGTATATCCGGGGTGTGTCCGTGACCCGGATGCTACGTTCGGTGGTGTATATATAAGAAACGGAAGTAGTCCGCGAGTCAGTGTGTGTGATGAGCATCAGAACGAGAGAGACCAAAGGAGAGAGAGAGTAACGCGAAGTCAATGTAAGATGGCGGATTCAGTACGACGCACACCATGCAGAAGCTGAGGACGCCAGGAAAGCGATTATTGAGTGTACCACTGTAGCCCGTTTAGTTGTGTTCCCGTTGGACCGCCTTGCCAGCAGCCGGCTGTTCAACGTTGGACCAAGCGAGACGCCAGCTGGACATAATCGTCGCCTCCACGAGCGGACTGCGACCGAACACTGACTCCAGCGGAGCTTCGACGCGGACCACCGGACTTGGGCCCTTCACCTCGTTGTGGACCACGAAGACGGCCCTTTCCCTCCGCGTTGCTACGTCACCCCCCCCTTTCGTCGGCTAACTTCATCGACGCACATGCCATCCAACCAGGCCTCAACGCGCACCACAGCCCTGGACTATAAGCCTGTTCAGGCCAGAGACTATCAGTGAGTGATTGAGTGCGCGTGTGGCCGGCTGGGAGGGAGTGTATATTTTGGGAGATATAGACATATACCATTTGTGTAATAAATGTGTTGTTCATATGTGATACCGTTACCGTGTGTTAGTTGTTTGTATGCTAATGCTAATTACAAGGCTAATGCTAATGCTAATTCCAAAGCTAATGCTAATGCTAATTCCATGCTAATGCTAATTCCATGCTAATGCTAACGATAGTAACTGCTAGTCTAACGGTTTGCTGGCGCCCCCTGCCTGTATCCTCCTACACTGCCTATTTAGCTTAGAGTTAGTTAGATAACCAGCCCCTTCCTAAGTTATACAGTCCTTTTCAGCTACTCCCTGGTTACAGTTAACGTTGAAAGTACCTGAGGGATCCTGTAGGGACTGGGGAGCTGGTCTCCTGAGCCCATCACACCAAAGAAGGGGTCTGGAGCCCCCTCAGCCTCCTCCAGAAGGAACAGGGAATCAGCCACGTTCAGGGCTAGTCTGGGACACAAAAGGGCCAATGTTAAATGCAAAATGGCTGCTATGCATTGCCCAGGTGGGTCTGACACATAGGCAGGGAGTGGGGTGAGATGTCCTCATACTAGAGCATAAGTGTAAGCATAGTTATAAGCTTATGTTTGAGTTTATGGTTAGACCGAGGCTACAGGTAGGGTTATAGGCTGCTCATCCGGTTAGAATGAAACGTTATCCCTAACCAAACATAAACTTACTGTATACCTAACCACAACCTTTACCCTGAAGATAACAATTTCTTACAGTAAGCGTGTTGTGTTTCTGGGTTACGGGACTGATCTTTATTTATGATGGGGGTGGTACACGGATGGATTTAACCTCTAAAATACCAAAATTGACGACCCTCCCCTTACGCAAAATATATTTTCGCATAGCCCTCGAATACTTGAAAAACATACATTGGCTCTCCCCCTACAAAGATGAATGATTAAAACACAGTGGTGTTGCCACACGCTGTAAACATTTCAAGGCAAATTAAACTATATATTTAGTAATGATAGAGTAACTACCTTTGATCGACAACACTATTGTTGTTAAAACTAAAGCAAAAGTGAAAGCGTTATGATGTTCCTTTTGACAAGAATAAACGTGAGTCGGGTTGTGATCATGCAACCCAGCTCCATACTGTTCAAGAGTCCTGGGGAGAACCCTGCTGTCCATAGTGCCGTCATTTCAGCTAAACAGCTATTACAGAATCATTGGCGATTCATAATCTATATTTTGTACATTTCATGCAATTCCACAGCAACATTTCTAAACACTGGAGAAAAACCTGCCATCCTGCATCAATTTAGTGCCATACCAAGGGCCTATATTTCACTTTGAAAGAGTCAGTGTTGCACACAAGATCTAGATCGATCAAGTGTTTCATAGGCACTACAACACACATGAAATTAACATAGTACATGTTGTTTTTGATTAAATAATTTTCGCCCTAAAGTAACCTAGCTTTTAATTACTTTACTTTGGCTGCGTTTTTTATTATTATTCTGAAATACTGTACACATCTCAGCAATGACAGTTGGATTTGTAAAGTGTTCTTCATACAGAACAAACAACAGAAGAAGAAAAAAATAAGCCTTCTGCATATACTCTGTCTACACAAAGGCCACAAGACCTTGTCAACATCACAGGTAATGTTCTCCCTGGCCAAGCAGAGGGGAAAGTATCGCCTGGCATGACGAATCCAGCCCTGATATACTTCAGATATATTTCAACACAGGAGAGCTCACCTTTAGCCCTTATTGCTTAAGCTATGATTGCTAATTCAAATGCAATAGGTGTTTGCCCATATGGAGTGTGATTGATGTTTTGAGTTTAGCATTCTGAATGGTAGTGTTTTCCATGTGAACACAAGAGATTTTATCAAGGAAGTGTGTGCCAAATGTAGAGAATTGTATTTAGTGTTTTGTTAACTGGGTGGTTTAGCGTGGCAAAATTAGTGATAAGCAAGAAATGTGTTTGTCAGAATTGGTGTGAGATAAAATACACCAGTTTCAGGTTTTGGTCATTGTGTTTGAGGTTTGGATGTTAGTGTTAAAGCGAAAACCTGTAAACACTTTATTTATTTGTTGTTCGACCACTGGTTGATTTTGTGGCGCTGTTCCGACTTTCAGGACTTCAGAAATCGACAGTTTGTCTTGCTTATGTCTTGCTTTCAGACAGTTTCTTTCTTCAAACTGATCACTGTTGTTTTCATTCTCGAACTGCTATCACAGAATACTGTATACTTTAGCTCCTACATAAACTAAGAAGGACACAGGTTAAAGTATACCATTCGTTCTTGAGATCACTTTAGTACGGAGCCCCCCTGGGGTCACATGGTAGGAAAACATTATTTGATGTGTGAATCCGTTCCCTCGGTTAAGTAAATCTGTTCCCTCGGTTTAGTAATTAGTTCGTTCGGTTTAGTAATTAGTTCCCTCGGTTTAGTAATTAGTTCCCTCGGTTTAGTAATTCGTTATGGTTAGGGTTAGGCCCTACGAGCCAGAACGATCGCAAGGATTCTAACCCTAAACCTAACCCTAACCCTGACCCTAATCCTGGTAGGGCCTAACCCTAACCCTTGGGACCCCAGGGGGGGTCCGTACTTTAGCCTTGTGAGAGGAAGGGGAATTAGCTCAAACACACAAAACGAGCGGCTCTTCAGATTTGCGATGACCCAACACTCGTTGTTGGTCAGTGGTCCACTGAACGAATACTACTGTGTATTTCCACCGTATTTCATATTTAGTAACATGTAAGTAAAAAACAAAGTTGTCAGAAGCAGGATTTGAACCCATGACTCCAGATGAGATTGCAACCTGAACCCAGTAACTAATATAGAGTTCTGTATATACCGTGGTAATATGATTCATTCGCGTATTATAATTATAATTTTTTACCGCGTAAAGGTTTGCCAAATTAACCGCGATCGTTAACGAATAAACTAATATTTCCCTTTTTAGCTTTGAGAACTTCTGAGAAGTACGGCTAAAACAAACCCTTTACTCTGAGTGTGTTGAGGGGAGACGATGGTAAATGCCTACTCTGGGGCAGGTGTGTGGGTGACATTGTGTATGTGTGTGTGTAAGCGTGCATGTATGATGTGTGTCCCCTGACCTGTCAGGCTCAGGCAAGTCGATGCTTATGTGTATCTTGGAGCGCAGCAGGCGCTCGATGGTCTGCTGAATCTCATCTGGAAAAGAGCAGGGAAGTTACTACAGTATATCATGAGGTCAAGGTACTGTGTGACATCACATTCATTTTACAGGCTGCACAGTTACCGTGGTGATTCTGCGTGGGTGACCTGGAAGATGATGTGATTCTGCATCTACAGTACCATCACAACTAACTTTGCTGAAGTGTTTATGGTTTATGCTGCATTCTGCGGTGGAGGAGGTCATAAATCTAACAGTTTGGCTGGTAACGAAAGATAAACTACTACTACGAATTAATTCTGCTAAATGGTAATAAAATAAAAGGTATTATTGTGTACCAGAGTGTTTTGAAGAGACGGTAAGCCTCATCCTTTAGTGAGTTGTATCTACCTCTAATGACAATGTGCTGCATGTGCTGTGTTTTATCAATGAGTGTGTATGGAGGTGAGTGCGTGTAGTAGTAGGTCCTGTGGCTTTGGTGGTTTGTATTTCAGATCAACCAGTGCCCTTCACTGTGCAGCTGTCAGACCTGATGTATTACTTTACCTTACTCTCATTTCTGTGTGTATCGACAGCAGTTCTTTCCACAATGACATTTGTTATGCCCTTCATTTCAGGGCATAAAATGCCCTGCCTTCCCCCAGCCCCACTCCCTCCCTCCCTCCCTCTCTCACCCAGAAGAAAAGCACACTGGCGGTGGTAGACGATGACTACGCCGTACTGGAGCTGGGAAGACAGGTAGAGGGAGAAGCGGGGCCGGGGGAGGCCTGGTTGGAGGGGAGGCACCCGCACCATCACATAGTCCATGATGTCATCACTAGGATCAACGTGACACATATCAGACACACACCCAATCAAAGATTCTGATCTAAAGCACCAGTGTGTGACCTTCAGACCTGGGTCAAATACTATTTGAAATCCTTTCAAATACTTGAGCGTTTACTTGAGCCTGTCTGGAGTCCCTGAATGGCATGATTTGCACTTTTGGGGATTATTCAACAATGGTTCAATTGCTCCAGGCGCCATCAGTCAAGCACAGATATTTGAAATATAACATGTGTTATTTAAACCTATGTCTGGTGGCCTCATGCTGTACTGTAAAGTCTGACACACAATGTACATCATTAAGCATTTAGCAGATGCCTTTATCCAAAGCGACTTACACAAATACATTTGTCTGAAGTAAGTGAATCATCTATGCATCAGTCATTACAAGAAAGTAATCTATGCTATGACCAGGGGCCATTGGCAGTTACAATGCCTGACAGGTAAGATGTAGTCTGAAGAGATCAGAAAGGTCTGTACAAGAATTAGTACTGCTGTGACAGAAGTTTCAATAAAACCATAATGCTAAATCAATACCTCGTATTCCCTCAGACAGTGGAGGGGATGGGGTGGGGGGGGGGGGGGTTTACATACCATGTTTTCCCAACATTGACCTTCAGAAGCTCCCTGCGTGTTATTCTGGTTCCTTTCGTGGCTGCCAACCTAAAACCACCCAGATCAGGCATGAAAATGGGTCGGGGTGAAAAAGGTGAGAAGGATACGAGACCCGGAACCTGCTAGGCGGTCCCGGCGCAAAGTTTTTTTTGTGGAATAATTAGCTTCCATGTGCTCATATCTGATTTCTTTTAGATTTACTCTAGTGGTGGTCACATGCAGAATTACAAGATTAAAAAAAATAAAAATAAAAAAAAAGTATGGATGTCTATTATGGATTCAAAACGGCGAATTTCGCCGAAAGGTGAGCGATTATCATGCCTGTATATTACATTACCTCAGAATACCACCAACAACATCACATTAACTATGTTCAAGGACCCCAATTGAAATAAGCCAGTGGCTTTCTTGGGTTTTTATCCTGTTAGTTGACCTTGTATGTAATATGTACTTTCATGTACCTACTTCTGCAAATCTTCTAATAAAGTTTTCAATCAATCAATCAATTACATTACCACAGAATACACCAGGAACATCACATTAACTATATTACATTACCTCAGAATACACCAGGAACATCACATTAACTATGATACATTACCTCAGAATACCACCAACAACATCACATTAACTATATTACATTACCTCAGAATACACCAGGAACATCACATTAACTATGTTACATTACCTCAGAATACACCAGGAACATCACATTAACTATATTACATTACCTCAGAATACCACCAACAACATCACATTAACTATATTACATTACCTCAGAATACACCAGGAACATCACATTAACTATATTACATTACCTCAGAATACACCAGGAACATCACATTAACTATGTTACATTACCTCAGAATACACCAGGAACATCACATTAACTATGTTACATTACCTCAGAATACACTAGAAACATCACATTAACTATGTTACATTACCTCAGAATACACCAGGAACATCACATTAACTATGTTACATTACCTCAGAATACACTAGAAACATCACATTAACTATATTACATTACCTCAGAATACACCAGGAACATCACATTAACTATGTTACATTACCTCAGAATACACTAGAAACATCACATTAACTATGTTACATTACCTCAGAATACACTAGAAACATCACATTAACTATGTTACATTACCTCAGAATACACCAACAACATCACATTAACTATGTTACATTACCTCAGAATACACCAGGAACATAACATTAACTATATTACATTACCTCAGAATACACCAGGAACATAACATTAACTATGTTACATTACCTCAGAATACACCAGGAACATCACATTAACTAGATGGAACAGCCAACAGCATTGTAACATCAGGGTTCTTCCCAAAGAATGTAAGCGGTATTACATACAAATACATATCCAGCTATTCCTCACAGGTTGAACTGAAAAGGTGCAGGCTTTAGTTTCCAGTTGAGTTATATGAGCTAGATCCCTTTCAGTGAGGTTTTTATCAGAAGCTAGCTACAGAGGTAACTTGTTAGCATCAAGCTAAACTCTTAGCTAGCTACATGTTGTCATGGACTTACCAAATGGTGGAAAAGCAGCCACTGCGACGTCGAAGAACATTAGGATAATAAAACATTTCCTCACTCTCATAAAAGTGCCAACGTTGCAAAGGAAACGGGGTTGGTCGGTAGCTATCTCGGAATGAATTATTCGGGTTTCAAACTATGCGATGACTCTCCTAAATCCCCTCAGGAAAGTCCGCGAGTGAGGAGATTCCCGCTGTTGACAAAGACTGAATTACTACTGGTTATTACTGGTCCAATCAGCGATGAGATTACCTTCTGGTCCAATCAGATGTGGGATTACCTGTTTTGACCAATCGCCTTTCTCTACTTGCCTTAGATACAACAATTTGAATTACTACTGGTTATTACTGGTCCAATCAGCAATGAGATTACCTTCTGGTCCAATCAGATGTGGGATTACCTGTTTTGACCAATCGCCTTTCTCTACTTGCCTTAGATACAACAATCTAAATATCTGTGACTGTAACCAAAGTGATAATAATATATACAACAGTTAGTTCCGACCAAGTAATTTGATTGGACAAGAGGCATTCCATGAGTTATGATATACAGTATAACAGCACTGGGACTTTTAACTATATGTTATGTAAAAAGGGTGACAACTGTGAAAGGGTGAAGAACTGTCCGTGTAGCTACAGTTCACAACATTTTTAAAAAGCATTCTTTAATTCATTATAATTATGCCACCTGTTCTAACAGCCACTGTGTGTGTGTGTGTGTGTGTGTGTGTGTGTGTGTGTGTGTGTGTGTGTGTGTGTGTGTGTGTGTGTGTGTGTGTGTGTGTGTGTGTGTGTGGGGGGGGGGGGGGGGGGGGGGGGTGTGAGTGTGTGTGTGTGTGTTGGGGGGCTGTCTCAGTGGTCTTCTTGTTCTATGCACTTAATCATTTTGAAAACGCGGCTGAAGAACCTCCGAACTCCTCCCTTCTTCTTCTTCGTCTTCAGTTTGGTGGCTTTATCCTCTGTGAAGGAAGGACAAGATACTTGAGTGTTCTTCCATTTATTAAATGATTAATGCAACTGTTACTTTAGACACAATGATTGGTGTGAGGGTTTTTGTTTTATGATGTTAACTCGTTGTGATTTTAGAAAATTAACAGTAAAAGTAACGTACCACTGGAATCAATAGCCATGAGCTCTGAGGGCTGTAAACAAACAGAGGAGAGCAGTCTAAGAGTAGGAACAGCAACACATTATTTCCTGTAGTGTCTTACACAGGAAAACATTAATGTTATTGTGATCGTGGCTCATTTGTAATACACTTAACTTTAATGCATCATCTCGTCACTGCAAAGGGCACTGATTTTATATTTTCATAACATAATTTTGTTGTCTTAATTATTTTGGGCCATGGCCTTGGTGATGGCAGAGAACATAATTTTTAGGCACTTCCTCTCCAGACTGGGAGAGAAAAGAGGCAGTTGCATTCTCCATCAGCCCACTGATGTCCCTGGCAGCAGCAGCCTCCCATGTCTTCTCCATGGTGGAGGTCTTCAGTTTGGCCTCTGACCTGTTCTCTGTTAAGGATTTAGGGTTAGGGTTAGGGTTAGGTCACTTCTATAAAATAAAAATAAAATATCTATAATAAATAATATTTAATAATATAATATATGCCTGTATGTTGTTATCTAAAATCCTAACTGCAGTAATGTGATGCCTTGTTCTGTGATGCCATTCTTAAGTGAAATAAGATTTGACAGTATGGGGCGGCTGTGGCTCAGGAAGTAGAGCCGGCGTCTAATGATCGCAAAGTTGCCGGTTCAGAGATTCAATCTCTGATTGGCCACGTGTCGAGGTGTCCTTGGGCAAGACACTGAACCCCAAATCGCTCCCAGTGAGCGGGCCAGCGCCTTGCATGGTAGATGGTCCCTTGCCACCATTGGTGTGTGAATGGGTGTGTGAATGGGTGAATGAGAGGCCATTGTAAAGCGTTTTGGAATATGGCACTGTATAAGTGCAGTCCATTTACAGTAGGCATGATGCTTCTGTATTACCTAGCCAGGAGATGTTCATAGGCCATCTCTACGATCTCTGGGGAGAGATCTCCAACCAATCGAAATACCCTGGAGAGAGTGACCTCCTTCAGGAGTGAGGCGAGGACAGGAAGGAGGATCTTCTTGACCGCCTCCTCCGCAGCCGGTCGGGTCTTGCACAGGAACAGGTCCATCCCCTCCATGGTTACCTTCATGTGACAGACAGAGAGTTGACTCAAGCAAGCACTTTGAGTTTTGTCTCCAGGAAATAGCAGTGTGTTGTGTTGTCATACCGTTCTGCCCATCAGCAGTGAGAGGCGGTGCTCATCCTGGATCTCCCTGCGGACTTCCTCCTCCATCTTCTCCATTCCGAGGAGCGGCTCTCCAGAGCTGTGCACAACATTCCACATTATTTCTTGCAGGAGAGTCAGGGCACTAATATGTTAATAAAATGAATTTACTGCCTGTTATTGCTGGGTATGTCAGTAAACATGTTCATGTGTTGTCCTAGTAGGCTACTTACAAGTTCAAGGAGATGGAGCTGTAAGTTGGGCTCTTTCTCTGCCATGTCATCATACCTTCATGTGAATAAAATAATGTATCAGACTGCTATCCATAGAATATATCAACCTATCTATACAGTTTGATAAAATCTCTCACTCATCTTTGATTATGCAGAGGTGGATCTTAGACTTCATAGACATAGCCAGCAGGTTTATGGGAATTTTATATTTGTACTTGAATTTTGTCATTGTATTTCTCTCCTGAGTTTAAGTTTTTGTTACCACTCCCTTGTATTATTCCCTGAAATAATAATAAAAAATGTATCACAAAAAAAGAAATCACTCACTCATCCAGCAGGAAGGGCCTCTCCGTTAACAGCCAGTTCCTCATGTCCTTAGCTGTTATATAGGAGGGGACCTCCACCGGATGTTTCAGCAACATGAACGCCTTCATGAGCTTTTTCTGCAAAAGAGGGAGACACACATTAAAGTTTTAACAGTTTATCTCCTGTGCATTTGTGCCTGACTATTGTTTCAACTTACCTCCCCGTGGAATAGGGCTTCATAATCATAACCACCCTCCATATTAACTGTGGCCATGGTAACATAAGGGAGGGAGAAACATGAAAAACCAACGAGTTAAAACAGCAAGTAACTATAAAATATAGACAAAATATATTTTGTCTATAATATATTATATATATATATAATATCAAAAATATTATACTGAACATGTAATTTCTGATGCATTGGAGGAATAAATACCTAATGAAGAACAATCAATAATGGTTATTGATCGTGAATACTTGTGAATACTAATAAAACGCAGTGACAAACGGATTTCGCTAGAGAGTCGAGTATATTCTGGCAGGTCAAAACTTCTGTGAGTGAACTTGACTATGTGCGGAATGTTAAAACATTGTGACTACAAGATTATGTTACTACACCTCCATCTATGATACATTATTGCGTGGGTCGCTGAGAGATTTATTATCATTGTAGGGTGACAGCGCCACTCAGTTGTAGAAGAAGGTTACTACACCCTAACTGGACTGAGATGCCTGATCTGTTTGAGGGGGATAATAATGACCATGACTCTTGGTTCTTTTATTTCCTGTCAGGTTTTCTTCATTGAGTCGCATCTTGTGAGAAATGCGCTATACAAATAAAACTTGATTTGATAGCAGAGGGTCTGAATACTTACGTACATATCAGTATTTATGTATTTCAATTTTAATAAATCTACTGACATTTAAAAAACCGTCTTTCACGTGTGCATTGTTATCACGTGTTCCGTTGCGCAGAACTGTTGCGCAGAATTTCACTGCGTGAAATGTATTTTTGTTAGCCTTTCTGTCAGACTTTGCCTCCATTGTAGTCAGTATAGATAGCACCGTTTTATTAATGACCCCCCAGGTGCGCTGAACAATTCTGGCATTGAAAATAGCACTGATATTTCAGACATCACCCCCCAACGCCACCCCCAGCGCCTGCATTTGAGCCAAGATTGGTTTTTACGCTATTAAATTAAAGCCAGATGTGTCTTAACCCTGTCTTGACTGCTTGGCCTTGGTCAGGCCTGAAACTCTGGGTCTGATGGAAATTGTTGTTTTTGGTGACAAAATACATCATGACCTTGAGTGATGCCCAATTAGCTTCGGTGTGCAAGTGGTTGAAAGGCTGCTGATGCAAAAGGTCATAAAACTGTACAGTATGACTCATCTCTCCTCTGCTTTCTCTCCTATCCTCCTCTCCTCTCCACCTGTCTCCTCTCCTCTCCTCTCATCTCTCCTGTCGTCCCCTCCTCTCCTCTTCCCTCCTCTCCTGTCGTCCCTCCTCTCCTCTCCTCTCCTCTCCTTCACCTCCCCTCTCCTGTCCAACTGTCATCTCGTGTTCTCAGAGACTGTGCTGTGTGTTCAAGAGCTGGCGGTGATGAGGACACCGCTCTGAAACTCTGGGCCCTCAGCTCCCATCTGCTGGGCATCCACTGGAGATGAACATACACACACACACACACACACACACACACACACACACACAGGCACGCATGCACGCACACACGCGCGAGCGCACGCACGCACACACACACACACACACACACACACACACACACACACACACACACACACACACACACACACAGATGTGCATGGACAGATTCACACCAGTACTAAACTATACATATACCATGCTGCTTCCTTCTGTCTGTTGCAATACTATGAATACTTAAGATAATGATATAAAAGTACCTACATTTAAAAGTGTGCACGATCCAGACTATAGTTTATCATTTATGGTTATTTAACTTAAACCCACGATAATGACGCACCCCACCACCACCACCACCAAAACATGTTTATGACGTAATCCGTTGAACCCATTTGACCTCTACCACATTGTGCTTTTTTACTGGTTACACGTACATGCTACATCTATGCCACTGTGAGCAAAAACCTCTACTCTCTTTCCAGACCATAGCCGCTTTGTGGTCAGGTATACAACTTTTATTGACGACATAGAATCTACAGACTACACTGTAGTCAGTCATGTCAGTGAATGTTTTGTATTGTATGCCCTCTACTGGTGGATGTGAGAATGACAGGAATTCATTATGCTGCTGATGTGTTTGTTGAAAGGGAGGTATTTGTCTGACAAAACGATGAAAAAAACAGAACACAATACATTTTAATAACTTTTTTAATTGCACACAATATCTCAGATACACGCTCAAACTACAAAGGTCCTTGCCAAATCATGTCTGCATAGGCTACAGATAATCATAACACAACAATACAAAAAAAAAAAATCATGTAACATGTAAAGTTGAGGAAGCTAAAGGAAACAGACAATCTAGTAAGTTAGACATCAATATTGTCAGGTTGTGCCAGCATGAAGTAAGTACTGTACAAGCCTGAAGTGATTTTAACGTCACTCAAGTGACTAAACAGCTGGGGGGTATTCCACGAAGCTCGATAAAGTTCTAAGCCTCGATAAAGTTCTAAGCCTCGAAAATGTTAGCTTGCGTTCGGTGCCATCAATGTGGCTCAAATAATTCGCTGCTTGGTTGAGCTCCTTCTGAGTCAGATATAATTAGCCTGGTCGCGACCAGGCTAAAACACAGGCTATGGTAAGACGCGCGTCAAAAAAGGCTCACAGGCGGAAACTACATCCCGAACGACAGTTCCTCTTTTAGGAAATTATTAGTTCCCACTTCACACGAGATAGATAGATGGATAGGTTGACTGTGTGAAAGATAGATAATTTGATATTTTGAAAGTGTGATCGATCGATAGATAGTTTGATTGTGTGATAGATAACTTGATATTTTGAAAGTGTGATAGATAGATCGATAGATCAATAAAGAAAAGAGTGTAAAAAAAAAGAAGTAATTGTCTCAACTTGCATTGCTGTCATCACAGCGGTCTGGCTGGCGTAGTGGTTAAATGTAAATAATAGAGCTAATGTATGTATGTATGTATGAATGTTATGGAAGTGTATTGTCTGTATTTAAGTGTTTAAGATGAACAATTGTTTGAAAGTATGGTATGAGGACCCCAGGAAGAATAGCTACTGCATATTTGCTGTATCTAATAGTGGATCCAAATAACCAAACCAAACCAAACCCCTCCTCCCCCTTACCTCCGATGGTGGTCTCCTGGAACTCGTCGAACTAGCCCTTGACGAAGCGCAGAACCAAGCTGGACTTGCCCACAGCCATGTCCCCCAGAAGCACGAGTTTGAACTGGCAGATCTTGGTCTGGGGCAGCGTGCCGTTGGGGCGACTGCTTCCTCTGGTGGTCATGATGGAGGAGGGCAGGTGGGGGGGGGGGGGGGGGTGGGTGCCACCCGGGGAGGGGGGGGGAGCTCAGACAGACGGGACTCTGGGAACGGGTACTCTCTCTCTCTCTCTCTGCCTCTCTCTCCCTCTGGTCTCCTTTCGTCTCCTGTTCTAACTAGCTAGCTCAGAGGTGATTAGATGAGCTAGTCTGCTGCACACTTGCCAGCTAAAGAGCTAACTGGATGCACTTTATTATTTTACTTAAAGTAGATATACAATCTTTCTTATTCTGCTAGAATTGGGTTTCATGGTAATACCATAATGGCATATTTACAGTACATGGACAGTGGATTGAAGCATTGGAAATGTCTGTTTTTTATAGATGGACATACGATTTTTTTTCAGGTGAGAGTAAAGTCAAAATGACATTATCTGACTGCATTGCCCACAGCAATCCAATATTCAATTATAATAATGATTTATACCTCTTATTAGATTATAAATACTCTGGTTCTTATGTTGGGGGCCACCCGCTGTGCCGACGGACCACGATGCCGACAGTTTATTAGCGGATTTCTGCGAGAGCTGACAAGACGGTACATGTGGGAAAACTAGGGTTAGGGTTAGGTGCAAGGGTGCTACGGTTAAGGTTAGGGTTAGGGTTAGGGTTAGGTGCTAGGGTGCTACGGTTAAGGTTAGGGTTGGGGTTGGGGTTAGGGTTAGGGGTAGGGTTGGGGTTAGGGGTAGGGTTAGGGTTAGGGATAGGATTAGGGTTAGGGTTAGACATGCCAGCATGTACCAAGTCGACGTAGCACCTAACCCTAACCCTAGTTTTCCCACATGTACCGTAACAGAGAAGCGGAGAGCATTCACATGCAGGGAGGGCTGTCGGCACAACGGTCCGTCGGCATTGATTGATTGAATTGATTGAAAACCTTTATTGTCCCCAATGGGGAAATTTTGTTGTCAAACAGCTCAGTTAGGGCAGAAAACATTCAATACAGAAAACAGAAAACATTCAATAAAATACATAAAACAGTGCAGGCTCAATAAGTAAAAAGTTCCAAAAGTTCCAGCTCCAGGAAAGTGGACAGGTAGTCAAGACCACATAAGTAGCCTTGTGAACCGATGGTTCTCGAGCCTAATGGCCCATAGGGCAGGATTTTCCTGTTTCTGTAGCGTGAGGCGGCTTGATGTACAAGTACACCCCCTGGACATGACGCTGGTATGTCGCAGGGTCTTACCCCCAACCAACCCTTAATGCTGAGTTATCATCACCGAGGGGGGGGGTTCCATGCCACAGTCCATGCCACCCCCCCAAGGCAGCAAACCTAGGGGAAACACTGAGAGCAGATAGATGAACTGTTCAGTGTCAATCCTGTAGAGATGGAGATGGAGGTTAAATCTCCAGAATAATGTCCAGCTACAATCGCAACAACATTCACAACATTTCTGGAGCCTGGTAGACCCAGACAACTATAAGAATATTCACCAAGCAGCCATGAAAGTATTTGCTTTATTTGTCTACATACGTTTGCGAATCAGCTTTTTCTGATATGAATGTAATGAAATCTACATTCTGAACAAGCCTGACAGATGACCATTTAAATGACTCTATAAGAGTGAACCTAAGTGGATACACTCCAGCATACACAACTGTAGTAGACTCCATGCAGTGACAGTCATCTCACTAAGGGTAGGAATGAGTCAACACACTTATTACACACATGCACAATATTTTTTGAAAGAGACAAAAAGACAAAATAATTCGTTATGTGAATGAATGTAAGTAATAAGATATGAGTAGCTCTCGGCCACTTACATTTTTTCAAAGTAGCTCTCAGATGAAAAAAGGTTGTAGACCCCTGCTTTATGCTGATACATGCCTGCCATCTAGTGGATATTTAAGGGTACGACCAGGTAGGGGGATATTGCTTGTAACACAATCCTCATTCCTTCTCTCTCTAGTCTAACCTAATCCCATAGTAACCTTCATAATTCAGTTCTAGATATGTATTTTCTTTATGTGGCTAACACAACTCCAATTAAACTGCTTCATAAAGTTAAAGTTAATACATGTATAGTAATAAACACTTTAATAGTAATTACTTTGTTGTTTAGTATCAGGGAGGGAGGGAGGGAGGGAGAATGGATGACCATCTTTCTTCAGTAGGCCTACCATTTCTAGCTCATGTATATTTCTAATGATTCATTATGTCTTGTACATGATTCTTGTTATGATTCTTGTATATGATTCTTGTATATGATTCTTGTTATGATTACATTTCTATTGGGATATTGCCTCAAGCATAGCTGTAAACATGCTTAGCTACTATATTTGTTGCTGTAATCGCAGTTGCTTCTAGCTATGATATTTAAGATCACTTATCTAGTTACACAATCTTCAGCATAACAAGTTCATAAGATATGAAAAATGCACAAGCAAAAGGAATGCAATCCAAATTATTTTTTATTCACGGTGGGCAGCAGCTCCGGCCAAGGCTGTTTGCAGTTGTGAGCGTCCTCTGGAGGACGGGCGCTAGAGACAGGAGAGAGAGTTCATATGAGCTTCACCAGGCCTATAGCTACAGAATAGAATACTTTATTAGTTTAGTTAGTATGTCCTTGGTCTATGTGTTCTATGTGTTGACTTACCTCTGCTGTGTCCATCGTCGTGAAGACGGTTACTGGGGGGACGGAGGCCGTCTGCCTGGACCGCAGCTCAGCAGCCCAAGGCTCTTCACAGATGTGAGCATCCTCTGGAGGCGGGAACGCTTCTGTTTCTTTGAAGCTCCGCTCTCCTCACAAGGCGGCGTCTCAGCTGTCACTGGGCTGGCCGCTAGAGAGAGGAGAGAGAGTTCATATGAGCTTCACCAGGCCTATAGCTACAGAATAGAATACTTCATTCGTTTGGTTAGTATGTCCTAGGTCTATGTGTTCTACATGTTGACTTACTTCTGCTGTGTCCATCGTCGTGGGCAACCTCGATGCCCTCCTGTCCTGGGGCTGGAGGCTGGACACCATCATTGATGTCCTCCGGTCCTGGGGCTGGAGGCTGGACACCAACCTGGTTGGTCCTCTTGCACTATATCAGTTGTTACAGAAGAAGAATCAATGACAGAACATATCTCTTAAAACCCCATTATTCCTACAACAACAATGCATAGCTTGTCTGCTGTTTTATGATAAACTGGTAAGACTTTACCTTTACATTACACTTCCTTAATGTGAAATTATGTGGAATGTGGCGCATAGAGAAGCAAAGAGGCGGGTTTGTTATTATCAAACTAGTAACTAAATTAGAAACGTTATGCTAGTTATTAATTAACGTTAATTTCGCAATGTGTTTCGCAATGTGTTTTTTCTCCAGCTGACGTTATGTTAGACTCTAGAATCATGGGCATCATTTATTTTGTAAATTGTTTTTGTCAAACGTAGCTTATTATTGCCTATTAATTCTTGTACCTTACTCAATATCATTTTTGTTATATTTTTTAATTCTCACTGATTATTTTGGTGAAAGTTGTCAATTATTATGACAGAAATTGGCAGACCTCCTGCAGTACCTCTGCGGACCCCCGGTTGAAGACCACTGCTGTAGAGGATACAGGCCTGGAAGAGCTTTGAGGTTTGCTCTTCATCGATTTCGGAGGACTGCCGTCTATTTTCTTGGAGCCCTGAATGTTGAGAAAAGGTGCAAATGGAAATGCCATACCTGTTGCAGCTTATCAATCCCAATAAAGCAATGCAATTATACAAACTAAAATACTACACATATGAATATAAATGTGTAATTCTGTATCAATTAGTTAAAGACAAGGCAGTGTTATCAATTAACATTTTGAAAGATATAGATTCAGTATGTGTAATATACCTTCCAGCGAGAGAATAGTTTTCCCTTCTTTCCTTTCTTGGCTGCCTGTGCTGCACCACACGCACCAAGAAGCTCCGTCGTCAATGACGTCTCCAAAACATTGACAATTGCTGGATATTTGGACTCAGCCGCCATCTTGAGGCCTTCCTCACCACCGAACTGTTGCACAAGCTCCTTGTGAACATCCATGTAGATCTTGTAGATGTCCAGACCCCGAGGGTATTCCTGAGTCCGTGGGATGCGTGACGCTGCGCAGAAGTCTGAGAGGACCGACTCTGTGACGCGTATGCTCTTCTCATTCAGGTCTCTCGCAGATATGGCGGGAAATATATTCACCAGCAGTTTGGTGCAGATCCCTCGCACCAAGAGGCCATAATCCTCCTTGCCAAAGTTTGGCAAGACATGTGATACCCTCATATCTGGTGTCACATAGGCAAGGCGAGGTGAGTTTATTTGTAGCACATTTCATACAATAGAGGCAATTCAAAGTGCTTTACATACAGCATTGAACAATACCAAGAGGAGGATAGTAAGAAAATATATATATGTGTTACGGTACATGTGGGAATACGGTACATGTGGGAAAACTAGGGTTAGGGTTAGGTGCTAGGGTGACTTGGTACATGCTGGCATGTCGAACCCTAATTCTAACCCTAACCCTAACCCTACCCCTAACCCTAATCCTAACCTTAACCCTAGCACCCTAGCACCTAACCCTAACCCTAGTTTTCCCACATGTACCGTATTCCCACATGTACCGTAACATATGTTTTAAATTACAAGAATAGATATATATGGATAAACATTTAACAAGATAATTAATAAGATAATAGATAATGGATGAAAAGACATAGATCGAAGTGTTAGTGTTTAACCATTACTGTTGCAAAACATTTTTTTAGCTTAGATTTAAATATTTTTAGGGGCCTGTTTGATTTCTTCAGGGAGTTCCAGGAGCATGCGGGAGAGTGACTAAAAGCTGCTGCACCGTGTTTTGTTTTCACTCTTGGAATGATTAGCTGATTAGTCTACCAAGACCATTTTGTGATTTGTATACAATTGGGAGTACTTTGAATTCAATTCTCTGATAGGGCTTTCACACCGGCAAAGAACCGTGCCGGTTCGTGTTCGCATTCGGAAACCTCCGAACGTTGGCGCTGTCCGGCGAACGATACACTAGTATGAACGCGGGCTCGTTCGCCAGACAGCGCCAATGTTCGGCAATCTCAGGATTGGTGCAGTGTGTTCAAACTTCTTCGTTATATAGAGGGGTGAAACTAGATAGGGTTGGGCAATGCCTGTACCATTTGGGTCCTGCACTGAGTCCTCCTGAATAACCGTCCTTATAATAGGACATCCAGGATCAGGCGTCTGGTTAGTATGTCCTAGGTCTATGTGTTCTACATGTTGACTTACCTCTGCTTTGTCCATCGTCGTGGGCAACCTCGATGTCCTCCTGTCCTGGGGCTGGAGGCTGGACACCAGCCTGGTTGGTCCTCTTGCACTATATCAGTTGTTACAGAAGAAGAATCAATGACAGAACATATCTCTTAAAACCCCAGTATTCCTACAACAACAATGCATAGCTTGTCTGTTGTTTTACGATAAACTGGTAAGACTTTACCTTTACATTACATTTCCTTAATGTGAAATTATGTGGAATGTGGCTCTCTTATAAATTCACTGTATATTTCTGTTTTACCTTGCGCTTCACCATTGAACAGAATTTCCTGAATTTCCCTTTCTTCTTCCCACTAGCATCCCTCTGAGGCTGTGTGACCGAGGCTGTGGAGGTGACCCCGGCCAGGCTCCCCTCAGTCTCTCGCTGGGCAGCGAGGGCCTGGCTCCTCTCCTTCTCCAGGTCGGAGTTGTCACAGACAAGACTCCTCTTCTCCTGCTCCATAACATGGACTTTTCTTTTGAGGTCTCTCTCTCTCTGTCTGCTTTTCTCCACCTCCCTGTCAAGCACCTGAGCCTTCTCAGCTGCCGCCAGCTTGTCCTCCAGGGCCTCTTTCTGCAGGGCCTTGATGTGGTCCTCTGCCTTCCTGGTGGCGTTGGCGGTCTCCAGGAGGGTCGCCTTGACCCCGGCCAGGCTCCCCGAAGTCTCTCGCTGGGCAGCGAGGGCCTGGCTCATCTCCTTCAAGACTCCTCTTCTGCTCAAGACAAGACTCCTATTCTCCTGCTCCATAACATGGACTTTTCTTTTGAGGTCTCTCCCTCTCTGTCTGCTTTTCTCCACCTCCCTGTCAAGCACCTGAGCCTTCTCAGCTGCCGCCAGCTTGTCCTCCAGGGCCTCTTTCTGCAGGGCCTTGATGTGGTCCTCTGCCTCCCTGGTGGCGTTGGCGGTCTCCAGGAGGGTCGCCTTGACCCCGGCCAGGCTCCCCTCAGTCTCTCGCTGGGCAGCGAGGGCCTGGCTCCTCTCCTTCTCCAGGTCGGAGTTGTCACAGACGAGGCTCCTCTTTTCTTGCTCCATATCGTGGAGCTTTTGGAGGAGGCCTTTCTCTCTCTGTCGGCCCTCCTCCACCTCCTCCCTCGCTCTCTCCAACTCCGCCTTTGCCAGAGCGCTGCTGGCCTTCTCCGCCTCCAGCTCAGAGTCCTTGGCCTCCAGCTCAGAGTCCTTGGCCTCCAGCTCAGAGTCCTTGGCCACGGCCCTCCACTTGGCCTCCACCACGGCCCTCCATTTCTCCCTCTTCTCCTCCAGCTTCCTCTGAGTGCTCCTGGCCTTCTCCGCCTCCAGCTCAGAGTCCTTGGCCTCCAGCTCAGAGTCCTCGGCCTCCAGCTCAGAGTCCTTGGCCACGGCCCTCCACTTGGTCTCCACCACGGCCCTCCATTTCTCCCTCTTCTCCTCCAGCTTCCTCTGAGTGCTCCTGGCCTTCTCCGCCTCCAGCTCAGAGTCCTTGGCCTCCAGCTCAGAGTCCTCGGCCTCCAGCTCAGAGTCCTTGACCACGGCCCTCCACTTGGTCTCCACCACGGCCCTCCATTTCTCCCTCTTCTCCTCCAGCTTCCTCTGAGTGCTCCTGCTCATGACTACGATATAAGAAACGGAAGGAAGAGAATATGAAATTACGTATTTTATATTTATATATTATTATTATAGAATGACTTGTCCCCTATGAGTTCATGGATGACTGTGAGGCTGTTTGAACTTCAAAAGTGACTGACGTATAGATATTGCGCGACATTGTGATCGAAGCATTAGTTGTAAGTAAGTAAGTAAGTAAGTAAGTAACGTGCCAACGTGCCAAAAATCTGTATCCTTTCCTTGTTGTATTTCTACCTTCCTAAATGATGGCTAGGACGTCGGGTTATAAAGCAAAAGCTTCTTTATATTAAAAAATCTGTTGGCATACACTTTCAGCACTTTCAAACAATAAACGAGTTATTGGATGTTCACTTTAATTCTGGACGTTACAATTTGCATTTCTCAAAAACCAACAAACTAAACTGTCAACTTCTATGACGTCTTGCCGCAAGGCCTTCTGGGACCAATTAAAGTGAATAATTTAACCTAAAAAGTTAAAACACTCTATTAATACAGGCGGGCCGTCAAGCCCATAGACTTTTACTTGTCAAGGCACATTTTTAAAGCGCAAATCTGTAATTCAAGACTCTCCGGTAATTTACACACAAGACTCACGTTGATTTCTACTCAGCGCGCGCACACACACACACACACACACACGCACACGCACACGCACACGCACACGCACACGCACACGCACACGCACACGCACACACACGCACGCGCACGCGCACACGCACACGCACACGCATGCACACACACACACGCACACACACACACACGCACACACACACACACACACACACACACACACACACACACACACACACACACACACACCTCTGGGTTCTGCTCTGTGGGCCAGAGATTCGGTTAAGGTGATGTCGTCATCGGGAAACTCCTTTTCAAGCTGCCAAGCAGACTGGACATTGAAGTCATCTCCCTGGTTCTTCTTCTTATTTGGCATTTCTATAACTTTCTACAAACATCTGAACAAGGAAGAGAATGTGAAATGACGTATTTTATATTTATATATAATTATTATAGAATGACTTGTCCCCTATGAGTTCATATATGACTGTGAGGCTGTTTGAACTTCCAAAGTGACTGACGTTGATATTGCGTGACATTGTGATTGAAGCATCAGTTGCAGGAGCAACGTGCCAAAAAGCCATTCTCCTTTTCGTATTTCTACCTTCAAAAAATATGGCTAGGACGTCGGGTTGTAAAGAAAAAGCTTCTTTATATAAGAATCTCTGTTGGCATTGACACTTTGGATCACTTTCAAACAATAAACGAGCTAGACTTTGACACTCAGCGGAGTCAGCGCTCGCGCGCACACACACCCGCGCAGCCACATCCAGACCCCCGCCCCACACACACACACACACACACACACACACACACACACACACACACACACACACACACACACACACACACACACACACACACACACACACACACACACACACACACACACACACACACACACACACACACACACACACACACACACACACACACACGCACCCGCGCAGCCACACCCAGACTCCATTTTTTTAACATCTTTAAATCCATGAGGTCTAGGGCCTATATACCCATCAATAGTTCACACTGCAGCAACAGCAGCATCACATCCGAGACACAGTGCCAACTAAGTTACAGTAATAAATTATTACTTCATAAATTATCACTTCATTATCTACTACCAGTAGATGTCGCTGTTTGAACACATTCCTGAGACTAACATTCACATTTTTAGCAGGAATTTCACCATCACCAAACTAGTTAGCCTATTTACAACCTGTTACATAATCATTATCCAAAGATATCGTACTCACGTAACCTCTTCAGTGTCTCTGTACCAACTGCTAAAACCATCTGTTGTTCTACTCTCACCTTCTAGAATATCACCTGGCAACCCCATTATTGGAACCCTCCAATGATGTCACTCTGACATGTAGCCTAATGTTACCATGACAACCCAGCAAAATGTAAACACAATTTATAATTTTCTGGGTTGTCAAAATGACATGGTTATTATTGCTAAAAGATGGAGGAAGTGTCATAACTGCAACAAGTTCCTCAAATTCATTGTAATAATAATAATAATAATAATAATAATAGTAATAATAATACATTAGACTTAAATAGCCCTTTTCTAGACACTCAAAGACGCTTATGTAGTACAACTACAGTAGGCTTTACATACATAAACATTTTCAGTGTTGAAAAAATACTATTAGAGGCCAACAAGAGTATTCAAGTAATCCACTCATGTGTAACCAAACAAGTATACAAACTTCTCCTTATCCTACCTAGTCAGCCCAAAGTAAAACTAAATGTTGCCAATGACACAGAGGTATTCTTTGCAGCATGACAGTGGGCTCAGAAATACATGAAGACTAATTTCCAAACAGTCTTGTTTACTGATGAGTACCGTGCAATCCTGGATGGTCCAGATGGATGGAGTAGTGGATGGTTGGTGGATGGCCACCATGTCCCAACAAGGCTGCGACGTCAGCAAGGAGGTGGCGGAGTCATGTTTTGGGCTGGAATCATGGGGAGAGAGCTGGTAGGCCCTTTTAAGGTCCCTGAAGGTGTGAAAATGACCTCGGCAAAGTATGTAGAGTTTCTGACTGACCACTTTCTTCCGTGGTACAAAAAGAAGAACCGTGCCTTCCGTAGCAAAATCATCTTCATGCATGACAATGCACCATGTCATGCTGCAAAGAATACCTCTGTGTCATTGGCTGCTATAGGCATAAAAGGAGATAAACTCATGGTGTGGCCCCCATCTTCCCCTGACCTCAACCCTATTGAGAACCTTTGGAGCATCCTCAAGCAAAATATATATGAGGGTGGGAGGCAGTTCACATCAAAACAGCAGCTCTGGGAGGCTATTCTGGCATCCTGCAAAGAAATTCAAGCAGAAACTGTCCAAAAACTTCAATGGATGCAAGAAGTGTGAAGGTGATATCAAAGAAGGGGTCCTAAGTTAACATGTAACTTGACCTGTTAAGATGTTTTTGTTTGAAATAGCTTTTGATTTCAGTAAATATGACCTCCTAATATGACCTCCTAACCCTAAATTCATCAAATTACCATTTTTAGTTCTTTACAACCTATACAATGTTTTGAAACTCTGTTGTGCATAATAATTTGGAACAGTGCATTTTGAGTTTTTATTTTAAAAAAAATTACTGTTATCATTGGGAGGTTTGTTCAATAAAATTTGAATTATACTCTAACGGTTGATGACTTGAAAATTATACTGATTGTCATTTGCATCGACTATTTAGGAAAATCTGAGAAAAATATAATTTGCATAATAATTTGGAACGAGGTGTAGTAGAGCCGCCTTAGAATGTAAATCTGCTATTTACACACAAAGATCATTAGAGGGCGCTTCTTTTTTAGCCTGCCTCCGACACAAAAAAACTGCAAAACAGCTTTACTATCTTATCCTGAAGTGATTTTGAAAATGTAAGGATACTGGGTGGTAAAACACAGATATCTAGTAAAAGTCATGAAAGGAGGGTCCTGAAATGTTATCGAGTGCAAAGATATTTAAAAAAAAAAATACTCACAGGGGTCACCATGACCCCTCACTCTTCTAGTGTTAAGAAAATACTTCCCCCAATTCTACATCAACCTGTGACCCCATCTACTTCTTGAGATCTGAGCAGATTGGACAGGTGTACACAATTGTTGGACGGGCTGGCTGTAATGCATGGAAAGGTATGACACCATTTCCTGTTCCATCCCATACATGACAATGAGCCCGTTTTCTGATGTCTACCTCCTCCTGCCTCTCCTGGTGTAAAGCTGTGGTGAAGATCAAATACAAAAACATCTGTCTCATCCATAAAATTCTGCATAACAAAGCTCCTCCCCTGCTTAACTCTTTCATAAACCAGCGTGACCACAGCTTGATGTGCTTTAAAGCACGGATGTATGATAGGGTGCCGGAATTCTATAAAGAGGTGTTTAAAGCCTGGGGTAGTTTTTTGCCTGAGGTAGGATATCAGTGTGAGAAGAGAGGGGAGATACTAAATGTTCCAGTTTTATTGAACCCTGTAATAAGAAGAGAGGGGAAAATGTTAGAATCTAGGAGTTTCTGGAGGGCAGGACTGATTAGAGTAAGGGATTTTAGGTATGAGGTAGTGCCAGGGTTCCTATCAGAGCAGGCAATTATAGAAGTTGTTAGGGAAACAGATGAGGAGATGAGAAGGGGAGAAATAGTGAGCATGTATAATAAAATAAAGCAGAGTATACCAGGGGAGTGGGTGAGTAGGTTAGATAGGGAGTTAAGAGGGAAGGAGCAAACAGAGTTACCTAGGTTAAGACTAGGGAAAGGGGAAACAGTGCGGGACTTCTCAGTTGTTAAGGTGAAGGAGTGCTACTGGGCACTGTTGGAGAGCAGAGTGAAGGAGCCTGCGGCAGAGAAGGTGTGGAGGCAGGTGTTCCCAGGATTGGAGGTGAAGAACATATGGAGGAATTTATTTTTTAAATGTAATAGTTTAGAATGTACACATTTTGATTTTATGCTCAGGCATAACAGGGTTTATACTAAGGTGGTGTTGCATCAGGTAGACAGAACAGTTTCGAGGGAGTGTGATGTGTGTGGGATACAGGATGAGAACTTAATGCATATGCTTTTTGAATGTAGAGAAATTAAGGGATTCGAAGAAAGGTTGAAAGGACTAGTGAAGAAGCACTGGGGGGTGGAGGTGGTGGGGATGCAGGAGTGGAGGAGGATGGTGGTTTTTGGGGTGGAGGGAAAGAGGAGGGGAGTGAATATATGGTGTTTAAATTATGTATTATCACAGGCTAGGTATGCAATTTATTTGAGGAGAAATTTAGCAAGATTTGAGGGAAAGTGGATAACGGTGTGGGATTGGTCAGGAAGAATGTGGGACTGATGCACAAGACAGGGCAAAAAGATTTTGAGAAGTTGTTTATTAGGGATTGTGGGTTTATAAGGGTGGGGGTGGATGGAGGGTTGGAGTTTGATTTAGATTTTTTAAGATGTTTTTTTTGTTGCATTCATTTGTTATTGATTTATGTTAAAGAGTTATTTTGGTTATGAAGGACTGACGGAATAATAGATGGATGCATCTCATACCAAAATGGTATGGGTGTGTTTTGTTTTTATTTATTGGTTATTTTACATGTATGAATATGTATAGCTATGATTGTATTTAAAAGAATATTTTTATAATAAAATAAAAAAAATAAAAAAAAGGCAGCCGGCTGGAGTTCCAAAGGTTGCGTGTTCGAGACTTGACTAAGTGTTTTTTTTTTTTTTTTTTTTTACATTTAACCGAAGATTTCATGCAAAGGCTTCAAACACCATTGTAATCGTGTCAGTTCTTGTAAATTAGCCTGCACCATCATTTTATAGCCTACATACTTTTTTAGATGAGATTTTAGATTAGATTCAGACAACGAAATGCAGTAAAAAGTGCGTCTGAAGAGGGATTTGAACCACCGATATAAAATGACGAATAAAACCTGTGGCAGCGGTCGATACCACTAGTCCATTGTGGCGATATGACGGTTTGTAGCCTGCTGCGGATATCACCACAGTAGTAATATTCATTTATTAAAATATGAACATATAACAATAACTGGGGCTAGTATGACCTACGCATTTAATCGGTCAGCAATTTCTTGCCAAACCATTTCCTTGTTAATTGCGGCAGTATTGCACTATTTTACATCTTATTTTTCCGTCTTCATAAAAATCAATAATTCGGAATGCTGCGCAAATGTAGTACCCCTGCAGAGTGGAGTATCTTCATTTCGACAGATCGACTCTTCGGGGCTCTTTATGTCTGCGTGCACGCGCCCATATCGAAGATTTGTAAGCCTGTCTTCTGTGAACACTCATCACACAAGGCTGATCCTCGTTCGAGGAATCACCTGAGGCTTGAATTCCAATCTCGAGTTGCCTGAGCGCCGCATTTATTTATATCGCCGCTATACTGATCCACCTTTAGTGGAATGGCCCCCTGGATGACTTGATTATCTGTACATGATGTGTGTATAAACAAGAACATGCTACCTTGTCATTGTTTATGGAAATAATTGGTGTTGACAGTGGCTTTATAGATACATTAAACTGTTTCAGACAGAGATGGTATCAGCGCTAACTGTGCTCTTCCACTGTTACAGAGAGCCATCTCTCTATCAGTAATTAGCCTACTGTATAAAGGTAGGGAAAGACTCTCTCAGTGAAAGTGTGTGTAAATATGTGTAGGTGTGTGTTATTATCAGGGTCAGAGAAAGACAGAGCTACACTCTGATCCTCTGGGGTTTCTGTCTCACTGTGAGAAGAGTGACAGACTCTGCTAACACTCCCAGGGTCCAGCCCTTATTGGCTTGAACATCAAAGTCACAGCTGTGTCCCTGATCAACCAAGATGGCGACGTGCACGGCGGCTGTGTTTGGGTCTCTTTGACAACAACATTGCAGCAGTTGTTGCTTATTTTATTGTTTTTAATCATGTTGTTGTACTTTATTATTACTTACTTTACTTATTTTTACTTTATTCTATTATTGTGATGTTGTATCTTGCTGCAATGCCAATGGCCTACAGCCTCACTTCAGGTATGATATAGTATAGTTAATTAAAGGCAACAATATGTCCATAAAAAAATAAACAACACATACGAAGACATTTCGGGCTTGTACTTTCAACATTAAAACACACAGGGGCCATTGGCAGTTACAATGCTATAAGGCAACGCCTTAGAAGAATTTATAATATTCAAAAATATAAAAGAAAATTAAAAATATTTAAAGAAGTATTTATAATATTCTTCTATAAAGAAACTGTACAGGGGGGAAGTGGGGATGAGGAGGTGTTTAGGAGGGACAAGAAATATTTTGTAGCCACCAATTTCACCTTTGCAATGACAACAGTTATAGTCTGGTTGGATAAGAACGCACGCCACACTGTCCTTGTAAACTGTATAAAAATGTAATAACCAAAAACATAAAATAAACATTAATCATGAAATATAAATATAACTCAAAACATTTAGCACAAATCATCCAAAATAAAAGCCCAAAGTAAAAATGGCCATAACAGATGTAGCCTGAAGAGATGAATCTTCCATCCATGGCGGAAGATACGTAGGTAGCGACTCTGCAGTCCTGACAGTAGTGGGTAGCTCGTTCCACTAGTGGGGCACCAGGACAGTGAAAAGCCGTGACCCAATAGTGTGACTGCTGCATCCACATAGAGGTGACGGTGCCAGGCGGCCAGCTGAGGTGGAAGGGCGGAGTGGCGGGGGTCTGGGGGCTGACCGTTGCCTGCAAGTAGGGAGGGGCTGTTCCCTTTGCTGCCCAGTGGGTGAGCAGAGTCTTAAATCTGATGTGAGCTGTTGCGAAGGAGGGGGACGACATGGGAGAATTCTGGGAGATTGAACACCCTACAGGCGGCAGCATTCTGGATGAGCTGCTGAGGTCTGATGGCGGAGCCGTGGTGGCTGGCCATGAGTGAGTTGCAGTAGTCAAGGCAACAGACAAGTGTCTGGACCAAGAGATGTGCTGCTTCACTGGTGAGGAATGGACGGATCCTCCTGATCTTGTCGAGGGAGAATCTACAGGAGTGTGCTGTCGCTGTGATGTGTCGCCGCACAGGATAAGTGGTTGTCGAGGAACACCCCGAGGTTATTGGCTGTCTGGGAGGAGTTCACAGAGTTCTCTACTGTGATGGAGAAGTCTTGAAGAGGGGACGCTTTCCCAGGGAAGAAGAGCAGCTCAGTGTTGTTAAGGTTTAGCTTGAGGTGGTGGGCTGACATCCAGGCAGAGATGTCGCGCTGAGAGGTTATTGACATTGAGTAGAGCTGGAAGGGGAAGGTGTGATGGAGCTCAAGTGAAGAGTCAGGAGATTAGGGCTTCCTAGGCTCACACATGTTCTTCATATAACCACTAATAAACACATTAGAAAGGGTTTATAACCAGTAATAAACACATTAGAAAGGGTTTATAACCAGTAATAAACACATTAGAAAGGGTTTATAATCAGTAATAAGCACATTAGAAAGGGTTTATAACCAGTAATAAGCACATTAGAAAGGGTTTATAACCAGTAATAAACACATTAGAAAGGGTTTATAACCAGTAATAAGCACATTAGAAAGGGTTTATAACCAGTAATAAACACATTAGAAAGAGTTTATAACCAGTAATAAGCACATTAGAAAGGGTTTATAACCAGTAATAAGCACATTAGAAAGGGTTTATAACCAGTAATAAACACATTAGAAAGGGTTTATAACCAGTAATAAGCACATTAGAAAGGGTTTATAACCAGTAATAAGCACATTAGAACGGGTTTATAACCAGTAATAAGCACATTAGAAAGGGTTTATAACCAGTAATAAACACATTAGAAAGGGTTTATAACCAGTAATAAACACATTAGAAAGGGTTTATAACCAGTAATAAGCACATTAGAAAGGGTTTATAACCAGTAATAAGCACATTAGAAAGGGTTTATAACCAGTAATAAGCACATTAGAAAGGGTTTATAACCAGTAATAAGCACATTAGAAAGGGTTTATAACCAGTAATAAACACATTAGAAAGGGTTTATAACCAGTAATAAGCACATTAGAAAGAGTTTATAACCAGTAATAAGCACATTAGAAAGGGTTTATAACCAGTAATAAGCACATTAGAAAGGGTTTATAACCAGTAATAAGCACATTAGAAAGGGTTTATAACCAGTAATAAACACATTAGAAAGGGTTTATGTCTTTCTCTTCTTCTTTTTTTACCTTTATTTAACCAGATAAAATCAGTTGAGAACAAATTCTCATTTTCAATGATGATCTGGCCAAGAGGCCATGGCAAGAATAAAAACAAACATATAAACAGAAATACTCAGGGTCAACATAAAACAATACTGTATACAATACATGAGAACGGCAAAGACAGGGAAGATAAATAAATAAAAACAAAATAGAAACAAAGTCAACTAACCTATGTGTGAAAAGAGAGCGGTGTGTGTGTGTGTGTGTGTGTGTGTGTGTGTGTGTATGTGTGAATGTGGGGGGGGGGGAATCAGCAGGAACACTGAGTTGATACTGATACTATCATTGAGTTGATACTGTCGGCACTGCATCCTGATGTTACCATGAACAATATTCTATAACAGATATGTAATTGAACACGGTAAAACAAAGTACTGGCTAAATTGAGCTTGGGGTTTTTGGACCATTTTGTCATTTGTATGTAATTAGGGGGGTTGTGTGTGTGTGTGTGTGTGTGTGTGTGTGTGTGTATGTGTGTGTGTGTGTCAATAGTTTCTCAAGGAGGTCCCTTGTCTGTCTGTCTGTCCAATCCAGAGACATGGAGAGGACAGACACATGTCATGCACCACTTTGAGATCATTTTGAGAAAGTAAACTATTTTTGAGGAAGTAAACTATGATATGTGTCCACACGTTTTGAGTAATTGTGGCATGAGAATGGATGAGATGTGAGATAGAAGGCTATATAATACAGGATCCAATTCAAAATCCTACTCACCACTTACAAAGCCATCAACAATCTGGCCACCTCCTACCTTGCCGACCTCGTCCCCCTCCACACCCCCTCCTGTTGCCTCAGGTTTGACGATCAATCCACCCTCAAGACCACCAGGACCAAGCTCCGGACCTGGGGTGATAGGGCCTTTTCAGCCGCAGCCCCGTCCCTCTGGAACGCCCTCCCCAACCACATCAGACAGGCCAACACCCTGCCAACATTTAAACAGGCCCTCAAAACCCACCTCTTCAAGCTTGCCTTCACCAGTTAACCCTCTCCCCCTCCCCCTCCCATGTGTCCCCAGCACTACCTTAATTAGGCCCCTTCTTTTTATTATTATTACTCAATCTTTTCAGTTTGTAAAGCGTCTTTGTGTGTCTAGAAAAGCGCTATATAAGTCTCATGTATTATTATTATTATTATTATTATTATTATTATTATTATTATTATTATTATACATCTATCAGTTCAAAGTGAACCTGCAGCACTCTGGCCTGTATAGTGTTACGCAGCCACTCCTAGTCAGTCAAGCCTGTGATTGGAGCAGCCGTAATGTTATTGTGTGACAAGGGTCTGGTGGGCGGGGACAGATGAAAAGAGTTTGGGTCAAAAACATTGGCTGGGGAGACTTGTGTTGAGTCAGGCTTCATGCGCTGAGGAGGAGTATTTGTCACTTTCAGCACAATGCATTCAATCAGGTATGTCAAGGACCCTTTTTACATTGGTCAAATGCACACAATTACAATTCTGTAGGATAGTATTTATTGTGGTTTAATTGTGTTATGTTTTTTTGGTTAAGGTTTGGTTAACCTCTGTCTGGTTCATCTTGCTTATATAGTTTGTTTAACTTTAAAGTTAAGGGCTATTATGTTAAGTTAAGGGCTTTTATGGACCAATAGAGGATTATGGCTATAAAGTCACTCCCAACTTTGGTAATCACTTATAACATCATATTTGTAAAAGGATCAATTATAAAGCTGGCCATGTATAATTTGGAAAACATTTGTATTTGTATAAGTTGTCTAAGCAAGTCTGTAGTTAAGGTAAGTGTTGTTAGTAAGTGTTATGGCTGATTAAATCAACTTAGCCATTGTGATCAACATTTGCTCTGTCTTATGCTCTGTCAATAATTCCACAAACAACAGTGAATGCATCTCTTAACACTGATTACATCTTTTAAGTGTTTCTCAAATCTGTAGTCCTGTTACCTTAGTACAGAGTCTGGTCTAGGTATCAAAGTCACGTGTGTGTGTGTGTGTGTGTGTGTGTGTGTCAATCGTTCCTCAAGGAGGTCCCTTGTCTGTCTGTCCAATCCAGAGACATGGACAGAACAGAGAGGACAGTGTCTTTGTGTGCCTGTGTGTGTGTGTGTGTGTGTGTGTGTCTTTGTGTGCCTGTGTGTTTGTGTGTGTGTGTGTGTGTGTGTGTGTGTGTTGTAATTACAGCAATCTATTTCCATCTTCCATTATGTTTCATCTCCACTGAATAACTTGGGTGTTGGTCTTGGATAACATCCAAACGTTTCCCCATGGACAAACACTGACAGTGCAATTGTTTCTTGCCTGTGTGTTCAGTATCTGACTCTGGTGTAAACACTCTTAGCAAGATGCTGGCAAAGGGTGCCGACAGTGGCGCTATGGGTTGTGTCTGAAATATATTATATTTTTCAAGGCCAGAATCTTTTAGCGCCCCTCATGGCACTTGAGCTGCTCATTGGCATGAACACACCTCTATTTCCGCTACTTCTGCCTGGACAGGATAGAGCTTCGGAGTTGTGGTGCGCCGGCTGAAAATTAGTGTTTCTTTTCAGAGTGAACTCTTAACTCTTTAAGTTGAATAGAACAGTATATAATAATATTATGTGTATTTTTGTGTCAGGAACTTCTTCTGTGGTGGCTGGTCCTCTGACGCTAGGCTGGATGGGAAAACTGTCATCATCACTGGAGCCAACACTGGCATTGGCAAAGAGACTGCCCGAGACATGGCCAAGAGAGGTAGACAACACACACACACACACACACACACACACACACACACACACACACACACACACACACAAATCTCCTCTATCTATCCTTTCATACATACTCCCTCTAGTTTGGATACAAACATTATGAAATGTGGACTTAAGAGGTCGAAAATGTACACATAAAATATTATTTTATATCTTCCGTCTCTTTGTAATGTTAGACAAAACCAACAATAAACAAACATTATACAGTCAAAAATGCAGTCAATAAGGGTATATTGTTACTTTCACCGACGTTGGCTGAAGCAGAAACAGCCGTCTATACTGTAGGCTATAGGTGCATCTCAATAGCCTAAAGTTCCTTACTGATGTGAAGGAGCTAGACAGCAAGCTTCTTCTGAAACTAGACTATTCATTTACTATATGACTCTCAACGTTGCCTTTCAGGTCATTATGTTTTCAGATCGGTGCAGTTGAAGGAGGAGAAACAAGGAGAGGAAGGCAATTTAGACTATAGAGATGCAATCGTTTTTGTCTTTGACATGGGCGCTATTTCTGGTTATCTAAACGGTTATCATAAATATAGAAATGGAGACAGTCTTAATAAACAAACTAAATAGACCATTATGTTTTCTTGAGAAAGTAGAATATTATTGGGGATAAATCAAAATGCTGATGGGGACACAGAGGGGGTATTGTCAGACATGGATGGACACACACACACACACACACACACACACAGGGAGATAAAAGCTGGTTCTGCATACATGGTCTGATTTGTTCCGTTGACTGCACTCGAAAAGCTCTGTATGACATCTACTTCCTCTTACAAAACACTGTGTGTGTGTGTGTGTGTGTGTGTGTGTGTGTGTGTGTGTGTATGTGCGTGTGTGTATGCGTGTGTGTGTGTGTGTGTGTGTGTGTGTGTGTGTATGCGTGTGTGTGTGTATGTGCGTGTGTGAGTGTGTGTGTGTGTGTGTGTCTGTACCAAGCATTGTATCTCTGTTGTTAACCACAGCAGGGTAAGGATTCCCCCTTTCCTAGAAAAATAATACACAGGGACGTTGTTATGCACACCTTAAAACTGGAAAAGCCAAATGTGGTGGAACCCCAGAGAAACAGAGACAGAGGCCAGGAGAATATACAATGATTTATTAAGGATGATATACACAAAGAAATAGGCCCTACACTAACTAGTGGAAAAAACAAACATAAGGTGTGATGCAGGCGATAGTTATGGGGTGTGTAATTATACTATGTGTGTGTGCGTGTATGAGGTCAGGGGTGTTGTATTATGTGCTGCGATACTACCCTAGTGAGCAAAGTCCGAGATCCAGAGGGGGTAGTCAAGGGGAATGTCCAGGGGTCGGGCCAGGGAGAGTGATCCAGGAGAGAGTAGTCCAGAGGGGAGTCCAGGGGTCGAGCCAGGGAGGGAAATCCAGAAGAGAGTAGTCAGAGGGGGTCCAGGGGTCGAGCCATACAGATAGTTATGTTCAAGCGTTGGATCTCCGTCTGTAGCAGGGTTAAGTAGGCGGCTGTCCAGGTGGTGATTGGGACAGCTGGGCTGAAAGGTAATAGCCCACACCTGCTGCAAACAGAGCCAGAGATCCGGCCCACTCAATCCGGCCGGGAGGGGGCGCCAGAACGAGGCTCACGGGGGCGTGTCAGATTAGGAGGCACAACAGTACCCCCCTCCTCAGGGGAGGCACCGGACGACGGACCCAGGGCCCCGGGGTTGGCTCGGTAGAAATCCTCCAATAAGGACGGGTCGGCGAGATAGGACGCAGGCACCCAAGTCCGGTCCTCGGGCCCGTAGCCAACCCAGTCCACTAGGTATTGAAACCCGCGACCCCGGCGGCGGACCTCCAGTAGTTTGTTTACCGTCCATACCGGGTCCCCATCATCCAGGACACGGGGCGGCGGCGGAGCCGGGCTGGGGGAAGACAAAGGGCTGGCGGCCACAGGTTTAAGCTGGGAGACATGGAACACCGGGTGTATTTTGAGGGAGGGAGGAAGGGTCAAACGTACCGCCGTGGGGTTGACGATACGGTCCACGGGATAGGGACCAACGTACCGGGGGTTGAGTTTCCGGGTGGAGGTTTGGGAGGTCTGGAGGGGCAGGTCCCGGGCCAACAGCCAAACCCTCTGACCTGGCTGGTAGTCAGGGGCCGGCACCCTCCGCCGGTTCGCGCTCCGCAGGGCGCGCTCGGTGGCGCGGAGCAACGCCGCCCTGGCGGTCCTCCACACGTTGCGACACCGGCGGAGATGGGCCCTGGTGGTTGGGACCGCCACCTCCAGCTCCTGTTGGGGAAACAGAGGGGGTTGGTAACCCAGGGAACATTCGAATGGGGACATACCAGTGGCGGCGCTCTCCATAGTGTTGAGGGAGTACTCCACCCACGGCAGGTATTTCGCCCAGGAGGAGGGATTGTGGGCGGAGACACATCGGAGAGCGGCTTCCAGAGCCTGGTTGGCACGCTCGGCCTGCCCATTGGACTGAGGGTGGTACCCGGAGGTGAGACTGGTGGTGGCCCCAATGCCTCTGCAGAAGGCCCGCCAGACCTTGGAGACGAACTGGGGGCCCCGGTCAGAAACCACATCCGAGGGGATCCCGTGGAGGCGTACGACGTGGAGAGTTAGGAGGTCCGCCGTCTCGGCCGCTGTGGGCAGTTTCGGGAGGGGAACGAAGTGGACCGCCTTGGAGAACCGGTCCACGATGGTGAGAATGGTGTCGCACCCCTGTGAGACAGGGAGCCCAGTAACAAAGTCCACGGCGATGTGCGACCACGGTCGGCTGGGCACCGGGAGAGGCTGCAGGAGACCCGCAGGAGGCCGATGGGAGGCCTTACTACGGGCGCACACCGTACAGGCGGCCACAAACTCCCTGGTGTCCCCCCTGAGATTGGGCCACCAGAACCTCTTCCCGATGAATGCCGCCGTCCGCCGCTCGCCGGGGTGGCAAGCGAAGCAGCTGGAGTGGCCCCACTCCAACACCCTGGCTCGGACAGCTGTAGGCACAAACAAACGGTTAGGGGGTCCGGTCCTAGGGTCTGGTTCGGCCAGGATGGTATCTCCCCCCTCAGCGACACCCGAATCCGCCTTGGGGAACTGGCGGGAGAGAGCATCAGCTTTGACGTTCTTGGAGCCGGGACGGTAGGTAAGGGTGAAGTCGAAACGACTAAAAAAAAGAGCCCAGCGGGCTTGTCGAGAGTTGAGCCTCTTGGCGGACCCAAGGTAAGTGAGGTTCCTATGGTCAGACCACACCAGGAACGGTAGTTTGGCTCCCTCCAGCCAGTGTCTCCACTCCCTCAGGGCCTCGTGAACCGCCAGCAGCTCCTTGTTGCCCACGTCGTAATTTTGGGCCGCGGGTTCGTAGCGCCGGGAGAAGTAGGCGCAAGGGTGTATCTTCTGGTCCTCCCCCGACCGTTGAGAGAGGACCCCCCCGATCCCCGTGTCCGAAGCATCTACCTCTACGATGAACTGTCTCTCGGGGTCGGGGTGGATCAGCACTGGCGCGGAGGAGAACAGGTGTTTTAGTGTGCCGAAAGCGGTCTCAGCAGCGGCGGTCCAGCAGAAGGGCCGTGAGGTGGAGGTAAGCGCAGTGAGCGGCGCTGCGACCTGGCTGAACCCTTTAATGAACCGCCTCACAAATCCAGCGAACCCCAGGAAGCGTCTAAGTTGGGTCCGGTCCGTGGGCTGAGGCCACTCCACGACGGCCTTGACCTTGGCAGGGTCCGCCCGCATCTGTCCGTCCTCCACCACATTACCCAGGTAGGTGACCGAGCTGGTGTGGAAAACGCACTTCTCCCCCTTCACGAATAAGCGGTTCTCCAGGAGTCTCTGCAGGACTAGCCGGACGTGCTGGTGGTGCTCCTCCACGGACTGAGAAAAAATAAGAATGTCGTCAAGGTACACAACAACAAAAATGTTTAACATGTCCCGAAGGACATCGTTGACCAGGGCCTGGAAAATAGCAGGGGCATTAGATAGACCAAAAGGCATGACGCGGTATTCAAAATGGCCGAGGTGGGTGTTTAACCCGGTCTTCCACTCGTCCCCCTCCCTGATGCGGACTAGATGGTAGGCGTTACGTAGGTCCAGCTTGGTGAATACCTTGGCATGGGTGAGGGGTTCGAAGGTGGAGCTAATGAGGGGAAGGGGATAACGGTTCTTTACAGAAATGTCATTCAGAGCCCGAAAATCAATGCAAGGTCTGAGCCCACCGTCCTTCTTGGATACGAAGAAGAATCCAGCCGCGAGGGGAGAGGAGGAGGGCTGGATGATACCAGAGTTGATGGACTCCGTAATGTAGTTACGCATCGCCTCCTTTTCAGGGAGTGAGAGGCTGTAAAGTCTACCTTTAGGAAGGGTGGCACCAGGCAGGAGGTCTATAGGACAGTCATACGGGCGATGGGGTGGAAGGGAGAGTGCCTCGTCCTTGCTGAACACCTGGGCTAGGTCGTGGTAGATGGGAGGAACCCCGGTGAGGTCAGGCGGAGTGATCTTAGACTTGGGGTCGCTAGAGGGAGACAGGGCGGAGCGAAGGCAGGAGGCGTAACACGTACCTCTCCAGCCTAGGATCTGGCCCGAAGCCCAGGAGATGTGAGGTTCATGTCTCTCGAGCCAGGGTCTACCCAGCACCAGGGGAGACGTGGGGGTCTGAAGGACAAAGAACCGGATCTCCTCGGTATGATTCCCGGAGATCGTAAGAGATATAAGCCCAGTGGTGTGGGTGATAGTTCCTAGGGAACGGCCATCAATGGCCCTAGGCATGATGGGGCGGTCTAGAAGGACTAGGGGGATGCCCGCCTGGCGGACTAAGTTTTCATCGATTAGACAACCATCAGCCCCGGAGTCGATGAGGGCGCCGACAGACAGGGTGTCCTTCCCCCAGGTGAGAGTGGCAGGGAATAGGCGACTGGGGGTGACCTGGGGCTGAGAGAGAGAGGTGTTGCTCACCAGTATGCCCCCTACTGGTGAGCTGGGTCTTTTGGCCGGACAGGACACGCCCGGATGATGTGCCCCTCCTTGCCGCAGTACAGGCACTGTTTGTTGAGAAGCCTCCGTTCTCGCTCCTCTCGCGAGAGCCGAGAGCGGCCGATCTTCATGGGCTCCCCAGACCCGGAAGTAGCCACGAGAGGAGGCAGCATGGGCAGAGAAGGGGGCGGGGTCGTTCCGGTGTAAGTACCGGAATTTCCGGCCTGCGAGGTTTTTCCGACCCTACCAGATCCGGTCATAGGTTCAGCCCTTTCCGGCCATAGGTAGCGCTATGATTCGCTGACGACGATGATTTCCGATCACATGATGACCGCCATTTTTACCCATCAGTAATTTAGGCTGTTTATAGATCTAATCTCTGTAGCGACCTTAAGATACATGGATGTTGCGCACGCACCCGCGCGCGACTGAGAGAGTTTAGGTGAAAACAAGATGGAGTTTGAGTTTCATACAGCACTGAAGTTTTACATGATGCATGGTATGTATTTTCCTGGCATACCCAAGGCTGGACACCTTAAATCAAGGATTCTAAAGGCGTCCAAGAATTACTTGATGAAAGGTAAGTCAGTGTGAATAACTATGTTATATCCACTCTTGAAGCCACTGCTTGAAATGTCGAAAATGGCGAAAATGCATAGGCCTGTATCAAAATTGAGTGTCTCATTAAGCATCTGCTAACTATTGTGTGCATAAAACCTGTGGCTTTATATTTGCACTTCTAAATGAATGCTGTATTTTCCTGCTGCATCAGGTGAGGAGTTGTACTATAAGGACAAATACAAGGACAAACATCGCTTGTTGGTGTGCAACAAGGATGGAGTTCGTGATGTCCTGATAGTAACTTTCTTATCTGACTTGAGTTCTTGTCCATCATCTTTCCCAATTATGACAAGATTATCATTGTTGGAGACCTCAAAACCTACTTATTCAATCTCGCCTTTTAAATGTCTGTCTTTATTGTTGTTTCATCTGTTCTATTGTTGTTTTATCTTATTTGCTCTCTGTGAAGCACATTGTGTCACATTTTTGTGAGAAATGGGCTATACAAATGAAGTTTGATTTGATCTGAAGGAGTGCCACGACAACCATGGGACTGGGGGTCATCCAGGGAGACGCCGAACGCTGGAGAAGGTGACTGCGTCCTACCTCTGGTCCACCTTGCGGGAGGATGTCATAAAATGGGTGAGTTTTTGATGTTATTAGTGCATGATGTGTGTGAACATTGTAATTTATACACTGCCCATTAGCAATGATCTTTTACTCAAAGATCTCCAACTCTTGTGTAATTCTCATACTGACCACAATCTGATTCTGCACTGGAACACCCAGACCATCATACAGGCCGCAGCCCCTCAACCACAGCGGTTCTGCACCTAAGGCACTAAGCCCAGCAGCTGACCACCACCACCAACATGACGCCTCAACCACATCAAGAATTCTCTGACTCTAGATAATTTCCTCTGAAATGTCACTGTTTTAAAGGTTGATGAGTGCCCCCGCTGTCAACATCATGAGAAAATAAAGACAGTTGCACCTGTACTCCATCCCATCCAAGTGAAAGAGGCATGGAGTGTCCTGGGGATTGATCTCATTGGTCCACTTCCCACCACTGCAAAGGGCAAAAGGTAGCTACTGAATGTTGGGCAGAAGTATGTGTAACCCCTTTTGGTTAAAGCTAGTGAGATAAGCTGACATCATGTATTGGATAAGTCAATAAAAGTTATGAAGCAAGTTTTTGGTGGACCCCATGAGGAATAGCTGCTGCAATGCTGTAGCTAATGGAGAACAATCTGCATTTTTCATTGCAGATACGTTCTGACTGCAACCGACCTCTTCAACAAGTGGGTTGTGGCAAAACCCCTCACCACCAAAACAGCCAATGAGGTGTCCAGGAAGATAATCAACATTCTTCTTGACTTTGGACTGGTAGAGAGGATCATTACCGACCAAGGACGGGAATTTGTGAATGAGGTACAGTTATCTATATAAGACACAGTGTATGTGATGTGTGACATTTGATAATTGTAATTTAATCAAATTTAATTGCATACACTAATGCATCTGCAGGTCAACCGTGGTGTTTTTGAGGCTCTGGGTGTCAAACACTGCATCACGTCACCCTACCAGGCCAATGGACAGGACGAGCGCACAAACCGCAACGTGAAGACTGCGCTTGCCAAGTACTGTGGGGAGGGACAGAACGACACATGCTATATTTCGGTTAACCTACACAATGTTTTTACTTGATTCCAGCTAATTTGTGAATGAATACGTTTTTGTTTGTGTATGGTTAATCCATTTTTATGTAAATATGGTTTCATGCTGTATTGATTTACAATAAATTCATTGCATTTCATTAAATCGTGTTGCTTTACTACAAAAAACACATCTGATTGAGGAAGACTACAAAACATTGAGAAAGGATTTGGTAAACCAAGTATTTCTTGCGTCATATGGTAAGAAGAGGGGTGTCCATAGTAATTAATACATCTCTACCATTCTCTGAAGAGAAAGTGATAAAAGATAATAGGAGAAGATATGTAATGGTTGACCCTATTACATTAACCATAGCTAAAGGTAATGAATCTTTTTTTCATTTCATACCCTAACTCTAACCCACTCTACCCATAACTAACTCTAACTCTACCCATACTCTAACGAATTAAAATGATTAACAAGCATAATGGCACAGATAATGCAGAGATGTGTATATATACAAAGGGTTGAAATATATGTTATTATTATTATTATTACTTTATTATCACATAACAGCTATTTGAAGCAAACTATGGAAAATGTATAACTGAGTAGTGAAATACTCAGAAATAGTGAAATACATTCTTAGAAATGTCTACCGTGTCATAGTAATTAATACATCTCTACCATTCTCTGAAGAGAAAGTGATAAAAGATAATAGGAGAAGATATGTAATGGTTGACCCTATTACATTAACCATAGCTAAAGGTAATTAATCTTTTTTTTCATTTCATACCTATTAGTTTACTCTAACGAATTAAAATGATTAACAAGCATAATGGCACAGAGAATGCAGAGATGTGTATATATATACAAAGCTGTATAGAGCTGTACAGAGCTGTACAACACACGCTGTCTCAGGAAGGCCTCCAAGATCTCCAGGGACCCGACCCACCCTGGGCACGAACACTTTATCAGGCTGCCCTCGAATAGGAGGTACAGGACCCCGGCCGCTAAGACAAACAGACTGAAGAACTGCTTCTACCACAGGGCCGTCAAGGCCCTGAACACAGCAAAGGCCTAAGTTCTGGGCCCAGGACAGTCCGGACGGATTGTATGGCAGCTAGTGCTGAGGCACAAACATGTACATTTCAAGCCTGCAAACTGTGACACTTTAAAATAACGTGAAAAAATACTTTTGTGCAATATGACAACCCTAGTTGACTATCTGTGCAGTATAGTACAGTGGATTGTGTACATAGCCTTTATTTATGTAAACCAGCTCCTTACCTTCTTGTGATTTTATGCTTTTTCTAATTATTATTTTTTTTCCCCTTTCCTAACACCAGGGGAGCTGTCATGCCAAAACCTGCCGCTTGCCAAAAGCTGCCGGGGGTGCGGCGCACGCGTCACGACCAGCTGGCGACTGTGACTCGTCAGTCTAGTGTTTTTGAAACCTCCGTTTTGACAGCCCATTAGCGAAAAGCTTTAATTTGCCTCTACAAGTGTTAATATGTCATTTTATGAAGTTTTAATGTTTTCAGGCGAGAAAGTAACCATATATATTCACAAAATGTATCCGGTTTATCAAAATAACCCGTTTATATATGAAAACACATATAATGCTATCGCGTCTCCACAGGCTAAAGTACAACTACACTCATATCCTCAACTTATGTCCTAATCACACTACTGTCATACAAGTCGTACCTTCTCCTTGACATGGACATACACACCTGCTACCTTCTTTGAAAGAAATCGCGATTTATTCAGTGAAAACTAGTACACCATTCAACATAGCATAACAATAGCATAGCATTCGCGGACAGTCAGGCAATGCACCTAGCACAACAATAGCATAGCATTCGCGGACACAGTAACATAGACAGATAGACAGCTAGACAGATAGACCGCTAGACAGATAGACAGCTAGACAGCTAGACAACTAGACAACTAGACAGCTAGACAACTAGACAGCTAGACAGCTAAACAGCTAAACACCAAGACAGCTAGACAGCTAAACAGCTAAACAGCTAAACAGCTAAACAACTAGACAACTAGACAGCTAGACAGCTAGACAGCTAAACAGCTAAACACCAAGAGCTAGCTGTCTAGTTGTCTAGCTGTCTAGCTGTCTAGCTGTTTAGCTGTCTAGCTGTCTAGCTGTTTAGCTGTCTAGTTGTCTAGCTGTCTAGCTGTCTAGCTGTCTAGCTGTCTAGCTGTCTAGTTCTTTTCTTGGATACAATGTTTACTGTAGTAAAAAAGAAATGCATGTATGAGGACAAGAGCTCACCAAGTATAATTCTCCTCCTTCAATCCAATGCTTCCATCCTTTGTTCTTCTTCTCTCCCCTCTGGACACAGACCAGCTTGTCATTGTCCCACTTAACAGTTGACTGTGTAACATACGTATACTGGTTCTATTATTGTTGAATTTGTGAATGATATGTTACTCCCTAACTATTATTATATACCTGATTGTAACCTGTACAGTTCTTTTGCAAACGTTATCCCCTGAAGTGTTGTGTATTTATATATAAAGTTTATTCTGTTTTCTGAATCAGTGTGGACTCGTGGTGTGTTTGTTCATCGTCTGACATTGGCACGTTTTATTACGATATCAACTACTATACTAGTCCAAAAGTTACATATGACTGTACTTATCATAACTGTACATGTCCTACTCTAATGAATCTTGAACGAAACGCGCATTTTTTTTATTAAGTTGAATTGCTGAGTTGCGTTTGCAACTTTATGAGAAATGATCTGCTGATCAGACCTCCGTTTCTTTCTTTTGAAACCGGGAGCACTTAACCAATAGAGAACGGAATAACTGGGCTTAGAAGAGATGTTGTTACCTATGGCAGTGTATAGAGCCTCTCTATGTGTTACCTATGTCAGTGTATAGAGCCTCTCTATGTGTTACCTATGGCAGTGTATAGAGCCTCTCTATGTGTTACCTATGGCAGTGTATAGAGCCTCTCTATGTGTTACCTATGTCAGTGTATAGAGCCTCTCTATGTGTTACCTATGTCAGTGTATAGAGCCTCTCTATGTGTTACCTATGTCAGTGTATAGAGCCTCTCTATGTGTTACCTATGTCAGTGTATAGAGCCTCTCTAAGTGTTACCTATGGCAGTGTATAGAGCCTCTCTATGTGTTACCTATGTCAGTGTATAGAGCCTCTCTATGTGTTACCTATGGCAGTGTATAGAGCCTCTCTATGTGTTACCTATGTCAGTGTATAGAGCCTCTCTATGTGTTACCTATGTCAGTGTATAGAGCCTCTCTATGTGTTACCTATGTCAGTGTATAGAGCCTCTCTATGTGTTACCTATGTCAGTGTATAGAGCCTCTCTATGTGTTACCTATGTCCAGTGTACTAGAACCACTCTAACAGGAGTGTTTGTCCGTGAATAACACCGGCTATGCCCGGGGTAGAAACACAAGACTATAGCTGGATAAGGTCTACAGGTCTACACGGTCATTTTAAGCCGTCGACCAGCCCTCTACGACCACGGGAAGTCATGTTAAAAGTGAAGATACTTCTGTTAAACTATGCTAAGCTAAACATCGCTAATCGCTAACTCCCTCCTGGGCCTTAAAGTGACTAGTAATAACGTTGTGAAAAAAACCGTCAGATCAGATAGATATAAGGGTTATTTTGATAAACCGGATACATTTTGTGAATATATATGGTTACTTTCTCGCCTGAAAACATATTAAAACTTCATAAAATGACATATTAACACTTGTAGAGGCAAATTAAAGCTTTTCGCTAATGGGCTGTCAAAACGGAGGTTTCAAAAACACTAGACTGACACGTCACAGTCGCCAGCTGGTCGTGACGCGTGCGCGTGCCAGCTGGTCGTGACGCGTTAGGCCGCACCCCCGGCAGCTTTTGGCAAGCGGCAGGTTTTGGCATGATAGAGCCACCCCTCCTAAATTTCGTTGTTTGGTACCTGTACTGTAGCAATGACAAATAAAGTCCATCCAACCATCATCCATCCATCCAAAGGGTTGAAATATATGTTATTATTATTATTATTATTACTTTATTATCACATAACAACTATTTGAAGCAAACTATGGAAAATGTATAACTGAGTAGTGAAATACTCAGAAATAGTGAAATACATTCTTAGAAATGTCTACTGTGTCATGATTACAAAGATACCACTTGAACACACACACTGTGACACATTGGTCACACGCGCGGGCACACACGCGCGCACGCGCGATGCGCGCGAAACACACACACAACACATAGTTTCAGATCTACTAACGGGTCTTCGTTGTCATCGTTGTCATCGCGAATCATAGCGAATCATAGCGCTACCTATGGCCGGAAAGGGCTGAACCTATGACCGGATCTGGTAGGGTCGGAAAAACCTCGCAGGCCGGAAATTCCGGTACTTACACCGGCGCGATAGGTAGTGGGGCGCGTGACAGCTCGCTGGACACGGTCGGTGCGTTGTACCTGGAGGCGTGCATCCATCCTAAGGGCCAGGGTAATCAGCTCATTAAGGGTGCCGGGATCGTCGCGCACATACCCTTTATTGAGAAGAATGTAAAATGATCTCTTGTTACAATGAACGACCATGTGATCATGTAAAACACGTGTTGGGTCTCATACTTAATGTTATCCAAGTGAAGGAGAATACTTTATATTTCACAGGTGTAGGAAGCCCCGCCGTAAAGCAGGGCATAACAAAAATTAGTTGATACTCATAATGTTCCTCTCCACAGAAATCTTTAGTAAAAGGTGTTTTTTATTGGTTTTTATAAAAACGCAACACCGTGTATACAATCAATTAATCAAACAATCAGACATTTAAGACATTTCATTCAACAACAACCAACATTAAACTAACTAAAGTGCTCAGTGTTCAGTGTATTGTCCAGTGTAGTGTAATGTTCAGTGTTCTGTGAAATCTTTAGTAAAAGGTGTTTTTTATTGGTTTTTATAAAAACGCAACACCGTGTATACAATCAATTAATCAAACAATCAGACATTTAAGACATTACATTCAACAACAACCAACATTAAACTAACTAAAGTGCTCAGTGTTCAGTGTATTGTCCAGTGTAGTGTAATGTTCAGTGTTCAGTGTTCAGTGTCCAGGTTCCAGTGTCGGTAGGAGGCAGGGGTAAAAAACCTGTTCGCTGTGCATCCGGGAAAAAAATTCCCCTGCAGCCCTCTAGTTGTAGAGCGACTACTATCCAGTTTGCCCACCAGTGCAAAGCCGTGGCTCCCCCACCTCCCTCCCCCGAGGGACCCCACACACCCGACTCACCCGACCCGCCCCACCACCGGCGCATCCGGCCCAGCCCACCCGGCTCAGACTCCTGTAGCCCTTCACGAGGCTAGCCGGACCAGGCGCCCCAGCGGCGAAGCAGATCGAGCACGCAGGCCGACCGGAAGCCCCCGAGGAGAGGCCCAGAGAGCTCGGCGCATGGCAGGCAAGCAGAGGCGAAAAACCTGTACACAGCTTATCCAGGGAAAAAGCTCCCTGGCTCTTCTCAGCTTGTTCCGGGCTGGGGGTTGGGGGTTGGCGGGTAGGGGACTGGGCCTGTAGCTGGGGGCCTGGAGTTGGGGGGGGGGGGGGCCCGGAACAGGGGGTTTGGGGTCGCTGAGTTGGAACCTGGGGTTGGTGCTGGGGTGACGTGGTGGTTCCCGCCGGTCTCTGCTCCTGGGTCTGGAAGCCTGGGTAGGTGTCAGAGCTGGATATGACATGTGCCTGAAAAGATACAGGAGTGAGAGAAGGGAGGTGTGCATGGTTTGTGTAGTGTGCATTTTGGTGTCAGGCGGGTGATCAGTACTTCCCTGTGACCCAGTGGTGTTGGTCATCCTGGTGCTGGTGGTGCTGGCAGAGACGGCTGGTTCGGCTGTGGGTTGTGTGTGGTGATATTCTGGTGAGGGTAGGAAGTGGGTCAGTGCTGTGTACATGTGTAGGTGGTGGAAGGTGCAGTAAACTTCCCTGTTGGTGTTGTGCGCTGCTCCTCTCCTGGTCCTTGTGATGGTGATACTGCTGACCAGGGCTTGTGCTGGAACGGTGGTGAAGGTGATAGTGCAGGAACTGGTGGTGTAGTGAGGTAGGCCCGGGGTGGGGGGGGGTTGGGCGATGCGGCGCGGCATGGGGGGCGGTTTAGAGGATGACGTCCTTCCATCTCTCCACCCCCCACACCGCTCTTGCTTGAGCCGGGTTATTTTTAAAGTCAACCATAGCATGGTCCCTGAGGAAGAGGGTGATTCTCCTCCTCAGGGTTGTCAGGTGGACGCTCTGTTTCTGATAGACCCTGATGTTCCTCGTCTCCCAGAGTACCTGCTTGACGGCGCTGATGATCCTCCACTGTTGTTGTAGTTGGGGGGTTGTGCACCCCCCGGGAGGACCATACAGGATATTCTCGCCCGTCAAGCGGGGCAGGGTCAGCAGGCTGTTTAGGGAGACAGAGGGAACAAACAGGGCCCAGACCCGCCTGGCCACGGAGCACTCACAGAACAGGTGGTTAATGTGTTCTGTGTCCGTGCATCCGTGGGGGCATTTCTCAGTCGTTGCGATGTGCCGCCTATGCAAGAATTCCCTAGTGGGGAGACAACCATGAGCAGCCATCCAGGCAATGTCTTTTTGTTTATTGTTAGTACATTTATGATTAATGTTTTTCCATACCTGTTTGGAGTCCACGGCTGTGCTGGCCTTGGGGTGAGTAATGGTTTCCTTCGACCTTATGAAGGTCATAATGTCTTTGTATTTCCATGAGGCCAGCCCAGCCGCGGACAATCCTGTCTTGAAGGCAAAGTCCCTCCATATCTTGTAGACTGGAGGGGGGTCCCAGCTGTAGGGCACAGTGTGATTTATTGATGCGGTCACCCTGAGTGTCCGGAGGATGGGTGTGGCATAGTATATTTCAAAGAACCTGGCTTTCCTATCTTTGTTGTTGATGTTGTTGATGAGGTTGGAGAGTCCCTGTGCCCTAATGATGTTTAGGATGTCTGGGACCCCTTTCCCCCCATTCTCCACTGTTTTGTACAGGGTGGTGCGTTTTAGTTTTTCCATCTGGCTCCCCCAGACAAAGGTAAACATGATCCTTTCGATGGTTTTGGATACTGCTCTGTCTGGGGGAAACACCCTGCCCAGGTAAAGGAGAATGGGAAGAACAATAGCCTTCAGGACCAGGATCTTGCCTGTCATTGTGAGAGGCCGTGCACTCCACTCACAGATCTTCTTTTGGACCTGGCGGATGGTCTCCTTCCAGCTGCCGGAGGCTCCTCCATCTTTCTGGTAGGTGATCCCCAGCAGCTTAATGTTTTCCGTCTTTACAGGGAAGGAGGTTGCCAGGTTCTCCTGCCAGTGCTGCGACAGAAACAGCTCACACTTACCCCTATTGATCAGGGCGCCAGTGGCTGCACAGTAGTCCTCCACCACTTTCGTTGCTGTGGAAATGGAGCGACTATCTGTGCCGACGATGGTAATGTCGTCCATGTACGCCACCACCTTGAGCCTCTCCCCCCGGGCCCCTGGTAGAGGGTAGCCCATGATGTTGGGGGAGCTCCTGATCTTCCGTAGGAACGGCTCCAGGTAGATGACGTACAGTAGAGGGGCCAAGGGGCATCCCTGCCGTACTCCAGCTTTGATGGGGAAGGGGTCTGTCAACTGGTTGTTGATCCGAACTCTGCTCGTGATGTTGTTGTAGCAGAGTTCGGTCCAGTTGAGCAGGTGCTGGGGGAAGTTCATGCCTCTCAGCACCCTCTGCAGGAAACCATGGCTAACCCTGTCAAAGGCCTTCTCCTGATCCAGGCTGAGAAGGCCTAAAGGGGACCTCCGCTCCTGGGAGTGCAGGATGAGGTCTCTCACCAGGAGCAGGTTGTCGTTGATGGACCTACCGGGGACGCTACAGGTTTGGTCAGGGGCTATAACTGAGGGGAGGAGGGTTTGAAACCGTTGGGTGAGGGCTTTTGTCATGATTTTATAGTCCACTGGGAGGAGATTAATGGGGCGCCAGTTCCGGAGGTCCTTGAGGTCCCCTTTCTTGGGGATCAGTGTGACCGTACTCTGTCTCATTGACTCTCCAAGCCTCCCTTCCCTGTAGACGGCTTTGAAGACCTCCGCCAAGTCCTCCTTGAGGAGATCCCAGAGAGTCTTGTAGAACTCTGCTGGGATCCCATCCGGTCCAGGGGCCTTGTGTGTATTCAAGGAGTGCACGGCCCGGGTGAGCTCCTCCGTGGTCAGCTCTGGGTTCTCACTCTCACCACCCTCGTGTGATCATGTAAAACACGTGTTGGGTCTCATACTTAATGTTATCCAAGTAAAGGAGAATACTTTATATTTCACAGGTGTAGGAAGCCCCGCCGTAAAGCAGGGCATAACAAAAATGTGTTGATACTCATAATGTTCCTCTCCACGGAAATCTTTAGTAAAAGGTGTTTTTTTATTGGTTTTTATAAAAACGCAACACCGTGTATACAATCAATTAATCAAACAATCAGACATTTAAGACATTACATTCAACAACAACCAACATTAAACTAACTAAAGTGCTCAGTGTTCAGTGTATTGTCCAGTGTAGTGTAATGTTCAGTGTTCAGTGTTCAGTGTCCAGGTTCCAGTGTCGGTAGGAGGCAGGGGTAAAAAACCTGTTCGCTGTGCATCCGGGAAAAAAATTCCCCTGCAGCCCTCTAGTTGTAGAGCGACTACTATCCAGTTTGCCCACCAGTGCAAAGCCGTGGCTCCCCCACCTCCCTCCCCCGAGGGACCCCACACACCCGACTCACCCGACCCGCCCCACCACCGGCGCATCCGGCCCCGCCCACCAGGCTCAGACTCCTGTAGCCCTTCACGAGGCTAGCCGGACCAGGCGCCCCAGCGGCGGAGCAGATCGAGCACGCAGGCCGACCGGAAGCCCCCGAGGAGAGGCCCAGAGAGCTCGGCGCATGGCAGGCAAGCAGAGGCGAAAAACCTGTACACAGCTTATCCAGGGAAAAAGCTCCCTGGCTCTTCTCAGCTTGTTCCGGGCTGGGGGTTGGGGGTTGGCGGGTAGGGGACTGGGCCTGTAGCTGGGGGCCTGGAGTTGGGGGGGGGGGGCCCGGAACAGGGGGTTTGGGGTCGCTGAGTTGGAACCTGGGGTTGGTGCTGGGGTGACGTGGTGGTTCCCGCCGGTCTCTGCTCCTGGGTCTGGAAGCCTGGGTAGGTGTCAGAGCTGGATATGACATGTGCCTGAAAAGATACAGGAGTGAGAGAAGGGAGGTGTGCATGGTTTGTGTAGTGTGCATTTTGGTGTCAGGCGGGTGATCAGTACTTCCCTGTGACCCAGTGGTGTTGGTCATCCTGGTGCTGGTGGTGCTGGCAGAGACGGCTGGTTCGGCTGTGGGTTGTGTGTGGTGATATTCTGGTGAGGGTAGGAAGTGGGTCAGTGCTGTGTACATGTGTAGGTGGTGGAAGGTGCAGTAAACTTCCCTGTTGGTGTTGTGCGCTGCTCCTCTCCTGGTCCTTGTGATGGTGATACTGCTGACCAGGGCTTGTGCTGGAACGGTGGTGAAGGTGATAGTGCAGGAACTGGTGGTGTAGTGAGGTAGGCCCGGGGTGGGGGGGGGTTGGGCGATGCGGCGCGGCATGGGGGGCGGTTTAGAGGATGACGTCCTTCCATCTCTCCACCCCCCACACCGCTCTTGCTTGATCCGGGTTATTTTTAAAGTCAACAATAGCATGGTCCCTGAGGAAGAGGGTGATTCTCCTCCTCAGGGTTGTCAGGTGGACGCTCTGTTTCTGATAGACCCTGATGTTCCTCGTCTCCCAGAGTACCTGCTTGACGGCGCTGATGATCCTCCACTGTTGTTGTAGTTGGGGGGTTGTGCACCCCCCGGGAGGACCATACAGGATGTTCTCGCCCGTCAAGCGGGGCAGGGTCAGCAGGCTGTTTAGGGAGACAGAGGGAACAAACAGGGCCCAGACCCGCCTGGCCACGGAGCACTCACAGAACAGGTGGTTAATGTGTTCTGTGTCCGTGCATCCGTGGGGGCATTTCTCAGTCGTTGCGATGTGCCGCCTATGCAAGAATTCCCTAGTGGGGAGACAACCATGAGCAGCCATCCAGGCAATGTCTTTTTGTTTATTGTTAGTACATTTATGATTAATGTTTTTCCATACCTGTTTGGAGTCCACGGCTGTGCTGGCCTTGGGGTGAGTAATGGTTTCCTTCGACCTTATGAAGGTCATAATGTCTTTGTATTTCCATGAGGCCAGCCCAGCCGCGGACAATCCTGTCTTGAAGGCAAAGTCCCTCCATATCTTGTAGACTGGAGGGGGGTCCCAGCTGTAGGGCACAGTGTGATTTATTGATGCGGTCACCCTGAGTGTCCGGAGGATGGGTGTGGCATAGTATATTTCAAAGAACCTGGCTTTCCTATCTTTGTTGTTGATGTTGTTGATGAGGTTGGAGAGTCCCTGTGCCCTAATGATGTTTAGGATGTCTGGGACCCCTTTCCCCCCATTCTCCACTGTTTTGTACAGGGTGGTGCATTTTAGTTTTTCCATCTGGCTCCCCCAGACAAAGGTAAACATGATCCTTTCGATGGTTTTGGATACTGCTCTGTCTGGGGGAAACACCCTGCCCAGGTAAAGGAGAATGGGAAGAACAATAGCCTTCAGGACCAGGATCTTGCCTGTCATTGTGAGAGGCCGTGCACTCCACTCACAGATCTTCTTTTGGACCTGGCGGATGGTCTCCTTCCAGCTGCCGGAGGCTCCTCCATCTTTCTGGTAGGTGATCCCCAGCAGCTTAATGTTTTCCGTCTTTACAGGGAAGGAGGTTGCCAGGTTCTCCTGCCAGTGCTGCGACAGAAACAGCTCACACTTAACCCTATTGATCAGGGCGCCAGTGGCTGCACAGTAGTCCTCCACCACTTTCGTTGCTGTGGAAATGGAGCGACTATCTGTGCCGACGATGGTAATGTCGTCCATGTACGCCACCACCTTGAGCCTCTCCCCCCGGGCCCCTGGTAGAGGGTAGCCCATGATGTTGGGGGAGCTCCTGATCTTCCGTAGGAACGGCTCCAGGTAGATGACGTACAGTAGAGGGGCCAAGGGGCATCCCTGCCGTACTCCAGCTTTGATGGGGAAGGGGTCTGTCAACTGGTTGTTGATCCGAACTCTGCTCGTGATGTTGTTGTAGCAGAGTTCGGTCCAGTTGAGCAGGTGCTGGGGGAAGTTCATGCCTCTCAGCACCCTCTGCAGGAAACCATGACTAACCCTGTCAAAGGCCTTCTCCTGGTCTCTCCTGGGCCTGCTGCGGTCCTCATCCCGGAGGGCACAGTTGAAATCTCCCCCCACTAGGACTGGTGTGGGGATGAGGAGGAGAGACCGAAGTTTCTTGAAAAGGGAGACTCTCTTGGCCACGTTGGTTGGGCCGTACACATTGATGACCCTCAGCAGCGAACCCTGGATCTCTAGGTCCAGAACCAGGATTCGCCCGCTCTCTACAACCTCCCCCTTTTTGGTCTGTAGAAAAGGGTTGGCCACCAAAATGCCGACCCCATCAGCTCTATCGATCGGAAATCTTTAGTAAAAGGTGTTTTTTATTGGTTTTGATAAAAACGCAACACCGTGTATACAATCAATTAATCAAACAATCAGACATTTAAGACATTTCATTCAACAACAACCAACATTAAACTAACTAAAGTGCTCAGTGTTCAGTGTATTGTCCAGTGTAGTGTAATGTTCAGTGTTCAGTGTTCTGTGTCCAGGTTCCAGTGTCGGTAGGAGGCAGGGGTAAAAAACCTGTTCGCTGTGCATCCGGGAAAAAAATTCCCCTGCAGCCCTCTAGTTGTAGAGCGACTACTATCCAGTTTGCCCACCAGTGCAAAGCCGTGGCTCCCCCACCTCCCTCCCCCGAGGGACCCCACACACTCGACTCACCCGACCCGCCCCACCACCGGCGCATCCGGCCCAGCCCACCAGGCTCAGACTCCTGTAGCCCTTCACGAGGCTAGCCGGACCAGGCTAGCCGGACCAGGCGCCCCAGCGGCGGAGCAGATCGAGCACGCAGGCCGACCGGAGGCCCCCGAGGAGAGGCCCAGAGAGCTCGGCGCATGGCAGGCAAGCAGAGGCGAAAAACCTGTACACAGCTTATCCAGGGAAAAAGCTCCCTGGCTCTTCTCAGCTTGTTCCGGGCTGGGGGTTGGGGGTTGGCGGGTAGGGGACTGGGCCTGTAGCTGGGGGCCTGGAGTTGGGGGGGGGGGCCCGGAACAGGGGGTTTGGGGTCGCTGAGTTGGAACCTGGGGTTGGTGCTGGGGTGACGTGGTGGTTCCCGCCGGTCTCTGCTCCTGGGTCTGGAAGCCTGGGTAGGTGTCAGAGCTGGATATGACATGTGCCTGAAAAGATACAGGAGTGAGAGAAGGGAGGTGTGCATGGATTGTGTAGTGTGCATTTTGGTGTCAGGCGGGTGATCAGTACTTCCCTGTGACCCAGTGGTGTTGGTCATCCTGGTGCTGGTGGTGCTGGCAGAGACGGCTGGTTCGGCTGTGGGTTGTGTGTGTTGATATTCTGGTGAGGGTAGGAAGTGGGTCAGTGCTGTGTACATGTGTAGGTGGTGGAAGGTGCAGTAAACTTCCCTGTTGGTGTTGTGCGCTGCTCCTCTCCTGGTCCTTGTGATGGTGATACTGCTGACCAGGGCTTGTGCTGGAACGGTGGTGAAGGTGATAGTGCAGGAACTGGTGGTGTAGTGAGGTAGGCCCGGGGTGGGGGGGGGTTGGGCGATGCGGCGCGGCATGGGGGGCGGTTTAGAGGATGACGTCCTTCCATCTCTCCACCCCCCACACCGCTCTTGCTTGATCCGGGTTATTTTTAAAGTCAACAATAGCATGGTCCCTGAGGAAGAGGGTGATTCTCCTCCTCAGGGTTGTCAGGTGGACGCTCTGTTTCTGATAGACCCTGATGTTCCTCGTCTCCCAGAGTACCTGCTTGACGGCGCTGATGATCCTCCACTGTTGTTGTAGTTGGGGGGTTGTGCACCCCCCGGGAGGACCATACAGGATGTTCTCGCCCGTCAAGCGGGGCAGGGTCAGCAGGCTGTTTAGGGAGACAGAGGGAACAAACAGGGCCCAGACCCGCCTGGCCACGGAGCACTCATAGAACAGGTGGTTAATGTGTTCTGTGTCCGTGCATCCGTGGGGGCATTTCTCAGTCGTTGCGATGTGCCGCCTATGCAAGAATTCCCTAGTGGGGAGACAACCATGAGCAGCCATCCAGGCAATGTCTTTTTGTTTATTGTTAGTACATTTATGATTAATGTTTTTCCATACCTGTTTGGAGTCCACGGCTGTGCTGGCCTTGGGGTGAGTAATGGTTTCCTTCGACCTTATGAAGGTCATAATGTCTTTGTATTTCCATGAGGCCAGCCCAGCCGCGGACAATCCTGTCTTGAAGGCAAAGTCCCTCCATATCTTGTAGACTGGAGGGGGGTCCCAGCTGTAGGGCACAGTGTGATTTATTGATGCGGTCACCCTGAGTGTCCGGAGAATGGGTGTGGCATAGTATATTTCAAAGAACCTGGCTTTCCTATCTTTGTTGTTGATGTTGTTGATGAGGTTGGAGAGTCCCTGTGCCCTAATGATGTTTAGGATGTCTGGGACCCCTTTCCCCCCATTCTCCACTGTTTTGTACAGGGTGGTGCGTTTTAGTTTTTCCATCTGGCTCCCCCAGACAAAGGTAAACATGATCCTTTCGATGGTTTTGGATACTGCTCTGTCTGGGGGAAACACCCTGCCCAGGTAAAGGAGAATGGGAAGAACAATAGCCTTCAGGACCAGGATCTTGCCTGTCATTGTGAGAGGCCGTGCACTCCACTCACAGATCTTCTTTTGGACCTGGCGGATGGTCTCCTTCCAGCTGCCGGAGGCTCCTCCATCTTTCTGGTAGGTGATCCCCAGCAGCTTAATGTTTTCCGTCTTTACAGGGAAGGAGGTTGCCAGGTTCTCCTGCCAGTGCTGCGACAGAAACAGCTCACACTTACCCCTATTGATCAGGGCGCCAGTGGCTGCACAGTAGTCCTCCACCACTTTCGTTGCTGTGGAAATGGAGCGACTATCTGTGCCGACGATGGTAATGTCGTCCATGTACGCCACCACCTTGAGCCTCTCCCCCCGGGCCCCTGGTAGAGGGTAGCCCATGATGTTGGGGGAGCTCCTGATCTTCCGTAGGAACGGCTCCAGGTAGATGACGTACAGTAGAGGGGCCAAGGGGCATCCCTGCCGTACTCCAGCTTTGATGGGGAAGGGGTCTGTCAACTGGTTGTTGATCCGAACTCTGCTCGTGATGTTGTTGTAGCAGAGTTCGGTCCAGTTGAGCAGGTGCTGGGGGAAGTTCATGCCTCTCAGCACCCTCTGCAGGAAACCATGGCTAACCCTGTCAAAGGCCTTCTCCTGGTCTCTCCTGGGCCTGCTGCGGTCCTCATCCCGGAGGGCACAGTTGAAATCTCCCCCCACTAGGACTGGTGTGGGGATGAGGAGGAGAGACCGAAGTTTCTTGAAAAGGGAGACTCTCTTGGCCACGTTGGTTGGGCCGTACACATTGATGACCCTCAGCGGCGAACCCTGGATCTCTAGGTCCAGAACCAGGATTCGCCCGCTCTCTACAACCTCCCCCTTTTTGGTCTGCAGAAAAGGGTTGGCCACCAAAATGCCGACCCCATCAGCTCTATCAATGTTTGAGCCTGACCAGAGAGAGTCCCCCCGTGTCCATTCCTCCTCCAGGGTGGCGTCCATCTCCTTGAATGGGATGGCGCACTCCTGGAGGATATACATGTCTGACTGATGTTGGGTGATGTACTGGTAGACGACCTCCCGTTTGTCTGGTTGCCGGAGGCTTCTGGTGTTGAGAGATGAGATTGTTATCCTCATGGTTCTTGGATTTGGTTTGTTCCAATTTTTGCTAAGTTATTGCACATGAGGTTGAGGCCCTCCAATGGGTCGTTGGGGGCCAGATAGTGTGGTACCTCCCCTTGGCTGCTCATGGTGTGGGGGTTGTCTCCCCTCTGACTGCCTGGTGGCCCCCTCATCTGTGTTGTTGATGAGGTGATTTTCGGTGGCCCGTACGGTCCGGTGAGCATGGACTGGGGGTGGCTGGTGGGCTGTGCAGGGTGAGGAGCATGTGATGACTGGAGAGAGGAAGAGGGTGGGGAGGAGGGTTTGGGGGGGGGAGCCGGCTTACCTGTATGGCGTTGGGGTTTGGGTTCTGGAGTAGTCTTTTTGTCTGGTTTTTTCCGGATTGCCTTTTTTTGTGGTCTTTTGCGTTTTGGTTGAGCCAAGCTCCAGTCATTTTCACTGTCTGATTGGGAGGGGAGGTGGATCTGCGGTGTGCTGCTGGTGGCTATCTCAATAGAGGCCGGCTCCCCCTTCATGGTGTTTTTGCAGGGGGTGGAGGTGGCAATGGGGTTTAGGAGGGGGTGGGTGTTGAGGTTGTCTGTAGGGGGTGCTGGGACGGTTGGTTCCTCTCCTTCTCCTTCTCCGTCGCTCGAGCTCTGATCGTCCCCTCCATCGCTCGGGCGCCGGTCCTCCTCCGTCTCTCCCTTCTCTTCCTCCATGTTGGGTGTGGGTTGGGGTGTGGGTTGGGGTGGGGGTTGGGGTGGGGGTTGGGGTGTGGGTTGGGGTGGGGGTGGGGGTTGGGGTGGTGGTTGGTTGGATTTATAGCCCCGGGCTCTACTTGCATAGGAACTTGGGCAGTCACGGTAAAGATGCCCCTGTCCCCCGCACAGGTTGCAAGGTCTGGTCGTGGTGCACTCCGACGTCGGGTGGTCTTGGCGGCAGATTTTACATACCACGGCCTTGCAGGCCGCTGCCAGATGGCCCAATTGGCCGCAGTTCCTGCAGAGCTTCGGCATACCGTAGTAGTAGACGGAGCCCCTGTTGTTCCCCAGGTTGATGGTGCTGGGGATATGTTGGACTCCGCCTATCCCCTCCGGGTCCGGACGGAGTTGCACCAGCCATTTCTTGGCCCCCGTCCACACTCCGTCTTCATCCAGGACCATCCGGGCCCCCGACTTAAGGGTGGCATGACGGTGTAGCCACACCTCAATATCATATTCCTGAATCACCTCATTGTGGAATTGAATTGTGACCACTTTTGATTCTAAATCCGTTAGTGGGTGGGCTGTAAAACGGTTAAGTGGGGGTTTGTGTTCATTAATCCTATGAAAGGTCCAGAATTCCTCTAACAGTTGGGGGGTTTTAAAGCTCACTTCAAAACATTCATTCGGCCCAGGGGGCTTCACCAGGCAGTTTAGATCAGACGGCACAAAGCCCATACCTCTCTGTAGAACCGCCCTGCTGAATTCCAGGCGGGTCATCGTTGTTACTGGTCTGGCAGTCTTCTGTTGGGGGGCTCCATCCATGGCAGCCTCCTCAGTTGGGTTGAGCGTCAACCTGACGGCGTTGTAGCGCCGCATCGCTCCGGGGTTCATCGTTGGAGTGGGGTGGGGGGGGTGGGGGATCAGGGAGGAAGGAGGGAGAGGAATAGGGTTAGGGGGAGGTTGTAGATAATTTTTTGGGGGGGGGAATAGGGTACTTGCCGTTAGGTTAGGGGTGTTGTTCCTCTCAGGTCCTCACGGCAGATTTTGGACTCTGGCTTGGGTCTGGAACTGGGTTCCCGTCTGGGGACAAAAGAGGGACACCTGAGAGCGAGTGGGGACACCAGGTGGCCAAAGACCTACGGTCTTCAAAGCACTCCCCTGTGTCCCTCTCGCTCCTAGCTTAGATGTTATAGTTGTCCTCCCTCCTGGTCTGGTTGGGGTCCACTGGCTCAGCTGGGTCGGCTGGTGGGTGTTGGGCCCTCTCTCACCTCTGGCGTGCTTGGGAGAGTCGAGGTCTTCGGAAGCTCCTCTCGGGGTCCGGCCTTTCCGCTCTTTTGAGGGGGGGCTGCCCAGGGGCCGAACTCGTGCTCCAGTGGCGGGCAGGCCACCTACTGAAAGAGTCGCGGTCTTTGGAAGCTCCTCTCGGGGTCCGGCCTGTCCGCTCTTTGGAGGGGGGCTGCCCAGGGGCCGAACTCGTGCTCCAGTGGCTCCAGTGGCGGGCAGGCAATCTCTAGAAATCTTTAGTAAAAGGCGAAAGATTTATGCGATCTGAAGAGAAACCAGAGTGTACTGACTTCTACAGAGGAGATCGACACAAGCCGTTCACAGAGACACTAATCTCCACTATGGTGATATTCATGTCACGCCGGACTTTCAATGTGTCCAGTATTAATCCATTCTTTAACCACATTAGGAGAGTGTAGCAATGCTACTATTTACAACATATTACAATACATATCAAAACTATTTCGCACGAGGGTACGACGGGAAATGGAGTGCTATTAATTTGCTATTGAACTCTCGGGTTAACTTAAGCACTGGAATACATTTAAGGCATCACAGGGACACAAACATAATCTGCCATGTCAACATTGTTGCAACGTTTGCAGGAAAGGCGCTATATAAATAAAAAGTATTATTATTATTATTATTATTGACAAACTCACCATTTGGGCTCCAAACCTTTGGTCTAAAAACATGAGAATAATACAACAAGGAGGGACAGTTGTCCGCTCCTAAGTTAAATACAATTCCGTTAGGAATGCAGGCCTACCCCACCGACTGTGTCACCCAAAGTACAACTCTACCTGCCTATTTCTCTACATACATCTTTGCACAAATGGAAGCACATTATTCACTGTTACCGTGTTGTCAAAGCGAAAGGGTTCCATAGAAAACACATACAAGCATCGACTCCCTCTCAAAACACCTACAGAGGTCAGGTTCATGCAGCAGAATGTCGTTTGCAGTTACAGTTGCCGTTTTCTTTTAAAACATTTCGTTTCAAACTATTGTAGGGAACAACAACATACCTTGTTTGTCTGGGTGGAAACACATATACCGGTAGTAGCGTCAGGCAGGTAAAATGCAGTAATTGTAAAAAGCTACTCAGACGAATGTCTACCGACAGGTACCTGCAGTAGACCTCCCCCCCTCCCCTCCAACCCCCATCCAACATGTTCATTAGGTGTCTGAAGGCCTCTGGGAATGATCTAGTCTTTATTTCCGTGGGGGCAGGGAGGTGAGATGTCTGGCAGTGGGCAAGTCAAGACCCTATTGCAGACCTATTAGATCAGATGCAACGTGATTGTCATTGCAGAGTACCAGACAACGAAATGCAGTTTAGCGTCTAACCAGAGGTGCAAATAGTGATAAGAACATGAAAACATGACAGTGATAGTGATAGGTACAGTATGGCAAGTACGGTATACAGTTATGAACTATGTACAGTTAAGGTAGCTATGTACAGTATGGTATGTACAGTTGTATAAATAGTGGCTATATCAAAGGAGGGGGGGGGGGGAGGGTCATTGTACCCTGTGTGTGTGTGTGTGGGGGGGGTGATACAGATTCATTGTACCCAGGGGGAGGGGGTGTTCAGCAGTGTGTGTGTGGGGGGGTGGATTGTTTGTCAGGGTGACAGCTCTGTGAAAGAAGCTGTTCTGGAGCCTGCTGGTACAGGGCCTGATGATCCTGTACCTCCTGAGTCTCTTATGGCAAGGGATCAAATGGTTAAAACATTTTCATAATACTGAGTAATCTATAGGAGGTTTATGGACTCAAGTCATGTGTTAAGTAGATAGATTCAATGTATGTATGTGTTACGGTACATGTGGGAATACGGTACATGTGGGAAAACTAGAGGTAGGGTTAGGTGCTACGTCGACTTGGTACATGCTGGCATGTCTAACCCTAATCCTACCCCTACCCCTACCACATAACCCTAACCATAGCCCCCTAGCACCTAACCCTAACCCTAGTTTTCCCACATGTACCGTGTTCCCACATGTACCATAACATATAGACTTGTTTTGACAGAGAGAGAACAGAAGATTTATAGACAAAAGTGCAAGACGAGACATTCCACAAGCTCTCAAGTAGTGAGATCACTTTATTAAGTCATACAAGGGCAGATGCAGTGGTACAATCAGACTAAAACATTACAGTACAGGTACAGGTACAGACACGTGTCTGTGCTGTAGTCTGTAAGGCTGCCTTGTAGAAAACCTCTGTTTTAGCATTCTGGCCACAGAACCGAGGAACTCACATTGTGCTGAAATTGTGCATTTCCTGAGTTTCTCTAAAACACTTAACACATTAAGGTGTCTTCAGTCAAGGGACATCCATTAGTAGAATAGTTGATTAGATAAATAAACTGGTTAGATTTAATGCAAGTCTCTTCAACACTCAAGACAGTTTAAATGCAGAAAATCATTAATTCAATACAAAGGCATTATGTAACTGCGGTATCAAAAAAACAACAACATTGAAATGGTGTGGAATGTACAGACGGACGTCGTGTAACGTCACTGTGGCACTTCAGCATGGCTGAGCTGAAAGAAACTGTAGTAAAAAATAAATCCATACCTATCCCAAAAATAGTCTCCGTCTATAACACATCTCTTTCCTGGGGTACAAATGTAAACACTTCAGTCGGTACTAAGAAATCTGAGACAAACTCTCGATTTTAGTACAGGCGATTGGCAGTTCTATTAGACGTCGTAACAAACACAAAAACATCTTGAAATCTTTCTCTTCCGTTTGTACAAAATGCTGTGTGTGTGTGTGTGTGTGTGTGTGTGTGTGTGTGTGTGTCTGTGTGCCTGTATAATATCTAAGCACCTGGTGGATATCAGTATCACTGTGAGTGCCTGTGAGTGTAAATTTGTGAAAGTTGTCAATCAAGTGTATGTGTGTATCTTGTGTGAACCAGTTGTTGTGTATTTGTGATTGGGTGTGTGAACCCGCATGGTGTGCATTTGTGAAAGTGTGTGTGTGTGTGTGTGTGTGTGTGTGTGTGTGTGTGTGTGTCCAGGTCCCACTCTGTACCTCAGGCTGTCCGGGGGGAGTGGGAGGGGATGACAGTGATGGGGCCGTAGGGATGCCCCTGACACACACCCAGCTCTCTGCCAGTCACCCGCTCTGGACAAACACAGTGGCACACAGGTCAGAACACACCAGAACCAGAAGACCGACCCCATGTAGTAATAATTTTACATTTAATAATTTTGCCATTTAGCAGACGCTTTTATCCAAAGCGACTTACGAATTACAGGGACATTCCCCCTGGAGTAACTGAGGGCTAAGTGCCTTACTCAAGGGCACACTAGTAGTGGTGTGGCTTCAGGCGGGATTTGAACTCACAACCTTCCGATCACAAGTCCAACTCACTATCCACTAGACCACCACTACCCCTATGTAGTCCTACAAGTGTCTAATGTCTGAGCTGAGCCCCAAACAGTGGTCCATCTTTGGTTGGACAACAAAGTTCTATTCTAAAATAAATAAGGTCAGCCCACTTTTCAGGGCCAAAAGTGAAGTGGAAAGTAAAGTCAGTCTTTCCATTTACATTTTTGGAATTTAGTGGACACCTTTTTTGGTAATATACAGTTGAGAAACTGAACAGAGGGATTCAGAGGTTTAAGGAGGGACAGTTAAGGTGTAGCCTGAAAAGATGAAGTCTATGGCAGAAGATAGGGAGAGACTCTGCAATCCTGACAGCAATGGGGAGCAATCTTCAGATTTAAATCAAATTTAACACGCCATTATATGGCACTCTATCATCAATTCAGTCATTCAACTCCTCACCTAACAGTTGGAAGAACATTTGAGCTGCAGTACTGCGGTCTGCATCAGGGGGCAGCAGAGAGTGGAAGTCCTCTTCCAATGACACCTTTCTGGAGAGGGAGATGAAGAAGAGGAGAGAGGAGTGTTTATTGTAGCATTGATAGTGGTTTACCTGTGGTTCTCTGATGAAGGGTGCTCGGTAGGGACTGGTTAGGTTGATCCATTTATCTATCAGTCAATCACGGACTTCCGCATCGATACAAAGATATCTAATCGACAAATCGAAAAAAACCATTACAAGTACTCAGTATTTGTGAGATTAAAAAATGCATGTGGCCGTGTTTTTTCATTCATTTAACAACCTCGCTGAGTTAATTCATCCCCTCTCAGTTGTTGCCATGGGCTATTGCCACTGCTCACGATAATGTTGTTCAATGTAAACTTTGCAATAGTAAATTCACATACCACCATTTGGCAACTGTAATGCTTCAATACTTCAAAACAAAACACCCAGCGATCTCCAGTGATGCTGAGACACAGGCAAACTGACATGACTAACTTCACAGTTCAAACACAGACCTATGAAATGGTTATTTATTTTACATCGTGGACATAGATACGAGTTTGAATAAACAAGATAATTTAAGTCAGCATAAATATAGCATGCACGATCGATAAATGACATTTAGCATCCATCAACTAACTGATTGTGAAAAATGCAGTCGGACCCATCGACATTTACCTCAGCAGGCTCTCAGGGGTGAGCTCTGGTTCTCTCTCAGGGAGGTCGACACACTCCTCCACTATGTCCTCCATAGCCACCACCACCTCCTCTTCTATGGGAGACCTGCCCCCCCACACATAAACACACACACACACACACACACACACACACCATTATTAGGTAGAGTATCTTCACCCATTAGCCATCAGTTACAATTCTAAGAATTGACTTTTGACATGAAAATGTTAGTACACGTTGCTACTTGCCCTCTACACCCTGACAAAATGTAAAAAATGGCACCTGGGATTATGGACAGGGCCATAGATGTCAAGCCACTCCTACTAACCCCCCCTTTATAATTTTTTAATCTATATTTAATATTCAATTTATATTTCAGTCGCTCTCATCCTCTTTCTAGAGAGATAATGTTCACTGAATTCTTTTTCTCATCTCTCACCGTCTGCTGGCCGGAGTGTGTTCTTTGGACACTTCCTGGAGCTCTGAGACAGCTGAAAGAAACATGTGATCGATCAGGCTCATGATCAAGCCCACTGTAGTAGACAATTGACTATCTTCCCCAAGCACACCCCATGTAAACGGACTACAGAAACCTTAAGCTCCTAGACACTTTACTACTGAACTATCTATTATCACTAGTTGCACCACTAGTGTATTCTGTCTTATCTGTACTATTGTCACCTTTATCTGGTATTATGCCCATTTTTTTCTCCATGTATGTCCTGTACTACTGTTACTTTCTTGAATTATGTCTATTGCCTTATGTCTTGTGCTGCAACATAATGTCAGGAACCGAAGCCTAAGAATGTTACTCTCTTACACTTGTGTAATGTGATGTAACAATAAACTTGAAACTTGAGATAGATCCCCTGGTGTCTGACCTGAGGTTTCAGAGGGGGCTCGTCCTGACTCCCTCAGCTCTCGTGTGACCTGTGTACAGAGGACACTCATCGACACATGCACTGTAGACATGTTGTGTCGTGACAGAGAATGTACTCTCAATAATCTGGATGAATCATGGGTCGACGTATATCAACAAACAAACCAACGTGGGGAACGGTGGTGGAATAACGTTGTAGCTCGATGCACTCGTCTTGCAATACTGTTGTTGAAGTGTGCATTGTCGGTTCTGTGTTGGTGTGTTATTGTAAGTGTACAGCTAAACTAGCTAGCTACATTGACATTGGGAATGCAGTTGAAGAAGTGATTCTGCATGCATGCAGGGTCATCATCAAAATGTCAACTATGGCAATGCATTTGAACATGCAAATAGATATGGATATAGATAGGAACTACATATCAGCAGCAATACTTTTGGAAAATATGATTTGAGCCTAGCTGAACACATCCCATATGCCAACAAAAACAAACAATACAGTATAATAACTCCTTATTTTGTTGGCAATGAAGAGGTGCAAATAAGCGTTCACCTACTGAACAGTACTTCCTTAAAACAAAACAAAAAGATCTATTTAGATACCCAGACAAAGATACTTGACTGATTTGAAGAATCAATCCTTCAGTGAATTCCTCTGTTTAGGAGAGGGGACAACTTCGGGGAGCTAGGTGTCGGAGAGAAGGAGGTAGAAAAGGATGTAGCGGCAGAGTGGAATGTTAGAGGTAGAGAGGAGAGAAAGGATGTAGAGGCAGAGAGAAGAAGAGAGAGGATGTAGAGGCAGAGAGAAGGAGGGAGAGGATGTAGAGGCAGAGAGAAGGAGTGAGAGGATGTAGAGGCAGAGAGAAGGAGGGAGAGGATGTAGAGGCAGAGAGAAGGAGAGAGGATATAGAGGCAGAGAGAAGGAGGGAGAGGATATAGAGGCAGAGAGGATGTAGAGGCAGAGAGAAGGAGAGAGAGGAGGTAGAGGCAGAGAGAAGGAGGGAGAGGATGTAGAGGCAGAGAGAAGGAGGGAGAGGATGTAGAGGCAGAGAGAAGGAGAGAGGATGTAGAGGCAGAGAGAAGGAGGGAGAGGATGTAGAGGCAGAGAGAAGGAGAGAGGAGGTAGAGGCAGAGAAGGAGGGAGAGGATGTAGAGGCAGAGAGAAGGAGGGAGAGGATGTAGAGGCAGAGAGAAGGAGAGAGAGGATGTAGAGGCAGAGAGAAGGAGGGAGAGGATGTAGAGGCAGAGAGAAGGAGAGAGAGGATGTAGAGGCAGAGAGAAGGAGGGAGAGGATGTAGAGGCAGAGAGAAGGAGAGAGGATGTAGAGGCAGAGAGAAGGAGGGAGAGAAAAAATATACATCTACAAACAAAGCTGTGTGTATGCATGGTTGATGAATGAGGCCTATTGAGACACTACAGCGAGTCTGTGACGGTAATAGTATAAGCGTGTAACTGGCGACCGTGAAAAGAAATAAACAACCGTCAAACACTTTATTACATACATTTCCGCCTATCTATCAAACTGTCTCCACCCCCTCTAGCACACTATCTCCCTTCTAGCCCTTCCAATCCTCTCCAACCTGACATTTTTTGTGACATACAAGTGACATTACACGTAGTATCGTAGAAAAGCATTGACGCTCGCGATTCATTCGCAACTTGAATGAACTTGAACGCTATCAATCGATCAAACAAGTCATAAAATAAAAAAGAACAATGCTTCATTATCAGACGATGACAGAATAAGCTCTAACCTGTTTGAAACCTGTGCTCCAGTGGTGTAGTCTAGGTGATACGCAGGACTATGCCGTATACCCACTAGGAAAGGCCAAGGATTTCCGTATACCCACTTAAAAATGTGTGAGGATACGTAACAGCGTTTTGTGACAGAACTTTCACTTTCATTCATAAAATTCACCCCGTCTGTGTTACGAAGCGCTTGACTTTTGGACCATTGGGACTGACTATAGCGTCATATACCATCAATGGGCGGAAACATGAAATATGTCAAAATGCAGCACTATCATGCGCAGATCAGCCTTATAACATGTAATTTATATATATATATATATAACAGCACAGATATATTTTTATGGCGTTACGAAATCCGATGACAGGAACGCTGGAGAAACAGCTGTCCACTGCATTAATTAACTACATGTCCTTGATGAGTCTCCCGCTCACTGCCCTCCATCAAAAATGGCACATCCATCGATAATATTACATAATAACAACTGCTCGGATTAGATTGCGAGTTGTTTTGGTATAATAAGTGCCGCAATACAGATAGCGTCATATACCACCAAGGGGGGGGGGGGGAATTTGCGCCTATCATGCACATATCAGCCTGTGGATAGATAACTTTACATTAAATATGTCTACCATCATCCGCTGTCAAACACCACAATTTATTTTTAAATAAACATGAGTGTACATCTCTGTAATCGCGCACCGATGTATTTATATGGGGAAGGCTGTGCTTGACGATTCCATTGGACTGACGCCGGGCAGAGGAACAGGGACTGTTCCTTAGTCTAATGCAGCGGTTCCCAACCTTTTTGGACTCACGGCCCACTTTACAAATCTCTACAGTATTCGCGGCCCACCTAGTGTGCGAAGCGTGTAAAGAAAAGGTCTATAATGCATTGAAATGACATTAGTACATCAGACATTAGACATGGAAATATGTCAATGCGCGGCTGTCATGCACAAATCAGCTTGTAACGTTAGACACACAGCACATCGGCATAATAACGTTTTGTTGTTGTTGTGCTTGTTATAAAGAAAAGGTCTATAATGCATTTAAATGAATGATACAACCCATTAATAATATTACCTAATAACAATTGCTCGGATTAGATTGCGGGTGGAAATAGGTCAAAATGCGCATCATGTACAAGTCAGACGAACGTTTGATAGATAACTTTACATATGTGTACCATCATCCGCTGTCAAACGCCACAGGTAATAATTGATTTATGATTGTACATCTCTGAAATGCTCGACTGTCATGCAGCGTTGCGTTACTGTAACGTTAGACACAGCACCGACATAAAAGCGATATTTTGGTTATGCTTGTTATAAATAAAAGGTCTATAATGCATTGTAATGACATTGAACTAAGATAATACGATGGTTATCATAATTTTTCAAGTCTTTAATTACAAGTAATTCCAGAAAAAGTAAATGACATTTCAGGCTCGCTTCCGTATTACGAGAGCGAAAAGAACATTTCTGTAGATGTTTCGCAATGCATGCCGGAAGGGAGTCTCATGGCTCCGAATCGAACGAGGGTCAAGATTTTCTCCGAACGGAGCCATGGAAAACCCTAACCCTAACCCTAAATGAGTAATGAATTGGGACGCCACTACGGCTACATGTGAACGCGCAAAACGGAGCGGAGGGGTGAAAACGGAGCCGGAGTGGTGAACTGGGATTCACCCCAAGTCTATCGCTGGGTTTATCCGCAAAGACCTTTGCCCGTACAGTGTAGTCGAAAACGAAGGTTTACATTTACATTTACATTTACATTTTTGGCATTTAGCAGACGTCTTATTCCAAAGCGACTTACAATCAATACATTTGAATACTAAGCATGTGAATCAGCAATCCACCATTCGTTGCAGGAAGAGTAATCTAGCTCGGGCCCGGGGCCACTGATAGAAGAAAAAACCTTCTCCCTATCGCCTTCTACTAAAACTTTTTTTTTTTTTTTTCGGGAGAAACTGAGAAACAGTACAAGGGGGCAATAGAAGTTCTTAGGGACACAGTAGAGGGGAAAGCGGGTGTCTTTAGGAGACGTAGTGGTAAGGGTCAGAAGATGTCTCAGGAGGAGCAGTTAAGATGTAACCTGAAGAGATGGGTCTTCAGTCTACGACGGAAGATGGGTAGTGACTCAGCCATTCTAACGGCCGTGGGGAGCTCATTCCACCAGCGGGGAGCCAGTGTTGTGAAGAGACGTGATCGGGCAGCCCGACTGCTGTGTAGAGGAGGTGGGGCCAGTCGGCCAGCCGAGGTGGAGGAGCGGAGTGAGCGGGCAGGGGTTTGGGGGGTTACCATTTCCTTCAGGTAGGCAGGGGCTGTCCCTTTAGCTGCCTGGTATGCAAGCACCAGGGTCTTGAATCTGATGCGAGCTGCTATCGGGAGCCAGTGCAGGGTGCGAAGGAGAGGGGTGACATGCGAGTATTTGGGGAGGTTGAATACCAGCCGGGCAGCAGCATTCTGGATGAGCTGCAGAGGTCTAATGGCTGAAGCGGGGAGCCCAGCCAGGAGTACATTGCAGTAATCCAGGCGGGAGATGACCAGTGCCTGGGTCAAGAGTTGCGCTGCCTCTCTGGTAAGGAATGGTCATATCCTTCTGATGTTGTAGAGGAAGAATCTGCAGGAGCGAGCCGTTGCTGCAATGTTCTCCGCACAGGATAGTCGGTTATCCAGGATCACTCCAAGGTTCTTGGCTGTCAGGGAGGGGGTTACAGTAGAGTTCTCCACTGTGATGGAGAAGTCTTGGAGAGGGCAGGCTTTCCCGGGGATGAAGAGGAGCTCGGTCTTGTTAAGATTGAGCTTGAGATGGTGGTCAGCCATCCAAGTTGAAATGTCAGCGAGACATGCTGAGATACGGGTTGCCACGTGTACATCAGACGGGGGGAAGGACAAGAAGAGTTGAGTGTCGTCTGCGTAGCTGTGGTAGGAGAGCCCATGTGAAGAGATTACCGAGCCAAGAGACTTGGTGTAGAGGGAGAAAAGTAGGGGCCCTAGGACAGAACCCTGGGGTACTCCAGTGGAAAGGGTTCGTGGAGAAGACAGCGATTCTCTCCAGGTCACCTGGTAGGAGCGGCCCGCCAGGTAGGAAGAAAACCAGGAGTGTGCGGTGCCAGAGATGCCCAGGTCTGAGAGGATGGAGAGAAGGATCTGGTGATTGACTGTGTCGAAGGCAGCAGACAGGTCAAGGAGAATGAGAACAGAGGAGAGGGAGGAAGCTTGGGCAGAGTGGAGGGCTTCCGTGACAGCAAGGAGCGCAGTCTCAGTGGAATGCCCAGCCTTGAAGCCGGATTGGTGGGGGTCTAAGTGATCCATCTTCCGGAGATAGTCAGTCAGTTGTTTAGATGCCGCGCGTTCAAGAGTTTTGGAAGGGAAGGAGAGAAGGGATACAGGTCTGTAATTGTGGACAGATGATGGGTCAAGGGTAGGTTTCTTGAGGAGAGGCTTGACTCTGGCTATTTTGAAGGCCGCTGGGACAGATCCTGTGGATAGGGAGGAGTTGATTAGGGTGGTAAGGTAAGGAAGGATGTCGGCGGAAATGGATTGGAGAAGGGGGGAGGGGATGGGATCAAGAGGGCATGTGGTTGCCCGCTTTGATGTGATAAGTGTGAGAATCTCATCGGGGGAGAGGGGGGAAAAAGATGACAATCCAGAGACCGAGTGTCGAGGAGAGAGTTTGGAAGGGGTGTTAGCATTGTTAGTGGGAGGAGGGAGAGGTGGGGGGGAAAAGGTGCTGCTGATGTCGTCCACCTTTTTTTCAAAGTAGGTCATCGGCGGACAGGGAGGAAGCAGGAGGGGGAGGAGGTGGATTAAGGAGTGAAGAGAAAGTGGAGAACAGTTTTCTAGGATTAGAGGCAGAAGAATGTATTTTGGAATGATAGTAGGATGCTTTAGCAGCTGATGCCGAGGAGGTGTAGTTGGCAAGGAGAGAGTGATAGAGGTTAAGGTCATCAGAAAGGCCAGTTTTTCTCCATTTCCTCTCAGCTGCTCTGAGCTCTAGTCTACAAGCATGTAGCGTTTCAGAGAGCCAGGGAGCTCGAGGAGAGGATCGAGCTGGCTTCAGGGTTAGTGGACAGAGGGTGTCGAAGGATGAGGTGAGAGCGGACAGGAGGGTTGAGGATGCCGCATCAGTGGATAGAAGGGAGAAGGATTCGACAGAGGGTAGGGAGGATAGGACAGAAGAAGAGAGGGTGATGGGGGACAGGGTACGTAGGTTACGACGAGAGGGTCTTAAGTGGTTAGAGGCTGAGAGGGAAGAGGACGTTTTGAGGGGAAGGGAGAAGGATATAAAGTGGTGATCAGAAACTGGAAGAGGGGTAACGGTAAGGTTGGAAGTGTGGGAAGATCTGGTGAAGACAAGGTCGAGCTGATTGCCTGCCTTATGAGTCGGAGGAGAGGGGGACAGGGTAAGGCCGAAGGAGAGGAGAAGGTCAAGTACTCCAGATGAGAGAAGCTTCTCAGATTGGAAATTGAAGTCGCCTAGTAGTACGAGCGGAGTGCCATCATCAGGGAAGTAGCTGAGAAGGCCATCCATCTCGCCTAGGAAGTCACCGAGCTGGCCTGGGGGGCGATAGATGACAACAATGTGGAGTTTGACCGGGGAGGAGACGAAAGCAGCATGAAATTCAAAGGAGGATATAGACAAGTGTGCCAGGGGAAGGACAGTATGTGACCACTTGGGCGAGATGAGGAGTCCTGTGCCTCCCCCTCGACCAGAGGGTCTAGGGGAATGAGAAAAGGAGTAGGCGGCAGAGAGGGCTGCCGGTGTAGCTGTGTTTTCTGGTGTGATCCAGGTTTCAGTGAGAGCAAGGAAATTGAGGGCCATAAGAGATGCATAAGCTGAGATAGCGTCAGCTTTCCGGACCGCCGACTGGCAATTCCAGAGACCGCCTGCGGCGATAAAGTCATGGTCAGTAGAAAGAGGTGGGTAGATGAGATTGGAAGGGTTGCGAGGGGGGGTGTAGCATCTAGGTGTCCTCCTGAGTGTCAGAAGAACAGGAATAGGGAGAAAGCACATTGGGATATAGGTCCGTAGAGGGGAAGAGGGCTAATGAACCAACAGAAGTAGGGGTAGCTAAGTGCACTCAGTAGACTGATGTGCCAAGAGAAGACAGCAACACTACAAACACTGGAAGAGAAGGTACTAAGTACCCTGGCTTCCTCTCAGGCCTTCCTCGATGGACTCCCACAGATAGACTCCCTTGTCTTGTTGTCACGAGTCTTAAGGGCTCTGCACACAGCGTGCGATTTCTGTTGCGCATCAACGTTCCATTTTGAAGTTTGAATGGAAGTCTATGAGAACATCGCATTTACCCACACACGGCCCCGATTTTAATCGCACGGCGAACATTCGATTCCATTCATTTCGAATGGGACAAAGCACACGGCGTGCGAGTTTTGTCGCACTGCTTTGTCCCATTCAAAATGAATGGAATCGAATGTTCGCCGTGCGATTAAAATCGGGGCCGTGTGTGGGTAAATGCGATGTTCTCATAGACTTCCATTCAAACTTCAAAATGGAACGTTGATGCGCAACAGAAATCGCACGCTGTGTGCAGAGCCCTTTAGTGTCAGGAGGCTGTCGCAGGGACTGTCACTCTCAGACAGGCCAGATATTTATGGACACTAGCAGGCTTGTAGCCACTCCTCACTAACGAGCACTAATGACAACGACTGACAGGTGTTCTCACAGTCGCCTGTATGACCTCCCTGGCCTTGGTCTATCCACTATATAGGGGAGCTAGAAGTCTCCTCCTACTACAAGTTAACACCTACTTGGTCAGAAACTGGTTAGTTTCACCAGAATGACTCTGAAGCCTTTGTTTTGAAAACAGACAGCTTAATTAGATAATCTTAAAACAGACAGCAATCACCCTATTACTTTTCCTATCACTATTACTAATGAACAGACAGGTATCAGTAGTCCAATTTTAACTAGATAGCCTTAAAACAGACAGTTATTTACTCTATTACTAATAACAAGACAGGTATCAACTTATCAGAAGTCCAGCTTACTAGATAGTCTACTTACTCAGAGTGGAGAGAGAGATGACTTCACTGCTAGGTTTCCAAATGTATGGTTTCCGCCGAATGCGCCATAACACTGGCACCAATATATGAAATACTGTGTCAAAAATATTTGACTGAAACGGCTATTCGAGTGTTGTATGTAGTTCTTCCTTTAAACATTTTAACTCCTGCTTTCTGGGCAGTTAAGCCTTTTGGCACTTTATTTTGTATGAACGATGGCACACACACACACACACACACACACACACACACAAACAAACACACATACACACACCTCTCCACACCCCTCCGGCGCTCTCTCCGGCGCTCTGTCCGGTGTTCTGTCCGGTGTTCTCTCTGGCGCTCTCTCTGGCATACCCCCGCATAATTGGCCTTGCTGCTGCGGAAAAAACTAAAAAAACAAGAAGGGAAAGGAGCTGGTTTACATAAATAAAGGCTATGTACACTATCCACGCATAATTGGCCTTGCTGCTGCGGAAAAAACTGAAAATATTTGCTGAGGTTATAACAAAGAACAGTTTGTTACTTATGATTTGTGAATTGTATTCACTACATCATCTGCCATGGGCTACTAGGTAAGTGATAGATGGCTTGTAAACAAACTTTAGCGAATTGGTGTGGTTGCTCCCGAAGCATGTCGACCACGCTGTCTGTGGCTTCAGGTTGCTCCGCTCCCTCAAACTGATGGAGAGAGACAGGGAGAGAGAGATAAGTAACCATAAAAACACCAGCTCAACACTTGTGTCTTGAGCCATTCAGTGGGGAACAGTATCCTTACGTCAACATCAACGAAATACAACATCAAAATATAAAACACAATTTTGGATAAAAACAGTGCTAATAACTTAGTGAATCTTGATTTATCAGCAGTCTATGGCGGAGGTGGGTAAGGCTAAAACGTTCATCCTATGTTATTTGGCATTCAGGAGACCTGTAAAGAATGGGATGGGTAATGTTTTGTGAGACCACTACTAGACCACATATGTGACATGTTCTAATGCTTTGATCCTCATATGTAATGATCAGACTTTTCTTAAGAAAAATGTGAATACAATTCCTCGTTGTTGAAAATAAATGACATCACTAGTCAACTAACGCAGCTTGTTTTGTGAGCCTGCTAAGTATTGTCATAGTTAACTAGGTAGCAGTGGGGATTACTCACCGAATCCATTGCGTTGCAGTATTTTGGCTTGACTAGCCAGTTTGTGTTGTGATTCTCAACAATGTTGAAACGTAGTTCCGTGTTTCAAAAGAAAAGTCAGAACATTTTGACTGGTCGCCGATATGAGGACCAAAGCATTAGAACGTGTCACGTAATGTTGCTGGTGAAAAGGTCTGTATGTCGGCGATTCTCACGTCACGCAAATGACCTTTTTTAATTTTGTGTTGAAGAGCCCACTTGATATAATAATAATAATAATAATAATAATAACTTGCTTTAATCATTATATAATCATAATTTAATTATTGAGTCATTTAAAGGCAATATTTAAAAGATGGGTTTTTAGTCTTGACTTGAAAATATTTGCTGAGGTTATAACAAACAACAGTTTGTTACTTATGATTTTGTGAATTGTATTCACTACATCATCTGCCATGGGCTACTAGGTAAGTGATAGATGGCTTGTAAACAAACTTACGTTTTAGGACGTGTGCAAAAGCAAGGACTGTGTGATCATCTAATTATGTGGAGTTATGTGTTTTTAGCATGTTGATGTTCAATCAGCATGTTGTGATGTGATGCTACAAATGCAGTTAGGTGTTCATAGTGATGTTCCTTGCTAGCTACTAGCAACTGTTTTGCGTGTGTTTTGATTCAGAGCGTCTTTCTCCGGTATTTGGTTTGAGGGGTACCAACATTCAAATAAGCATATCTTCTTCAACTAGATTTCAGATGTCAATGTATGACACATCGTTTGAAAGCTTACAATCTGCACTTTCATAATATGGAAAAACAGTTCAAACGAATGAATTTCAAAATGACAATTTTCGATGCTAATCCAAGAACCCTCTCCCAGGCCCACGCCTTCACCTGAGTGAAGTGAAGCTTGACCGGCTCTGTCTCTTTCAGGGTGATGGCTTCTGGCGTGAATTGAAAACCTGAGGTGAGAGGGACATAGAGACAAGAGAAGGAAAAGAAAAAAGGGAGAGTGGAGGAAAAGTACCAACGTTAGAGACGCTGATCTCTTGGTGAAGATTTGTCATCTGATCTCAATAACAGACTATGTTTTAGCCCTGTCCGGAAGCAACGGTGTGCCCTTGAAACTCGTAAAGATCTTTAGAGGATTGTACAAGTGGAAGCAATATACCTATTCCATTCTGTCACATCCACACGTGCTTATATTAGGGGGGGGGGCAACTCTAACATGTCTTATTATCTTTCTAGCGGAAACTTCTGGTGAGTATTTTGACCTTATTCCCACTTTCTGTTTCAGTCTGTGTCTTTTTTTTTTGCAACTCGAGAAAGAAGCTTCTTGTAGAGTTGCAACTAGTAGAGGTTGGCTAGGAATTGACTCACCCTGGCTAGGAATTGACTCACCCTGGCTAGGAATTGACTCACCCTCCCCCTCCGATGCGGTTCTGGAACTGACCACTGGAGAGCTCTGTGGAGTCACAGCCACGTCAATCTGCATTGGTTGGGGAAGTAACAGAATCGCCATAAAACAAGGTCAATCAATGTACCACCTTTTCTGTGTGCTAAGCCTTAGAATAATGCTTTGTAAATACATTTGATGAATCAACAGAGAATTTGAATTCTAACTCTAATTTAAAGTAGAGAAAATGTTTTGTTGTTGGTTAACGTTGAAAGTACCTGAGGGAGGACTCCTAAGCCCATCACAACAGAGAAGGCTGGCCTTCTATTTATTTCAGCCTCCTCCAGAGGGGGATCAGCCCCGTTCAGGGCTAGTCTGGGACACAAAATGGCCAATGTTAAATGCAAAATGTCTGCTATGCATTGCCCAGGTGGGTCTGACACATAGGCAGGGAGTGGGGTGAGATTTCCTCATACTAGAGCATAAGTGTAAGCATAGTTACAAGCCTATGTTTGAGTTTATGTTTAGACCGAGGCTACAGGTAGGGTTATAGGCTGCTCATCCGGTTAGACTGAAACGTTATCCCTAACCAAACATAAACTTACTGTATACCTAACCACAACCTTTACCCTGAAGATAACAATTTCTTACAGTAAGCGTGTTGTGTTTCTGGGTTACGGGACTGATCTTTATTTATGATGGGGGTGGTAAACGGATGGATTTAACCTCTAAAATACCAAAATTGACGACCCTCCCCTTACGCAAAATATATTTTCGCATAGCCCTCGAATACTTGAAAAACATACATTGGCTCTCCCCCTACAAAGATGAATGATTAAAACACAGTGGTGTTGCCACACGCTGTAAACATTTCAAGGCAAATTAAACTATATATTTAGTAATGATAGAGTAACTACCTTTGATCGACAACACTATTGTTGTTAAAACTAAAGCAAAAGTGAAAGCGTTATGATGTTCCTTTTGACAAGAATAAACGTGAGTCGGGTTGTGATCATGCAACCCAGCTCCATACTGTTCAAGAGTCCTGGGGAGAACCCTGCTGTCCATAGTGCCGTCAAACAGCTATTACAGAATCATTGGCGATTCATAATCTATATTTTGTACATTTCATGCAATTCCACAGCAACATTTCTAAACACTGGAGAAAAACCTGCCATCCTGCATCAATTTAGTGCCATACCAAGGGCCTATATTTCACTTTGAAGGAGTCAGTGTTGCACACAAGATCTAGATCGATCAAGTGTTTCATAGGCACTACTACACACATGAAATTAACATAGTACATGTTGTTTTTGATTAAATAATTTTCGCCCTAAAGTAACCTAGCTTTTAATTACTTTACTTTGGCTGCGTTTTTTATTATTATTCTGAAATACTGTACACATCTCAGCAATGACAGTTGGATTTGTAAAGTGTTCTTCATACAGAACAAACAACAGAAGAAGAAAAAAATAAGCCTTCTGCATATACTCTGTCTACACAAAGGCCACAAGACCTTGTCAACATCACAGGTAATGTTCTCCCTGGCCAAGCAGAGGGGAAAGTATCGCCTGGCATGACGAATCCAGCCCTGATATACTTCAGATATATTTCAACACAGGAGAGCTCACCTTTAGCCCTTATTGCTTAAGCTATGATTGCTAATTCAAATGCAATAGGTGTTTGCCCATATGGAGTGTGATTGATGTTTTGAGTTTAGCATTCTGAATGGTAGTGTTTTCCATGTGAACACAAGAGATTTTATCAAGGAAGTGTGTGCCAAATGTAGAGAATTGTATTTAGTGTTTTGTTAACTGGGTGGTTTAGCGTGGCAAAATGAGTGATAAGCAAGAAATGTGTTTGTCAGAATTGGTGTGAGATAAAATACACCAGTTTCAGGTTTTGGTCATTGTGTTTGAGGTTTGGATGTTAGTGTTTAAGCGAAAACCTGTAAACACTTTATTTATTTGTTGTTCGACCACTGGTTAGTTTTGTGGCGCTGTTCCGACTTTCAGGACTTCAGAAATCGACAGTTTGTCTTGCTTATGTCTTGCTTTCAGACATTTTTTTTTATCAGAAGCTAGCTACAGAGGTAACTTGTTAGCATCAAGCTAAACTCTTAGCTAGCTACATGTTGTCATGGACTTACCTGGTGGAAAACGATGGTGGAATGCGACGTCGAATAACATTAGTATAAGAAAACATTTCCTCACTCTCACAAAAGTGCCAACGTTGCAAAGGAAACAGAGTTGGTCGGTAGCTATCTCGGAATGATTATTCGGGTTTCAAACTATGCGATGATTCTCCTAAATCCCCTCAGGAAAGTCCGCGAGTGAGGAGATTCCCGCTGTTGACAAAGACTGAATTACTACTGGTTATTACTGGTCCAATCAGCGATGAGATTACCTTCTGGTCCAATCAGATGTGGGATTACCTGTTTTGACCAATCGCCTTTCTCTACTTGCCTTAGATACAACAATCTGAATTACTACTGGTTATTACTGGTCCAATCAGCGATGAGATTACCTTCTGGTCCAATCAGATGTGAGATTACCTGTTTTGACCAATCGCCTTTCTCTACTTGCCTTAGATACAGCAATCTAAATATCTGTGACTGTAACCAAAGTGATAATAATTTATACAACAGTTAGTTCCGACCAAGTGATTTGATTGGACAAGAGGCATTCCATGAGTTACGATATACAGTATAACAGCACTGGGACTTTTTAACTATATGTATCACTCCGCCGCACAGATGTTCTACTAACATCACTGTTTGAATGTGTGCTTAAAGGTGCAATCTATACAACTTCATTTTGGGTCTTAAGTGCTACCGTTGCACTTGTTTGTAAACTAGGGAGGTGGATCTTGGAGCTGCAGAACCTTCAGTTGCCACTGGGGAAATATAGTTGACTATTCCTTTACAGTTTTTCTCAATTGCTTTGGTGCATTTCTCTGATCAGAATTAAAATTCTCATAACTGTTAGTTCAACCTCCACAACATTTAGTCATTTGTGCACATCATAGTAGCAGTTTCTCATTGCTTCCAACAAATTGCAAATGCTTTTGGACATGCATCAATTGCTGTCATACAATTCTCTGCTGTTTTATAACATTATCATTTTCTTATGTCATGTCAGTCAAAATGAACTTTACTTTTGGATGCTGAATAGTCATTCCCTATAAAAACTAATAGTCCTCATTTCATTGCTTGAGTCATTACATACCAAAATGTTGAACAAGTTGTCAAAATCTGTCAAGCAAATTTTACACATTTCTTTCTATTTTTTTCCTGAAAAAACAATTTCTCTCAGGTGAACCTCAGCTTTCACTGATGTGAGGAGTGTGTGAAGCATTAATTGTAACCAATGATACGCCACTTCTCCACAGTCACTCAGAGCTGAATCTCATGAACCCTCAATTGGCAAGCATATATGAACCGAGCAGGACATAGTGTGTACCATTTTGACAATACTGTGACACAGAAATAGAAGGTCAGCATCGTGGAAGAGGGGCGAGGATGCGGGGAGGGGACAAAACAGGGGAAGAGGAAGAAGAGGCCAAGTACATAGGCAGATTCCTGATGAAATTAGGGCTACAATTGTGGACCATGTCGTCAATCACAGCCTCACAATGGCTGAGGCTGGCCGAAGGGTGCAGCCAAATGTTGGGAGAACCACTGTAAATTCAATTATTCAAACATTTCGTCGGGAGAACAGGTGTGTATATTGGACAGTAATTCAGCAGTAAATCTGCACTGCACTACTGTCATTGTGTCATATCATACATGAAGCTTACAGTGGGACAAGAACTTGTCACTTTTTACATTTTACATTTAGACTTACAGCTTTACTGCAGCACAGATTTACTGTATTGTAGTGTAAAGTAAATATTTGCCATATTTACAGTATGGTACTGTACTGCAGCATTTTACAAGTGGGAAGCACTGTTATTGTACACTACAGTAATATGGGTTAAAGCAGTATATCTCATGTTTACTGTACATTACTGTAATTTTACTCTGCACCACATAGACATGACAAGGCAAGACCACCTCGCAGAGGTGGAAAAGGGCCCCTTTTTACTCCACAACAAGAGGAAGCCATTTGTGCAATGGTGATTGCAAACAATGCCATAAGATTGAGAGAGATATATTAATAGAACAAGAGGATGACAATATCTTTGTGTTCTATGCATACTCTAATGTCCAGTGCTGTAAACTGGTTACTTTGTGTAGTGCCATGCAGTACACTTACCTGACAGTTCATACTGTACAATATGTTGTCCAAAATGCATTATGTTACACAGGAAAAGTTTTTATAGCTTTTTTCTCTCTCTCTATTCTGGGATAAAGCGTGTACTGGAGCTGGAGGCCAGGGAACCGCTGCACACATTCATATACGTTGATGAGGCGGGTTTCAATCTGGCAAAAGGTAGAAGGCGTGGAAGAAATCACATTGGACAGAGAGCAACCATTGATGTCCCAGGCCAACCAGGATGGAATATTACAATGTGTGCAGCCATCTGAGAAAATGGCGTCCTCACCCATATACCCTGTCTTGGTCCATGCAACACACAACTGCTGACTTTTTTAGACATTCTTTACAGGGACATAATCCCTGAGAATGAGAGGGGTCTAAATGGAGACCATCTGAACAAGTATGTTGTTGTATGGGATAATGTGCGTTTTCACCACTCAGATCTGTTTGCAGCACATGAAAGGATGCTGGTGGAATATCTCCCTCCCTACTCCCCATTCCTGAATCCAATAGAGGAGTTTTTCTCTGCCTGGAGGTGGAAGGTATATGACCGGCATCCACATACCCAAATGGCCTTGCTAGGGGCCATGGATGCAGCATGTGATGACATCACAGCACAGTCCTGCAGAGGGTGGATTCGCCACTCAAAGAGATACTTTCCTCACTGCATTGCCAGGGATGATATTCGCTGTGATGTCGATGAAAATATGTGGCCAGACAGACAGGAACGTCTGGATGTGAATGAATGATTTACAGTACTGTCTATGTTGTATGTTCCAATTCAGTTCCAATATGTACTGCAATATTGTTTACAGTTGTGCACAGCTCTACCCAAAGGGTGTTTCTTATGTTTGTTGTAAATAAGTTTGTATTTTTCTTTTGCACAATGCTGTGAACAAATTAGAATTGCAAAGAGCATATGCAGTAAAAATGTGAAACATACGTATTCAGTGTCTTGTACTCATTTACCTCACTAAATACAGTAATGTGTAACCCACTGTAGATTTCAAATGGCTGTGCAAATAGTGTATAGTACTGTCTTGAGCATTTTCAGGTAGTGTCACCAAGATCTGACTTTTTTGCATTGAAAAACACTTACAGAGTGAACTGTCATAATTGATTGATTGATTGATTGAAAACCTTTATTGTCCCCAATGGGGAAATTTTGTTGTCAAACAGCTCAGTTAGGGCAGACAGAAAACATTCAATAAAATACATAAAACAGTGCAGGCTCAATAAGTAAAAAGTTCCAAGTTCCAAAGTTCCAGCTCCAGGTCTCCCCCACCCTGCAGGGCCTGGTTGTAGAGTCGGAGTGCAGCTGGAACAAAGGACTGTCCAAATCTTTTTGTACTTTGACGGGGGAGAACAAATCTGTGGCTGAACTTGCTCCTCATCCCCGCCAGCTCGCAGTACATCGGGTGGGAGGGATTGGCCAGCATGGCCGCCAGTTTTTTCCCCATCCTCTGTTCTGCCACCACCTCTAGGCTGTCCAGCCCTGTTTAATGAAAACATGACAAAGCCATTTGACTATCTTGTTCATAAACAATGGTGTCAGGACTTTTCATTTTGATGACACTGACACTTTCATTGACATGAATACTTGCTTTTGAGGAATGAACTATCCATTTTGAGCAAGTGACACGCTTTTGCAGGTTATCAACAAGGTTTTGCAGTTTGTACTACCGGTAATTGTTTTGAGAAAAGCACTAACTGTTGTGCAAATGTTAATAGTGATGTGAGAAATGCACCAAAGCGACTGAGAAAAACTGTAAGTGACCAGTGAGCTTGTTTATAGTAAATGATGTGATATGCAACAAAAAGAAAATCACATGTTAGTTAATGTGTTTGTTGTTTCCTGGAAACCACTTGGACACAGTGTTGTAGAGCTGCTATACTTTCAGTCCTTGGTTTGGTCTTTGTCACAAGTTGATCAGAGGAACCTTTTCTATGTATTGCTCAATCCTTTAAAGGGACACTTAACCTCATATTTTGTTCTCCCTTGTTTTCTCATGCTGTGGAGACGAATGATGTTCAAAAGTGGTGATGTGTCCCTTTAACTTCAACAGAAGAAGCCATGACAGAGGTATCTTCTTTTTTCCCTCTGGCCAATCCAATACAAACGTAGGAGTTTGAGGCAGGATAGGGCCTCCTTAAATTGTCAATGATGAAGTGGTAGATGAAAAGTATTACATCCCAAATCCAATCTCCAACTAAGCTAGCGCCATTATCTTACCAGTACATCCAAACATATACAAATGTGCAGGTACACACACACACACTCTCTTCCTACATTTTTTTCTGAAGGCCTACGTCTTTCTCAAGATATGCCATTGGAATCCTCTCCATGATTCCGGTCTCCTTCTCTGGTTGCTACTGCAGCAAGCTAATATAGAAGCTTAGACCACAGAATCTAGATCACATCAGGCTAGCTAGACCAAAGTCGAGCCATCACATGACAGACACACACAATTTCACTCACATTACTCTTCCCTTCACTCGGAGGTCACTTCCAGTCAGTGGCTCATGTGCACTTGGTTCTTTCAATAGAAAAGGAGCTAACTCAATGAACAACCGTTATACAAAACGTACATATTATATTAAAGTCATTTTGTTTGATGGTCACCAAGGGCCATTTTCAAAGTTAAAAGTCACAGGGTATTGCTAAGTAAAGTAGATACTGTACAGTACAGAAGGAAATTGCTTCCATTGTCCTTATTTGGCACACATCGCCACATCTCAAACGTTTCCTTGGATACCAATGTTTACATGTTTACACATTTCTTTCTGAATAAATGAATATACAAAAACATATATATATATATATATATTTTTATAACAAAGAAGGCAACACATACATTAAAGAAATCTAACAAACTAAACCGGTTGTAACACAGTCCATTTTCTATTTCTGTGTGGCAGCGTCAATGCACATACATACATACATCCAGACAGACACACCCATTCCCAAACTTTCACTTTTATTAAAAGTCATAAAAGAGGGCACAACATTTACAAACAAGCATGGGGCAGTTCAGTAGCTCTTTGTGGTCTCGTATGCATCTGGGAAGGGGAGGGACATGTGGCCAGAGCCCATGACCAGGGGCAGGATGCCAGCGTTGGGTACCACATTCCATGACAGGGTCAAGGTGATGTTCTTGTTTGCCCTGGGAGGAAAGAAATACTTAGTTAAAAAAGGGTTTTTCCTGGCTCAAAATAAGGCTTAGGTGGAAGAAGTCTTCCATGGCTATTACGTATATAATGTAACAATAGTCTAGCAGCACCTGCTGGGATGACCGAATTGTAGCAATGAATGCATGGATGGTTCTTACATGGTTTTTCTTGCAAGATTTCTCAGAGAAGGCTTAGGCGGGGCGAGAAAAGCCTTAGGCGAGCCACCTAAGCCTTTTCAATGCAGAAAAAACCCTGGATGTGAACCATGTAACACATTGTGTAATTTCCCCTTTTCTTCCAGGAGGCTGATTCTGCCATCATGTCGAGGTTGTTTTAGAGTATTACGGTAAATTGTGTTGTACTACCATCTGCTGCATATAAATAATACTGCATCACAATTCACAATTCATATGTAGCAGCTGCTGCTTACTCCTCAGTAGATAATCAAAATGACAGTGAGGTGACTGACGATACATTCCAATTAATACATTCCACATTAAAGTTGGTGGGTTGGGGGGTAGGTGGGGCTTCTTACCGGAGACCGTTTCCATCATCAAAGAAGAAGTACTTGGACTTTGTGTCCCTCAGGTTTAGCTTGGTGCTTTCTCCTCTCAGGACAATCTTGTCCCACAGGACCACCTGGTTCAGGACCTGGAATCAAACAAACATATGCAACACTTTACACTTCTGCAGCCATTGTACCTGTGCAGATTATACACGCCACACCCGAATTATTCTGAAGTGCTCCTGCTCTTGTTTGCCACTGTAAAGTCAAAGACAAATTTCCACATTGTGTGAATAAAAACATGTTCTATTCTATCCTTGCAGTCATGTCTTTACCACCACTAACATGCTGACAATCTTCTCTTGCATTTCATCAAGTAAAAAGTGCATGACCAAGTGGAGCACTGTTATTGTCAAGAAAACAAGAAAGGGAGGATGCATGCTTGTGCTTGCTTATGTTGCTTTTGGTTGCATACTCAGCAGACATGTAGAGGAAGAGCTGCTTGACGTTCCAGTCGAATATCGGCCTCAGATGTGAAGAGGGTTAAGGCAATCAACATAATTAATGACCAAATGATGATGATTCACTGATGATCCATTCAGCCAATAAAGTCATTAATGACCAAAAACAACATTTGATGTGGGAAATTATGGCTGCTTATCAAAAGCCACCAAAAAACAGGAAATTTAAAAGAATTACCACAACCACCCATAACTTCACCTACAGTATGCACTTACCGTACATGGTTTCCAGCACACTCCTTTTACACCTGCTATAGTGCTGTATGTTGGTCTACTGTACAGTGTACTCACCACTGGGCAGGCTGGTTAGGATTCAACGCTTCTCTCAAACAGCAAATGCTGATCGCCAAATAAGAAATAGCACAGAGGTGCACAATAGCAACACGTTCTCATCATTCGAATGCATGCATTTGTTTACCTCCTGCATGCCAAAGCCTTAAGCCTAAGTTACCATGACAACATTACCTGAAACCTTGACAATAAGACAGGCCCCATTTCCTTCCCGTCTCACACATTTGTCTGATGAGCAGCGCAAGAGAAAGGATATCAGCCGAGAGGTCAAAGGTGATGAAGCCCAGATCACTTCTTTCCCTCGGTCCTGTGAAGTCATCCACGTTTTTCCTGTGGAATGGCAAAGGCAGTACAAATTCTGTGTACCGTAGACATCTAGTGATACTACTAAACAGCCCACAATTTCTGGTTGTCCAGCATTACAACCTAGTGTTTCTTTTTTGGTGTTGAAAATGAACGAATCTAAGCCCATGACACAGTTTTGGCCTATTTTTTTTTTATGCTCAGTTGGTTACTGAATGTGGAATGTGTCCAGCTGATAAGGTATGTTGACAACATTATGACAACAAAAGGAAGTTTGTCGCAGCACCTACAGTTCTAGCTCACCGTTATCTAGACAGCCCTGACGTGCTCTTCTCTGATTGGATAACGGGCAGGTGGCAGAGCAGCTGCTGGCATCATGTATCTGAAGGTGTTTTAAAACTAGCCAGCAAAACGCATGATGCCAATTAATGGACCAGCAGAGGAGGAGACCAGCAGAGGAGGAGACCAGTAGAGGAGGAGACCAGTAGAGGAGGAGACCAGCAGAGGAGGAGACCAGTAGAGGAGGAGACCAGCAGAGGAGGAGACCAGTAGAGGAGGAGACCAGTAGAGGAGGAGACCAGTAGAGGAGACCAGTAGAGGAGGAGACCAGTAGAGGAGACCAGCAGAGGAGGAGACCAGTAGAGGAGGAGACCAGTAGAGGAGGAGACCAGCAGAGGAGGAGACCAGTAGAGGAGGAGACCAGTAGAGGAGACCAGTAGAGGAGACCAGTAGAGGAGGAGACCAGCAGAGGAGGAGACCAGCAGAGGAGGAGACCAGTAGAGGAGGAGACCAGTAGAGGAGACCAGTAGAGGAGACCAGCAGAGGAGGAGACCAGTAGAGGAGGAGACCAGTAGAGGAGGAGACCAGTAGAGGAGGAGACCAGTAGAGGAGACCAGCAGAGGAGGAGACCAGTAGAGGAGGAGACCAGTAGAGGAGGAGACCAGTAGAGGAGGAGACCAGTAGAGAAGGAGACCAGTAGAGGAGGAGACCAGCAGAGGAGGAGACCAGTAGAGGAGACCAGTAGAGAAGGAGACCAGTAGAGGAGACCAGTAGAGGAGGAGACCAGTAGAGGAGACCAGTAGAGGAGGAGACCAGTAGAGGAGGAGACCAGTAGAGGAGGAGACCAGTAGAGGAGGAGACCAGTAGAGGAGACCAGTAGAGAAGGAGACCAGTAGAGGAGACCAGTAGAGGAGGAGACCAGTAGAGGAGACCAGTAGAGAAGGAGACCAGTAGAGGAGACCAGTAGAGGAGACCAGTAGAGGAGGAGACCAGTAGAGGAGGAGACCAGTAGAGGAGGAGACCAGTAGAGGAGACCAGTAGAGGAGGAGACCAGTAGAGGAGGAGACCAGCAGAGGAGGAGACCAGTAGAGGAGGAGACCAGTAGAGGAGACCAGTAGAGGAGGAGACCAGTAGAGGAGGAGACCAGCAGAGGAGGAGACCAGTAGAGGAGGAGACCAGTAGAGGAGACCAGTAGAGGAGGAGACCAGTAGAGGAGGAGACCAGTAGAGGAGACCAGTAGAGGAGACCAGTAGAGGAGGAGACCAGTAGAGGAGGAGACCAGTAGAGGAGACCAGTAGAGGAGGAGACCAGTAGAGGAGACCAGTAGAGGAGGAGACCAGTAGAGGAGACCAGTAGAGGAGGAGACCAGTAGAGGAGGAGACCAGTAGAGGAGGAGACCAGTAGAGGAGGAGACCAGTAGAGGAGACCAGCAGAGGAGCCAGTAGAGGAGGAGACCAGTAGAGGAGGAGACCAGTAGAGGAGCCAGTAGAGGAGGAGACCAGTAGAGGAGGAGACCAGCAGAGGAGGAGACCAGTAGAGGAGACCAGTAGAGGAGACCAGTAGAGGAGGAGACCAGTAGAGGAGACCAGCAGAGGAGGAGACCAGCAGAGGAGGAGACCAGCAGAGGAGGAGACCAGTAGAGGACAAGGCAAGGGTGAAAAACCTGTACACTGTACATCCAGACAAAGGTAAAAAACCTGTACACTGTACATCCAGACAAAGGAAAAAAACCTGTACACTGTTTATCCAGGAAAAAAATTGTTGCGTTCAGCTTTTAAAATCCTGTGAGACATGTTTGGTTAAGACCACAATTCACATTTCGTCTCAACAGGTGGGATTACATTTGTTGTTAAACAAGATGGTGAAGTGGTTGAGGTATTGTGCGCTCAGCCACTTCACCATTTTGTTGAAAAGACGTATTACGAATTTGGCCTGAGTATGCACTCCCACGAGATAGGAGTATGTTCCTTAAAACGAGATGGCAAGATGAAAATGCTGACCCTCCTCAAAAGATAGGTGAAATGTTGACTTTGATATTTGCTTGTCTATCAGCCAGTGGAGGTCAAAATGTTGTTTCCACGTAGGCCATCAAGTTCAAAAAGATGTCCTTTGGTATGGACAAGCTGGTTGTCAGTCACATCCACCTTGAATAAAACACCATTTAGTCATGTCATCAAATTGACCTACATATGATTTAGTATACAGTACATTTAGTTGACCCTTTGTCTGTGTAGTAATGTTATATTTAATTTAGTAACACAACTCTTCTAAATAATGAGTCACTACAGTTATTACAAGTACTATCCATGGATCAAGCCACATCATGTAAAGTGTGACCAATAAATTAGTCCATTCTGGCGTTTCAACACCAAATTAACACGGCACTTCTGTTTCAACTCTTACTCTTCACTGTTACTTATGCTGGTGTTAGAAATACATCACTAAAATGAAAACATGCGGTATATAAACTAGCTAGCTAGCTAGAGATTAACATTTGACTACAAATAGTTACACAACTAACTAGCTTGTTAATTGGGTTAAGAGTAAATTATAGGCTACAGACTAATATGAAGTCAATTAATAACTGACAATGGCATATATTCTCATGTGAAAAAGATCGTTCTGTACTTACCAAATGATCAGCTGATATGTTCTCTCTATAAATAGTGATTTGCAGGATTTGAGAGGAATTCAAACAACCCACGACCCTCTGACTCTGTAGCTTTGCTCCGTAGCTTGTAAACCAACACGTCCCACAGAATTGTTGAATTGAACGTAATAAAAGTCAAATGCTATGACATCATCATAATCTCCATAGACTTCCCATTTACAGACAACACAGAATTCAAGTCTTCCAAGACATTCATTATTGGCTCTTCACACATTGCCTTTCCTTGTGTCAGGCTCATCATGGGAAGAGCCCATAATTAGTCATGTTGTTTCCATGTAGGCCATCAAGTTCAAAAAGATGTCCTTTGGTACGGACAAGCTGATTGTCAGTCACATCCACCTTGAATAAAACACAATTTAGTCATGTCCTCATGACTAAATGGTGTATCGCGCATTTCTCACAAGATGTGACTCAATGCGCTTCACATGATGACAGAAAGGTAAAAAAACGGTACACTGTGCAGCCAGGAAAATTCCCTTGCAGCCCTCTACTCATAGAGCGACTACTACCAGTTTGCCTACCAGCACACACAGCGCCACCCAAACCAGCCGCCCCACACACCCGACCCGCCCTACCACCAGCACACCCGGCCCAACCAAGCACAGACCATAATAGCCCCACACCAGGCTAGCCAAGCAGGTGCCCCAGCGGCAGAACAGACCAGGCACCCGAGGCGGCTGGGGGCCCTCAGAGGAGATGCCCGAGGACCTCCGGCACATAGCAAGCAAGCAAGGGCGAAAAACCTGATGATCACATGATCCGCTGATATGTTCTCTCTATAAATAGTGATTTGCAGGATTTGAGAGGAATTCAAACAACCCACGACCCTCTGACTTTGTAGCTTTGCTCCGGAGCTTGTAAACCAACACATGTCCCACAGAATTGTTGAATTGAACGTAATAAAAGTCAAATGCTATGACATCATCATAATCGCCATAGACTTCCCATTTACAGACAACACAGAATTCAAGTCTTCCAAGACATTCATTATTGGCTCTTCACACATTGCTTTTCCTTGTCTCAGGCTCAGCATGGGAAGAGCCCATAATTAGTCAGAGTTGCATTCTGGTTGTAAAGACCACAATTCACATTTCATCTCAACAGGTTTGATTACATTTGTTGTTAATTAGGCTATTCAAGAATTCTTCAACCTCAGGCACAGAACAGTGAAATATCAGTTTCATTTTTTTTTTTAAAAAGAAGTAAATATCGGCAGATGTCTGTAATCTGAAAATGTTTCCATTTTGTTGATTATCATTATTTAAAAATAATTGTAATAAATATTGCAATAGCCTATTTAACAATTGACAGCGCTAAGTACATTCATCATGGGTAGGCTTATCTTTACCTTCTGTATCATACAAACTATTCTGCCATCTATACACATGTTCTGAAAGGTTTGAGCTCAGCAGAGAAGCTGTGGTAACACCATGTTCCTACCTGATCCCTGGTGATTGGCCACATCTATACAGTGTTGAATACCTCTACCAGTTGAGAAGGTCAATCCTGTGACGATTTGTCTTTTCCTCATCATTCAGCAAGCACATCTTAACCTCTGATCCTCCACCTAGAAATATGGTAAAAATGCACCGCATAAGCCATTCTGATGCAGGTCATTAAGGAATCATACCCCACGATTTAATTAAAATAATAATAATATAGCCTAATAATTACATTAAAACAGCTATTAGAGGTCGGTACTGAATACGGTATGCCGGTCTAATTCAAGTCACAGCCAAGTGAAATAATCATTTGAAGTACTGTAAATTCTAAATGTGACCAGTTAGTGGGAACCAATGTAGGGTTTATACTCTAGGCCACTTCTTGTTAACACTTTTGTTTACTATTGCAGTAAATCTATAGGCGGGATTGATTAGGGTTTGTGTCAAAGTCGATAAGGGTTTGAACTGGAAATGTAACACATTAAAAGTGAATTCCTGTTTTCCCATACTGAGAATACTAAATAAAATGTGTACAATTGTTACAAATTGTTGACCGAGATTCTCTCAGTGAGGAAAATACAATACATCCGCTATACTAGGCCTACTGAATACGAACAATCAGCATTAGCGCAACAGTTTACATGATAAGTAGCCTATGTAGGCATGTTAAATTGAGTGGTCAAATGATCTGTTGCACCTGCTCATACCGAAAGATGAGTCCTGCTGGGATTTTTCCGACTTCATCTTCGTCCTCCGGTATCAAGAACATGTATATGGACTTCATAGTCATATTATACCGCACTTGCAATTCATTAAATTACCGGAAGACCCTGTTAGTGGTGCGTAAAAGTTTTGACCGACTATCACCGTTTCAAATCTCACTTGTTTTCCTTTAATTGGCCGTCTATGCAGCACCATTGTTAAGTGGATTTGTCGCACTTGCAAAATGCTGTGAAATGTTTGACGATAAAACATTTATAAACGTCAAATGTCAATATCCGTCATAATGCCCTATTTCATCACCTGTTTCCATGGAGCGGCCGTGATTTTCTGTGCGCTCTGTTGGTGCATAATAATAATAATAATATTAATATTAATATTAATAACAACAATAATAACGTTTATTTGTATAGCACTTTTCTTGCAAACATAATAATAATAATAATAATAATAATAATAATAATAATGACCTGCTGTATGCAGAGTGTCGTTATAAAGTTGGTACCGTTATCTTGATGGCGTAGCTTATATATTTGCCTATGTAGATACCATAGACACATATACCATGGCTCGATACACAATATGTTTCTGAAATTCATAAATTAATTGGATATGCAGACAAATAAAAGGACATGGCAACTTCCCTGTGCCCAGTACTGTCTAGTAGAAAGCACCACATGTTATACATTGTCTAACCATGTCCTTACCGTTACTACTGCACCATTGCTTGTCCCAGTTGAACTACCTTGCACAACAATACACAACACACATTAATCACACACACACACACACATACATACACAATAATATTCTTGCTCCAATAAACATTTATGTTTAAACGTGCCTTCTTATTTTTAGCTGAAAGTAATGGCTTTCTTCTGGTCACTCTTCCATAAAGCCCAGCTCTATGGAGTGTACGGCTAATTGTGGTCCTATGGACAGATACTCCAGTCTCTGCTGTACTCTGCAGCTCCTCCAGGGTTACCTTTGGTCTCTGTGCTGCCTCTCTGATTAATGCCCTCCTTGCCCCGTCCGTGAGTTTCGGTGGGCGGCCCTCTCTTGGCAGGTTTGTTGTGGTGCCATGTTCTTTCCATTTGATTATGATGGATTTGATGGTGCTCCTGGGGATCATCAAAGATTTGGATATTTTTAAATAACCCAACCCTGACTTGTACTTCTCAACAACTTTGTCTCGGACTTGTTTGGAGAGTTCCTTGGTCTTCATGGCAGTGTTTGGTTGGTGGTGCCTCTTGCTTAGGTGTTGCAGCCTCTGGGGTCTTTCAGAAAAGGTGTGTATATACTGACAGATCATGTGACACTTAGATTGCATACAAGTGGACTTCATTTAACTAATTATGTGACTTCTGAAGGTAATTGGTTGCACCAGAAGTGTTTAGGGGCTTCATAAAAAAGGGGGTGAATACATATGCACATGCCAATTTTCAGTTCTTTATTTTTAATTCTTTTTTTATATATATATTTCTCATTTCATTTAAAAACTAACACTATTTTGTGCAGATTCATCAAATACAATTCTGATTAAAAAATGTTTAAATTACAGGTTGTAATGTAATAAAATAGGTAAAAAGCCAAGGGGGGTGAATACATTTGCAAGGCACTGTACATACATCCAGACAGACACACCCATTCCCAAACTTTTACTTTTATTAAAAGTCATAAAAGAGGGCACAACATTTACAAACAAGCATGGGACAGTTCAGTAGCTCTTTGTGGTCTCGTATGCGTCTGGGAAGGGGTGCATGATACTGCTTTTCATGCAGTCTCTTCACCAAAGAGTGTCCATAAAGGAACGCTTAATTTAAATTCACGTGTTATCTCAATCTGTATATTAATTCCTGAACTTAATTTAATTCCTGGTTAACCATTACCATATTAAATTAACTAATTGTTCTGTGCAAACCTAAAGATACTATCTATCTGCCACTGAGTCTCAATGGCCTAGCTTGACTTTGACAACTGAACAAATATTTAAGTTGAATTTCAGTTGTGACCCTAAAAACATGTATTGGCCTAAAAATGTAATCTCAAACTAAACAACCTGTGGCAACTGTTCAACTGTTCAACATGTGGCCAGAGCCCATGACCAGGGGCAGGATGCCAGCGTTGGGTACCACGTTCCATGACAGGGTCAAGGTGATGTTCTTGTTTGCCCTGGGAGGAAAGAATACTTAGTTTAAAAAAAAATCACACTCACTCAAGCCCACACGCACACTTCAGATCTAGAGTTTATAGAGGCTACATGTCAGGGTTTTTCCTGGCTCAAAATGTTTTGTTTACTAAATCTAAATCTAAGTCTCTTTGTAGGATACAGGTCTACTCTGTATACTGCAAGTATATCTAGATGTATGATATATAATATACATGATAACATGATAACATATAGGATAACATGATAACGTTACAACCGGTTTCATTTTCAAGTTTTTGTGCAGCGGAAGCCGGCAAAGATATGAGCAAGTGCTCATATGACGTAAAAGTCGCATTAAACGCGACTTGACAGTTCAGACGGGGGGCGGGGGCGCGTTGCTAAATAGCAGATATGTGTCCTATTATGGCAAGCCGTTTTAACATTTATTAGCTAAATTTGACTAGTCGAAATTCGATTTTTACTAGTCTAAATTTGTATTCAAGATATCTATAACGTCATTCTGACTAGTCAAAACGACAGTTAGAGATATCTGTAATTCAGTTTTGACTAGTCAAAATGTAATTACAGATATCAGCAGTGATGTCACCGAAAACGACACTCAACTCGTCACACATCCTTAAATGACATTGCAGATATCTGTAATTCAGTTTTGACTAGTCAAAATAATAGTTGCAGATATCTCAAACGTCATTATGACTAGTCCGAATTGTATTGCATGACGATGCTCATGATGCGAGGTATCTCATGATATTGGCGGGACCAGCAAAGCATTTGATGAGTGTTGGCAGAAGCAATGGCGGTTGCTGTGGTGGATAGGATAGCGCGAAAATGCCATGAAATAGAGAGAATATATCATCAAGGGATTTGTGGTGAACGTGAGATTCGTTCACTAGATGCTTGTACTAGAAATCTACAGCGCAGTAATTGAAGCTGCTCCAGCGTTTTCTGACAACAACAGACATATCTGAAACGTCATTTCGCCTAGTCTAAACTCTAATTTAAGATATCTGTAATAACATTTCGACTAGGCAGAATGAAAGTTAAAGATATCACCAATTTGAGATATCAATCATTAAAAATGAATTTCAAGATATCTATAACTTTATAATAGATATCTACAATCGGCGACCTTGAGTGCCATGAAAGGCGCCATATAAATAAAATGTATTATTACAATTAAATTACGATTATTCCTAATTCCAGTTTGAGATATCTACAACTTCATTCAAGATATCTTCAACTTAATTTAAGATATCTTTAAGGACAATGTAGATATCTTGAATTAATGGGAATTAAAGATATCTTGAACTGGAAGTATGACTAGTCAGAATGAAACCGTAGATATCTGAAACTGTAATTACAACTAGTCATAATTCAGTTGCAGATATCGGCAATGTGAATAGCTGATATCTACAACTGAATTGTAGATATCTGTAATGACAAACCCCATACACTTGAATGGCAAAATACATTTGAATCTTACTAGTCAAAATATAATAACAGATATCTAAAATGTGAGTTTTGATTAGTCCAAATATAATTAAAGATATCTTGAATTTGAGTTTTGACTAGGCAAAATGATGTTGCAGATATCAGTAATGAATATCCATTGTAGCTAATAAATGTTAAAACGGCTTGCCATAGTCCGATATAATACCACCTCTGAACGCGATCCAGGTCTGATTTTAAAAAGTCAGATTTCATGTGATTTGCGCTATTCACATGGTCATGCATAAATCAGACCTGAGTCACAAAAAAATCGGATTTGGGTCGCATTTCACTGCCATGTGAACGAAGCCCTAGTGACCCTGCACCCTGCATCTCTTTTAACACCAGACAGTGAAAAGGCCAATTGAATTCATGTATGGTTTATCAGTGGGTACCCAGTTAAAAGCCATAACCATCAGACTGTATTCTGTGTGTGTATATGTATCTGTGTGTGGGTGTGTGTCTGTGTGCCTGTATAATATCTAAGCACCTGGTGGATATCAGTATCACTGTGAGTGCCTGTGAGTGTACATTTGTGAAAGTTGTCAATCAAGTGTATGTGTGTATCTTGTGTGAACCAGTTGTTGTGTATTTGTGATTGGGTGTGTGAACCCGCATGGTGTGCATTTGTGAAAGTCTGTGTGTGTGTGTGTGTGTGTGTGTGTGTGTGTGTCCAGGTCCCACTCTGTACCTCAGGCTGTCCGGGGGGAGTGGGAGGGGATGACAGTGATGGGGCCGTAGGGATGCCCCTGACACACACCCAGCTCTCTGCCAGTCACCCGCTCTGGACAAACACAGTGGCATACAGGTCAGAACACACCAGAACCAGAAGACCGACCCCATGTAGTAATAATTTTAAATTTAATAATTTTGCCATTTAGCAGACGCTTTTATCCAAAGCGACTTACAATTACGAATTACAGGGACATTCCCCCTGGAGTAACTGAGGGCTAAGTGCCTTACTCAAGGGCACACTAGTAGTGTTCAGGCGGGAGCTTCAGGCGGGATTTGAACTCACAACCTTCCGATCACAAGTCCAACTCACTATCCACTAGACCACCACTACCCCTATGTAGTCCTACAAGTGTCTAATGCCTGAGCTGAGCCCCAAACAGTGGTCCATCTTTGGTTGGACAACAAAGTTCTATTCTAAAATAAATAAGGTCAGCCCACTTTTCAGGGCCAAAAGTGAAGTGGAAAGTAAAGTCAGTCTTTCCATTTACATTTTTGGAATTTAGTGGACACCTTTTTTGGTAATATACAGTTGAGAAACTGAACAGGGGGATTCAGAGGTTTAAGGAGGGACAGTTAAGGTGTAGCCTGAAAAGATGAAGTCTATGGCAGAAGATAGGGAGAGACTCTGCAATCCTGACAGCAATGGGGAGCAATCTTCAGATTTAAATCCAATTTAACACGCCATTATATGGCACTCTATCATCAATTCAGTCATTCAACTCCTCACCTAACAGTTGGAAGAACATTTGAGCTGCAGTACTGCGGTCTGCATCAGGGGGCAGCAGAGAGTGGAAGTCCTCTTCCAATGACACCTTTCTGGAGAGGGAGATGAAGAAGAGGAGAGAGGAGTGTTTATTGTAGCATTGATAGTGGTTTACCTGTGGTTCTCTGATGAAGGGTGCTCCGTAGGGACGGGTTAGGTTGATCCATTTATCTATCAGTCAATCACGGACTTCCGCATCGATACAAAGATATCTAATCGACAAATCGAAAAAACCCATTACAAGTACTCAGTATTTGTGAGATTAAAAAATGCATGTGGCCGTGTTTTTTCATTCATTTACATAACAACCTCGCTGAGTTCATTCATCCCCTCTCAGTTGTTGCCATGGGCTATTGCCACTGCTCACGATAATGTTGTTCAATGTAAACTTTGCAATAGTAAATTCACATACCACCATTTGGCAACTGTAATACTTCAATACTTCAAAACAAAACACCCAGCGATCTCCAGTGATGCTGAGACACAGGCAAACTGACATGACTAACTTCACAGTTCAAACACAGACCTATGAAATGGTTATTTATTTTACATCGTGGACATAGATACGAGTTTGAATAAACAAGATAATTTAAGTCAGCATAAATATAGCATGCACGATCGATAAATGACATTTAGCATCCATCATCTAACTGATTGTGAAAAATGCAGTCGGACCCATCGACATTTACCTCAGCAGGCTCTCAGGGGTGAGCTCTGGTTCTCTCTCAGGGAGGTCGACACACTCCTCCACTATGTCCTCCATAGCCACCACCACCTCCTCTTCTATGGGAGACCTGCCCCCCCACACATAAACACACACACACACACACACACACACACACACACACACCATTATTAGGTAGAGTATCTTCACCCATTAGCCATCAGTTACAATTCTAAGAATTGACTTTTGACATGAAAATGTTAGTACACGTTGCTACTTGCCCTCTACACCCTGACAAAATGTAAAAAATGGCACCTGGGATTATGGACGCCAGATTAGATGTCAAGCCACTCCTACTAACCCCCCCTTTAAAAAATAATAATCTATATTTAATATTCAATTTATATTTCAGTCGCTCTCATCCTCTTTCTAGAGAGATAATGTTCACTGAATTCTTTTTCTCATCTCTCACCGTCTGCTGGCCGGAGTGTGTTCTTTGGACACTTCCTGGAGCTCTGAGACAGCTGAAAGAAACATGTGATCGATCAGGCTCATGATCAAGCCCACTGTAGTAGACAATTGACTATCTTCCCCAAGCACACCCCATGTAAACGGACTACAGAAACCTTAAGCTCCTAGCCACTTTACTACTGAACTATCTATTATCACTAGTTGCACCACTAGTGTATTCTGTCTTATCTGTACTATTGTCACCTTTATCTGGTATTATGCCCATTTTTTTCTCCATGTATGTCCTGTACTACTGTTACTTTCTTGAATTATGTCTATTGCCTTATGTCTTGTGCTGCAACATAATGTCAGGAACCGAAGCCTAAGAATGTTACTCTCTTACACTTGTGTAATGTGATGTAACAATAAACTTGAAACTTGAGATAGATCCCCTGGTGTCTGACCTGAGGTTTCAGAGGGGGCTCGTCCTGACTCCCTCAGCTCTCGTGTGACCTGTGTACAGAGGACACTCATCGACACATGCACTGTAGACATGTTGTGTCGTGACAGAGAATGTACTCTCAATAATCTGGATGAATCATGGGTCGACGTATATCAACAAACAAACCAACGTGGGGAACGGTGGTGGAATAACGTTGTAGCTTGATGCACTCGTCTTGCAATACTGTTGTTGAAGTGTGCATTGTCGGTGCTGTGTTGGTGTGTTATTGTAAGTGTACAGCTAAACTAGCTAGCTACATTGACATTGGGAATGCAGTTGAAGAAGTGATTCTGCATGCATGCAGGGTCATCATCAAAATGTCAACTATGGCAATGCATTTGAACATGCAAATAGATATGGATATAGATAGGAACTACATATCAGCAGCAATACTTTTGGAAAATATGATTTGAGCCTAGCTGAACACATCCCATATGCCAACAAAAACAAACAATACAGTATAATAACTCCTTATTTTGTTGGCAATGAAGAGGTGCAAATAAGCGTATTTTGTAGTTTTTGTCTGAGAAATAGTCCTAATTTGGCTACAATCTCATATCGTGAATCGTATTGAATCGTGAGTTGAGTGCATTGTTACATCCCTACTAAAAACTAATGTTCATTGATTGATGGTTGAATGAAAACAAATGCGGTCATAGTCAACAGAAATAAAGAATTTACCCCTCTCACGCCAGAGCCCCTCCTCTCTCTGTCCTTCTCCACCCCCATGTCTACGTCGACCTCAGAGTCTCCCCCCTCCCTGCTGCTCTTCTTCCTGAGGACAGCACACTGTTGCCATAGTGACAGGAGGTCAGGGTGGAGGTGAGCTGTGTTAGGGAAGAGGGTAAGGAGGGGTGGGGGTGGGGGCAAAGAGAAGATAAGCAAACTTGTCTTATCTTAATCGTAGTCATCTACTTATGTGATCGCTCTCTCTAAAAACGCCACAAGGGTTGTCTATCTATCCATCTATCCATCCATCCACCCATCCGTCCAATCGTCCCTTCCTGGGTCCATCTATCCATCATGGACTGAACTGCATACTTCCTCCCTAGACCGCAATGTCCACCAACTCACAATATATCATCACTATCATCTGCGGTGGCATATATACGCTGGGAAAGATCCATTATGTCTACCTCTGGGTACGCTGAAACGTCAGACCTTGTCATCCAAGTTTCTCTCAGTAGAGGTATGAGATACTCACGGCAGGCGGGGGCGCTGAAGAGCTCTCCGGGGGCGGCCGTGGACCGGGAGGCGGGGTCTATCAGCACCTTGGACTGGGAGAGAGAGACAGCAATACTAGGCAAAGAGGTCAACTACACTTCCTCAAGCACGGATCACCAATAGGCGGCCCGCAGGCCAGATCCGGCCACTCTATAATGTGCAGCTTTATCACACAGCACAATGCCACAGATGTCGCAAGTTTTGAGGGAGCGTGCAATTGGCATGCTGACTCCAGGAATGTCCACCAGAGCTGTTGCCGGTGAATTGAAAATGTATTTCTCTACCATAAACCATCTCCAAAGTCGTTTCCAATTCCAATTCTCGGACACACCTTTGGAGACGGCTTATGGTAGAGAAATGAACATTCAATTCACGGGCAACAGCTCTGGTGGACATTGCTGCCAATTGCACGCTCCCTCAAAACCTGCGACATCTGTGGCATTGTGCTATGTGATAAAACTGCACATTTTAGAGTGGCCTTTTATTGTGACCAGCCTACTGAACAGTACTTCCTTAAAACAAAACAAAAAGATCTATTTAGATACCCAGACAAAGATACTTGACTGATTTGAAGAATCAATCCTTCAGTGAATTCCTCTGGTGCCTGGTAGGAGGGTGGGTGGTCTTACCAGGGGCATGGTCTCAGCAAGAGGGTCCTTGATCTGCAACTGCATTGCCTCCATGGAGATCTGCGTGTGAGGGTCGGCGAAAACAAGCTGTCGCCTGCGACCCTGTCTCTTAGGAGAGGGGACAACTTCGGGGAGCTAGGTGTCGGAGAGAAGGAGGTAGAAAAGGATGTAGCGGCAGAGTGGAATGTTAGAGGTAGAGAGGAGAGAAAGGATGTAGAGGCAGAGAGAAGGAGAGAGAGGATGTAGAGGCAGAGAGAAGGAGGGAGAGGATGTAGAGGCAGAGAGAAGGAGGGAGGATGTAGAGGAAGAGAGAAGGAGGGAGAGGATGTAGAGGCAGAGAGAAGGAGGGAGAGGATGTAGAGGCAGAGAGAAGGAGAGAGAGGATGTAGAGGCAGAGAGAAGGAGAGAGAGGATGTAGAGGCAGAGAGAAGGAGGGAGAGGATGTAGAGGCAGAGAGAAGGAGAGAGGATGTAGAGGCAGAGAGAAGGAGAGAGGATGTAGAGGCAGAGAGAAGGAGAGAGAGGATGTAGAGGCAGAGAGAAGGAGAGAGGATGTAGAGGCAGAGAGAAGGAGGGAGAGGATGTAGAGGCAGAGAGAAGGAGAGAGAGGATGTAGAGGCAGAGAGAAGGAGGGAGAGGATGTAGAGGCAGAGAGAAGGAGGGAGAGGATGTAGAGGCAGAGAGAAGGAGGGAGAGGATGTAGAGGCAGAGAGAAGGAGGGAGAGGATGTAGAGGCAGAGAGAAGGAGGGAGAGGATGTAGAGGCAGAGAGAAGGAGGGAGGATGTAGAGGCAGAGAGAAGGAGGGAGAGGATGTAGAGGCAGAGAGAAGGAGGGAGAGGATGTAGAGGCAGAGAGAAGGAGGGAGGATGTAGAGGCAGAGAGAAGGAGGGAGAGGATGTAGAGGCAGAGAGAAGGAGAGAGAGGATGTAGAGGCAGAGAGAAGGAGGGAGAGGATGTAGAGGCAGAGAGAAGGAGAGAGGATGTAGAGGCAGAGAGAAGGAGAGAGGATGTAGAGGCAGAGAGAAGGAGAGAGGATGTAGAGGCAGAGAGAAGGAGGGAGAGGATGTAGAGGCAGAGAGAAGGAGGGAGGATGTAGAGGCAGAGAGAAGGAGGGAGAGGATGTAGACGCAGAGAGAAGGAGGGAGGATGTAGAGGCAGAGAGAAGGAGAGAGAGGATGTAGAGGCAGAGAGAAGGAGAGAGAGGATGTAGAGGCAGAGAGAAGGAGGGAGAGGATGTAGAGGCAGAGAGAAGGAGGGAGAGGATGTAGAGGCAGAGAGAAGGAGGGAGGATGTAGAGGCAGAGAGAAGGAGAGGGAGGATGTAGAGGCAGAGAGAAGGAGGGAGAGGATGTAGACGCAGAGAGAAGGAGGGAGGATGTAGAGGCAGAGAGAAGGAGAGAGAGGATGTAGAGGCAGAGAGAAGGAGAGAGAGGATGTAGAGGCAGAGAGAAGGAGGGAGAGGATGTAGAGGCAGAGAGAAGGAGGGAGAGGATGGAGAGGCAGAGAGAAGGAGGGAGAGGATGTAGAGGCAGAGAGAAGGAGAGAGAGGATGTAGAGGCAGAGAGAAGGAGGGAGAGGATGTAGAGGCAGAGAGAAGGAGAGAGGATGTAGAGGCAGAGAGGAGGGAGAGGATATAGAGGCAGAGAGAAGGAGAGAGAGGATGTAGAGGCAGAGAGAAGGAGAGAGAGGATGTAGAGGCAGAGAGAAGGAGAGAGAGGATGTAGAGGCAGAGAGAAGGAGAGAGGATGTAGAGGCAGAGGCAGAGAGAAGGAGAGAGGATGTAGAGGCAGAGAGAAGGAGGGAGAGGATGTAGAGGCAGAGAGAAGGAGGGAGAGGATGTAGAGGCAGAGAGAAGGAGGGAGGATGTAGAGGCAGAGAGAAGGAGAGAGAGGATGTAGAGGCAGAGAAGGAGGGAGAGGATGTAGAGGCAGAGAAGGAGGGAGAGGATGTAGAGGCAGAGAAGGTGGGAGAGGATGTAGAGGCAGAGAGAAGGAGGGAGAGGATGTAGAGGCAGAGAGAAGGAGAGAGAGGATGTAGAGGCAGAGAGAAGGAGGGAGAGGATGTAGAGGCAGAGAGAAGGAGAGAGGATGTAGAGGCAGAGAGAAGGAGGGAGAGAAAAAATAAACATCTACAAACAAAGCTGTGTGTATGCATGGTTGATGAATGAGGCCTATTGAGACACTACAGCGAGTCTGTGACGGTAATAGTATAAGCGTGTAACTGGCGACCGTGAAAAGAAATAAACAACCGTCAAACACTTTATTACATACATTTCCGCCTATCTATCAAACTGTCTCCACCCCCTCTAGCACACTATCTCCCTTCTAGCCCTTCCAATCCTCTCCAACCTGACATTTTTTGTTAATTTGTAATAATAATAAAAAATACAATTACTAATAATAAAGTGTTATAAAGTGTTATTTAACAGTTATTGGAATGTTTGTGTCCAGGTAGAAGACTGGAAATCTGGAAATTAATAAATTCTTTATTCACGATGTGTCCTATTCTCCAAAAAAGAAAAGAAAAAGAAAAGTGCTTCCTCTTTTCTTTCACTGTGCTCAACGCATAACTCACTGGGAACTTCAGAGTGTATATCTGGTACATCATTGTTGTGACGGTAAGACTGTGTGTATATATGAATGGCTGAAACGAGGGCTACGACTATTACCAAGTCTATCGCTGGGTTTATCCGCAAAGACCTTTGCCCGTACAGTGTAGTCGAAAACGAAGGTTTCCGACGAATGCGCCATAACACTGGCACCAATATATGAAATACTGTGTCAAAAATATTTAACTGAAACGGCTATTCGAGTGTTGTATGTAGTTCTTCCTTTAAACATTTTAACTCCTGCTTTCTGGGCAGTTAAGCCTTCTGGCACTTTATTTTGTATGAATGATGGCAGACACACATGGACAAGTTGCAGAAGAGTAACCTTAGATAGTCTATTAGGCTAGGCTGATGACTGTAACTGAATGTAACTGTCTCCATTTCTCACACACACACACACACACACACACACACACACACACACACACACACACACAAGCACAAACACACACACACACACAAACAAACATACATACACACACCTCTCCACAAGAGCTCTCCGGCGCTCTCTCCGGCGCTCTGTCCGGTGTTCTCTCTGGCCCTCTCTCTGGCGATCTCTCTGGCGCTCTCTCTGGCGCTCTCTCTGGCGCTCTCTCTGGCGCTCTCTCCGGTGTTCTCTCTGTCCCCTTCTCTGACTCGTCCTCTCTCTCTGAGGAGTACGGGGCCTCTAGTGGCATCTCCATGGGCTGGCCCGTTTCCTTGTCCAGCAGCCACACACTGTCCCCCACCACCACCGTGTCCTTCAGCCTGGACATGCACACACACACACACACACACACACACACACACACACACACACACACACACACACAATGGTGGGTACTATCTTAATAACCATCTAGCTTCCTCATTTATTGTAATCAGAAAACACACACAGCAAAAATGAAGACTGTTCAAGTCCTAGCTGGACTTGAACAGTGACCACAGCCCTTGTGGCAGTAAGATCCGCCTGTGAAAGGGTCCCAGGGGACTTACTGGTCAATAGATGTCATGGCTCCCTCCTGGTCCCTTGTTCTCTCCGTCTCTCCCTCTCTCTCCCTTTCCCTCTCCTCAATCTCTGCGTCTGTCACACACACATTTTAATCATTTATTTCTGTCCACATAGAAACAAGTATACAAGGACACAAATACTGAAGGCACAGATGGGATGCATTCACAAACAGACATGGACAATGTCTTTCACATACAACAGGACAAGACTCACGGGTACAAGTAACACCGTCTCCGCCATATTTGGCGGCTGCCAATAATCGCAGAGACAGAGCAATACTTGCTGAGCCTTTTTGCTTCTCCCTTGGACATTCCCAGTAGACACACACACACACACACACACACACACCTTTTCACTCCTTTCACGCTAACAAATGTCCATATCGATCGCCTGTCATTACTTAGAGAATCCTACTATCCTCTCTCATCTCTCTTACCCCAGTCGAATAGGTCTGGCTGCTCCAGAAGCAAGTCGATCACTCTGCCTGTGGCTTCAGTTAGCTCCGCTCCCTCAAACTGATGGAGAGAGACAGGGAGAGAGAGATAAGTAACCATAAAAAACCCAGCTCAACACTTGTGTCTTGAGCCATTCAGTGGGGAACAGTATTCTTACGTCAACATCAACGAAATACAACATCAAAATATAAAACACAATTTTGGATAAAAACAGTGCTAATAACTTAGTGAATCTTGATTTATTATTCAGCACAGTCTATGGCGGTGGTGGGTAAGGCTAAAACGTTCATCCTACGTTATTTGGCGTTCAGGAGACCTGTAAAGAATGGGATGGGTAATGTTTTGTATCTTGCTGTTCTTGTTTTGGGGATCTCAGTTGGGTAGTTTCTGATTTGGCGATTTGATATTTGGGCTCTGGTAGGTGGCAGCCAGGTTCTGAAGGGGGAATTCAGAAGACCCAAGGCAAAGTCCTTGCACAGTGTATTTCTTCTGTCTTAAGTATGTTGCATCAGGTAAGGGACTACTGTTGTTATCAGGCCAAGAACCCACTGGTCTGATCCCATAACGTTAATGGGAGACTGTGGTATCAGTCAATTATTCAGTGCAGGAGTGCCCGTGTGTTTGGCTTGGTAGGCCAAAATGAACCCTGAGTGGTTAACTGTGGGCCAAAAAACCCTGACCATCCATTACAACGAATACTTGAAATTGCCCATTTGGGAGTGCAATTATTCATATTATGATTTTATTACTAGTGACTAGTAGTGACCACTACTAGACCACATATGTGACATGTTCTAATGCTTTGATCCTCATATGTAATGATCAGACTTTTCTTTAGAAAAATGTGAATACAATTCCTTGTTGTTGAAAATAAATGACACATCACTAGTCAACTAATGCAGCTTGTTTTGTGAGCCTGCTAAGTATTGTCATAGTTTAACTAGGTAGCAGTGGGGATTACTCACCGAATCCATTGCGTTGCAGTATTTTGGCTTGACTAGCGAGTTTGTGTTGTGATTCTCAACAATGTTGAAACGTAGTTCCGTGTTTCAAAAGAAAAGTCAGAACATTTTGACTGGTCGCCGATATGAGGACCAAAGCATTAGAACGTGTCACATAATGTTGCTGGTGAAAAGGTCTGTATGTCGGCGATTCTCACGTCACGCAAATGACCTTTTTAAAATATATATATAAATGTGAAGTGTTGAAGTGTTGAAGAGCCCACTCGATATAATAATAATAATAATAATAATAATAATAATAACTTGCTTTAATCATTATATAATAATAATTTAATTATTGAGTCATTTAAAGGCAATATTTAAAAGATGGGTTTTTAGTCTTGACTTGAAAATATTTGCTGAGGTTATAACAAACAACAGTTTGTTACTTATGATTTGTGAATTGTATTCACTACATCATCTGCCATGGACTACTAGGTAAGTGATAGATGGCTTGTAAACAAACTTACGTTTTAGGACGTGTGCAAAAGCAAGGACTGTGTGATCATCTAATTATGTGGAGTTATGTGTTTTTAGCATGTTGATGTTCAATCAGCATGTTGTGATGTGATGCTACAAATGCAGTTAGGTGTTCATAGTGATGTTCCTTGCTAGCTACTAGCAACTGTTTTGCGTGTGTTTTGATTCAGAGCGTCTTTCTCCGGTATTTGGTTTGAGGGGTACCAACATTCAAATAAGCATATCTTCTTCAACTAGATTTCAGATGTCAATGTATGACACATCGTTTGAAAGCTTACAATCTGCACTTTCATAATATGGAAAAACAGTTCAAACGAATGAATTTCAAAATGACAATTTTCGATGCTAATCCAAGAACCCTCTCCCAGGCCCACGCCTTCACCTGAGTGAAGTGAAGCATGACCGGCTCCGGCTCTTTCAGGGTGATGGCTTCTGGCGTGGATTGGTTCAAACCTGAGGTGAGAGGGACATAGAGACAAGAGAAGGAAAAGAAAAAAGGGAGAGTGGAGGAAAAGTACCAACGTTAGAGACGCTGATCTCTTGGTGAAGATTTGTCATCTGATCTCAATAACAGACTATGTTTTAGCCCTGTCCGGAAGCAACGGTGTGCCCTTGAAACTCGTAAAGATCTTTAGAGGATTTTACAAGTGGAAGCAATATACCTATTCCATTCTGTCACATCCACACATGCTTATATTAGGGGGGGGCAACTCTAACATGTCTTATTATCTTTCTAGCGGAAACTTCTGGTGAGTATTTTGACCTTATTCCCACTTTCTGTTTCAGTCTGTGTCTTTTTTTTTGCAACTCGAGAAAGAAGCTTCTTGTAGAGTTGCAACTAGTAGAGGTTGGCTAGGAATTGACTCACCCTGGCTAGGAATTGACTCACCATGGCTAGGAATTGACTCACCCTCCCCCTCCGATGCGGTTCTGGAACTGACCACTGGAGAGCGCTGTGTAGTCACAGCCGCCATAATCTGCATTGGTTGGGGAAGTAACAGAATCGCCATAAAACAAGGTCAATCAATATACCACCTTTTCTGTGTGCTAAGCCTTAGAATAATGCTTTGTAAATACATTTGATGAATCAACAGAGAATTTGAATTCTAACTCTAATTAAAGTAGAGAAAATGTTTTGTTGTTTGTTAACGTTGAAAGTACCTGAGGGATCCTGTAGGGACTGGGGAGCTGGTCTCCTGAGCCCATCACACCAAAGAAGGGGTCTGGAGCCCCCTCAGCCTCCTCCAGAAGGAACAGGGAATCAGCCACGTTCAGGGCTAGTCTGGGACACAAAAGGGCCAATGTTAAATGCAAAATGGCTGCTATGCATTGCCCAGGTGGGTCTGACACATAGGCAGGGAGTGGGGTGAGATGTCCTCATACTAGAGCATAAGTGTAAGCATAGTTACAAGCTTATGTTTGAGTTTATGGTTAGACCGAGGCTACAGGTAGGGTTATAGGCTGCTCATCCGGTTAGACTGAAACGTTATCCCTAACCAAACATAAACTTACTGTATACCTAACCACAACCTTTACCCTGAAGATAACAATTTCTTACAGTAAGCGTGTTGTGTTTCTGGGTTACGGGACTGATCTTTATTTATGATGGGGGTGGTACACGGATGGATTTAACCTCTAAAATACCAAAATTGACGACCCTCCCCTTACGCAAAATATATTTTCGCATAGCCCTCGAATACTTGAAAAACATACATTGGCTCTCCCCCTACAAAGATGAATGATTAAAACACAGTGGTGTTGCCACACGCTGTAAACATTTCAAGGCAAATTAAACTATATATTTAGTAATGATAGAGTAACTACCTTTGATCGACAACACTATTGTTGTTAAAACTAAAGCAAAAGTGAAAGCGTTATGATGTTCCTTTTGACAAGAATAAACGTGAGTCGGGTTGTGATCATGCAACACAGCTCCATACTGTTCAAGAGTCCTGGGGAGAACCCTGCTGTCCATAGTGCCGTCATTTCAGCTAAACAGCTATTACAGAATCATTGGCGATTCATAATCTATATTTTGTACATTTCATGCAATTCCACAGCAACATTTCTAAACACTGGAGAAAAACCTGCCATCCTGCATCAATTTAGTGCCATACCAAGGGCCTATATTTCACTTTGAAGGAGTCAGTGTTGCACACAAGATCTAGATCGATCAAGTGTTTCATAGGCACTACTACACACATGAAATTAACATAGTACATGTTGTTTTTGATTAAATAATTTTCGCCCTAAAGTAACCTAGCTTTTAATTACTTTACTTTGGCTGCGTTTTTTATTATTATTCTGAAATACTGTACACATCTCAGCAATGACAGTTGGATTTGTAAAGTGTTCTTCATACAGAACAAACAACAGAAGAAGAAAAAAATAAGCCTTCTGCATATACTCTACACAAAGGCCACAAGACCTTGTCAACATCACAGGTAATGTTCTCCCTGGCCAAGCAGAGGGGAAAGTATCGCCTGGCATGACGAATCCAGCCCTGATATACTTCAGATATATTTCAACACAGGAGAGCTCACCTTTAGCCCTTATTGCTTAAGCTATGATTGCTAATTCAAATGCAATAGGTGTTTGCCCATATGGAGTGTGATTGATGTTTTGAGTTTAGCATTCTGAATGGTAGTGTTTTCCATGTGAACACAAGAGATTTTATCAAGGAAGTGTGTGCCAAATGTAGAGAATTGTATTTAGTGTTTTGTTAACTGGGTGGTTTAGCGTGGCAAAATGAGTGATAAGCAAGAAATGTGTTTGTCAGAATTGGTGTGAGATAAAATACACCAGTTTCAGGTTTTGGTCATTGTGTTTGAGGTTTGGATGTTAGTGTTAAAGCGAAAACCTGTAAACACTTTATTTATTTGTTGTTCGACCACTGGTTGGTTTTGTGGCGCTGTTCCGACTTTCAGGACTTCAGAAATCGACAGTTTGTCTTGCTTATGTCTTGCTTTCAGACAGTTTCTTTCTTCAAACTGATCACTGTTGTTTTCATTCTCGAACTGCTATCACAGAATTCTTGAGATCACTTTAGTACGGAGCCCCCCTGGGGTCACATAGTAGGAACAAATTATTTGATGTGTGAATCCGTTCCCTCGGTTAAGTAAATCTGTTCCCTCGGTTTAGTAATTAGTTAGTTCGGTTTAGTAATTAGTTCCCTCGGTTTAGTAATTTGTTCCCTCGGTTTAGTAATTCGTTATGGTTAGGGTTAGGCCCTACGAGCCAGAACGATCGCAAGGATTGTAACCCTAAACCTAACCCTAACCCTGACCCTAATCCTGGTAGGGCCTAACCCTAACCCTTGGGACCCCAGGGGGGGTCCGTACTTTAGCCTTGTGAGAGGAAGGGGAATTAGCTCAAACACACAAAACGAGCGGCTCTTCAGATGTGCGATGATCCAACACTCGTTGTTGGTCAGTGGTCCACTGAATGAATACTACTGTGTATTTCCACCGTATTTCATATTTAGTAACATGTAAGCAAAAAACAAAGTTGTCAGAAGCAGGATTTGAACCCATGACTCCAGATGAGATTGCAACCTGAACCCAGTAACTAATATAGAGTTCTGTATATACCGTGGTAATATGATTCATTCGCGTATTATAATTATAATTTTTTACCGCGTAAAGGTTTGCCAAATTAACCGCGATCGTTAACGAATAAACTAATATTTCCCTTTTTAGCTTTGAGAACTTCTGAGAAGTACAGCTAAAACAAACCCTTTACTCTGAGTGTGTTGAGGGGAGACGATGGTAAATGCCTACTCTGGGGCAGGTGTGTGGGTGACATTGTGTATGTGTGTGTGTAAGCGTGCATGTATGATGTGTGTCCCCTGACCTGTCAGGCTCAGGCAAGTCGATGCTTATGTGTATCTTGGAGCGCAGCAGGCGCTCGATGGTCTGCTGAATCTCATCTGGAAAAGAGCAGGGAAGTTACTACAGTATATCATGAGGTCAAGGTACTGTGTGACATCACATTAATTTTACAGGCTGCACAGTTACCGTGGTGATTCTGCGTGGGTGACCTGGAAGATGATGTGATTCTGCATCTACAGTACCATCACAACTAACTTTGCTGAAGTGTTTATGGTTTATGCTGCATTCTGCGGTGGAGGAGGTCATACATCTGACAGTTTGGCTGGTAACGAAAGATAAACTACTACTACGAATTAATTCTGCTAAATGGTAATAAAATAAAAGGTATTATTGTGTACCAGAGTGTTTTGAAGAGACGGTAAGCCTCATCCTTTAGTGAGTTGTATCTACCTCTAATGACAATGTGCTGCATGTGCTGTGTTTTATCAATGAGTGTGTATGGAGGTGAGTGCGTGTAGTAGTAGGTCCTGTGGCTTTGGTGGTTTGTATTTCAGATCAACCAGTGCCCTTCACTGTGCAGCTGTCAGACCTGATTACTTTACCTTACTCTCATTTCTGTGTGTATCGACAGCAGTTCTTTCCACAATGACATTTGTTATGCCCTTCATTTCAGGGCATAAAATGCCCTGCCTTCCCCCAGCCCCACTCCCTCCCTCCCTCCCTCTCTCACCCAGAAGAAAAGCACACTGGCGGTGGTAGACGATGACTACGCCGTACTGGAGCTGGGAAGACAGGTAGAGGGAGAAGCGGGGCCGGGGGAGGCCTGGTTGGAGGGGAGGCACCCGCACCATCACATAGTCCATGATGTCATCACTAGGATCAACGTGACACATATCAGACACACACCCATCAACGATTCTGATCTAAAGCACCAGTGTGTGACCTTCAGACCTGGGTCAAATACTATTTGAAATCCTTTCAAATACTTGAGCGTTTACTTGAGCCTGTCTGGAGTCCCTGAATGGCATGATTTGCACTTTTGGGGATTATTCAACAATGGTTCAATTGCTCCAGGCGCCATCAGTCAAGCACAGATATTTGAAATATAACATGTGTTATTTAAACCTATGTCTGGTGGCCTCATGCTGTACTGTAAAGTCTGACACACAATGTACATCATTAAGCATTTAGCAGATGCCTTTATCCAAAGCGACTTACACAAATACATTTGTCTGAAGTAAGTGAATCATCTATGCATCAGTCATTACAAGAAAGTAATCTATGCTATGACCAGGGGCCATTGGCAGTTACAATGCAGGACAGGTAAGATGTAGTCTGAAGAGATCCGAAAGGTCTGTACAAGAATTAGTACTGCAGTGACAGAAGTTTCAATAAAACCATAATGCTAAATCAATACCTCGTATTCCCTCAGACAGTGGAGGGGATGGGGGGGGGTTTACATACCATGTTTTCCAAACATTGACCTTCAGAAGCTCCCTGCGTGTTATTCTGGTTCCTTTCGTGGCTGCCAACCTAAAACCACCCAGATCAGGCATGAAAATGGGTCGGGGTGAAAAAGGTGAGAAGGATACGAGACCCGGATTTTTAGTGGAAAAATTAGCTTCCATGTGCTCATATCTGATTTCTTTTAGATTTACTCTAGTGGTGGTCACATGCAGAATTACAAGATTGAAAAAAGAAAAAAAAGATGGATGTCTATTTTGGATTCAAAACGGCGAATTTCGCCGAAAGGTGAGCGATTATCATGCCTGTATATTACATTACCTCAGAATACCACCAACAACATCACATTAACTATGTTACATTACCTCAGAATACCACCAACAACATCACATTAACTATGTTTCATTACCTCAGAATACACCAGGAACATCACATTAACTATGTTACATTACCTCAGAATACACCAACAACATCACATTAACTATGTTACATTACCTCAGAATACCACCAACAACATCACATTAACTATGTTACATTACCTCAGAATACACCAGGAACATCACATTAACTATGTTACATTACCTCAGAATACCACCAGGAACATCACATTAACTATGTTACATTACCTCAGAATACACCAGGAACATCACATTAACTATGTTACATTACCTCAGAATACACCAGGAACATCACATTAACTATGTTACATTACCTCAGAATACACCAGAAACATCACATTAACTATGTTACATTACCTCAGAATACCACCAACAACATCACATTAACTATATTACATTACCTCAGAATACACCAGGAACATCACATTAACTATGTTACATTACCTCAGAATACACTAGAAACATCACATTAACTATGTTACATTACCTCAGAATACACTAGAAACATCACATTAACTATGTTACATTACCTCAGAATACACTAGAAACATCACATTAACTATGTTACATTACCTCAGAATACACCAACAACATCACATTAACTATGTTACATTACCTCAGAATACCACCAACAACCTCACATTAACTATGTTACATTACCTCAGAATACACCAACAACATCACATTAACTATGTTACATTACCTCAGAATACACCAGGAACATCACATTAACTAGATGGAACAGCCAACAGCATTGTAACATCAGGGTTCTTCCCAAAGAATGAAAGCGGTATTACATACAAATACATATCCAGCTATTCCTCACAGGTTGAACTGAAAAGGTGCAGGCTTTAGTTTCCAGTTGAGTTATATGAGCTAGATCCCTTTCAGTGAGGTTTTTATCAGAAGCTAGCTACAGAGGTAACTTGTTAGCATCAAGCTAAACTCTTAGCTAGCTACATGTTGTCATGGACTTACCAAATGGTGGAAAAGCAGCCACTGCGACGTCGAAGAACATTAGGATAATAAAACATTTCCTCACTCTCACAAAAGTGCCAACGTTGCAAAGGAAACGGGGTTGGTCGGTAGCTATCTCGGAATGAATTATTCGGGTTTCAAACTATGTGATGACTCTCCTAAATCCCCTCAGGAAAGTCCGCGAGTGAGGAGATTCCCGCTGGTGACAAAGACTGAATTACTACTGGTTATTACTGGTCCAATCAGCGATGAGATTACCTTCTGGTCCAATCAGATGTGGGATTACCTGTTTTGACCAATCGCCTTTCTCTACTTGCCTTAGATACAACAATCTGAATTACTACTGGTTATTACTGGTCCAATCAGCGATGAGATTACCTTCTGGTCCAATCAGATGTGAGATTACCTGTTTTGACCAATCGCCTTTCTCTACTTGCCTTAGATACAGCAATCTAAATATCTGTGACTGTAACCAAAGTGATAATAATATATACAACAGTTAGTTCCGACCAAGTGATTTGATTGGACAAGAGGCATTCCATGAGTTACGATATACAGTATAACAGCACTGGGACTTTTAACTATATGTTATGTAAAAAGGGTGACAACTGTGAAAGGGTGAAGAACTGTCCGTGTAGCTACAGTTCACAACATTTTTTTAAAGCATTCTTTAATTCATTATAATTATGCCACCTGTTCTAACAGCCACTGTGTGTGTGTGTGTGTGTGTGTGTGTGTGTGTGTGTGTGTGTGTGTGTGTGTGTGTGTGTGTGTGTGTGTGTGTGTGTGTGTGTGTGTGTGTGTGTGTGTGTGTGTGTGTGTGTGTGTGTGTGTGTGTGTGTGTGTGTGTGTGTGTGTGTGTGTGTGTGTGTGTGTGTGTGTGTGTGTGTGGGGGGGCACTTGATGCACTTAATCATTTTGAAAACGCGGCTGAAGAACCTCCGAACTCCTCCCTTCTTCTTCTTCGTCTTCAGTTTGGTGGCTTTATCCTCTGTGAAGGAAGGACAAGATACTTGAGTGTTCTTCCATTTATTAAATGATTAATGCAACTGTTACTTTAGACACAATGATTGGTGTGAGGGTTTTTGTTTTATGATGTTAACTCGTTGCGATTTTAGAAAATTAACAGTAAAAGTAACGTACCACTGGAATCAATAGCCATGAGCTCTGAGGGCTGTAAACAAACAGAGGAGAGCAGTCTAAGAGTAGGAACAGCAACACATTATTTCCTGTAGTGTCTTACACAGGAAAACATTAATGTTATTGTGATCGTGGCTCATTTGTAATACACTTAACTTTAATGCATCATCTCGTCACTGCAAAGGGCACTGATTTTATATTTTCATAACATAATTTTGTTGTCTTAATTATTTTGGGCCATGGCCTTGGTGATGGCAGAGAGAACATAATTTTTAGGCACTTCCTCTCCCGACTGGGAGAGAAAAGAGGCAGTTGCATTCTCCATCAGCCCACTGATGTCCCTGGCAGCAGCAGCCTCCCATGTCTTCTCCATGGTGGAGGTCTTCAGTTTGGCCTCTGACCTGTTCTCTGTTAAGGATTTAGGGTTAGGGTTAGGGTTAGGTCACTTCTATAAAATAAAAATAAAATATCTATAATAAATAATATTTAATAATATAATATATGCCTGTATGTTGTTATCTAAAATCCTAACTGCAGTAATGTGATGCCTTGTTCTGTGATGCCATTCTTAAGTGAAATAAGATTTTACAGTATGGGGCGGCTGTGGCTCAGGAAGTAGAGCCGGCGTCTAATGATCGCAAAGTTGCCGGTTCAGAGATTCAATCTCTGATTGGCCACGTGTCGAGGTGTCCTTGGGCAAGACACTGAACCCCAAATCGCTCCCAGTGAGTGGGCCAGCGCCTTGCATGGTACCTTGCCGCCATTGGTGTGTGAATGTGTGTGTGAATGGGTGAATGAGAGGCCATTGTAAAGCGTTTTGGAATATGGCACTGTATAAGTGCAGTCCATTTACAGTAGGCATGATGCTTCTGTATTACCTAGCCAGGAGATGTTCAAAGGCCATCTCTACGATCTCTGGGGAGAGATCTCCAACCAATCGAAATACCCTGGAGAGAGTGACCTCCTTCAGGAGTGAGGCGAGGACAGGAAGGAGGATCTTCTTGACCGCCTCCTCCGCAGCCGGTCGGGTCTTGCACAGGAACAGGTCCATCCCCTCCATGGTTACCTTCATGTGACAGACAGAGCGTTGACTCAAGCAAGCACTTTGAGGTTTGTCTCCAGGAAATAGCAGTGTGTTGTGTTGTCATACCGTTCTGCCCATCAGCAGTGAGAGGCGGTGCTCATCCTGGATCTCCCTGCGGACTTCCTCCTCCATCTTCTCCATTCCGAGGAGCGGCTCTCCAGAGCTGTGCACAACATTCCACATTATTTCTTGCAGGAGAGTCAGGGCACTAATATGTTAATAAAATGAATTTACTGCCTGTTATTGCTGGGTATGTCAGTAAACATGTTCATGTGTTGTCCTAGTAGGCTACTTACAAGTTCAAGGAGATGGAGCTGTAAGTTGGGCTCTTTCTCTGCCATGTCATCATACCTTCATGTGAATAAAATAATGTATCAGACTGCTATCCATAGAATATATCAACCTATCTATACAGTTTGATAAAATCTCTCACTCATCTTTGATTATGCAGAGGTGGATCTTAGACTTCATAGACATAGCCAGCAGGTTTATGGGAATTTTATATTTGTACTTGAATTTTGTCATTGTATTTCTCTCCTGAGTTTAAGTTTTTGTTACCACTCCCTTGTATTATTCCCTGAAATAATAATAAAAAATGTATCACAAAAAAAGAAATCACTCACTCATCCAGCAGGAAGGGCCTCTCCGTTAACAGCCAGTTCCTCATGTCCTTAGCTGTTATATAGGAGGGGACCTCCACCGGATGTTTCAGCAACATGAACGCCTTCATGAGCTTTTTCTGCAAAAGAGGGAGACACACATTAAAGTTTTAACAGTTTATCTCCTGTGCATTTGTGCCTGACTATTGTTTCAACTTACCTCCCCGTGGAATAGGGCTTCATAATCATAACCACCCTCCATATTAACTGTGGCCATGGTAACATAAGGGAGGGAGAAACATGAAAAACCAACGAGTTAAAACAGCAAGTAACTATAAAATATAGACACACATCAAAAATATTATACTGAACATGTAATTTCTGATGCATTGGAGGAATAAATACCTAATGAAGAACAATCAATAATGGTTATTGATCGTGAATACTTGTGAATACTAATAAAACGCAGTGACAAACGGATTTCGCTAGAGAGTCGAGTATATTCTGGCAGGTCAAAACTTCTGTGAGTGAACTTGACTATGTGCGGAATGTTAAAACATTGTGACTACAAGATTATGTTACTACACCTCCATCTATGATACATTATTGCGTGGGTCGCTGAGAGATTTATTATCATTGTAGGGTGACAGCGCCACTCAGTTGTAGAAGAAGGTTACTACACCCTAACTGGACTGAGATGCCTGATCTGTTTGAGGGGGATAATAATGACCATGACTCTTGGTTCTTTTATTTCCTGTCAGGTTTTCTTCATTGAGTCGCATCTTGTGAGAAATGCGCTATACAAATAAAACTTGATTTGATAGCAGAGGGTCTGAATACTTACGTACATATCAGTATTTATGTATTTCAATTTTAATAAATCTACTGACATTTAAAAAACCGTCTTTCACGTGTGCATTGTTATCACGTGTTCCGTTGCGCAGAACTGTTGCGCAGAATTTCACTGCGTGAAATGTATTTTTGTTAGCCTTTCTGTCAGACTTTGCCTCCATTGTAGTCAGTATAGATAGCACCGTTTTATTAATGACCCCCCAGGTGCGCTGAACAATTCTGGCATTGAAAATAGCACTGATATTTCAGACATCACCCCCCAACGCCACCCCCAGCGCCTGCATTTGAGCCAAGATTGGTTTTTACGCTATTAAATTAAAGCCAGATGTGTCTTAACCCTGTCTTGACTGCTTGGCCTTGGTCAGGCCTGAAACTCTGGGTCTGATGGAAATTGTTGTTTTTGGTGACAAAATACATCATGACCTTGAGTGATGCCCAATTAGCTTCGGTGTGCAAGTGGTTGAAAGGCTGCTGATGCAAAAGGTCATAAAACTGTACAGTATGACTCATCTCTCCTCTGCTTTCTCTCCTATCCTCCTCTCCTCTCCACCTGTCTCCTCTCCTCTCATCTCTCCTGTCGTCCCCTCCTCTCCTCTTCCCTCCTCTCCTGTCGTCCCTCCTCTCCTCTCCTCTCCTCTCCTTCACCTCCCCTCTCCTGTCCAACTGTCATCTCGTGTTCTCAGAGACTGTGCTGTGTGTTCAAGAGCTGGCGGTGATGAGGACACCGCTCTGAAACTCTGGGCCCTCAGCTCCCATCTGCTGGGCATCCACTGGAGATGAACATACACACACACACACACACACACACACACACACACACACACAGGCACGCATGCACGCGCGAGCGCACGCACGCACGCACACACACACACACACACACACACACACACACACACACACACACACACACACACACACACACACACAGATGTGCATGGACAGATTCACACCAGTACTAAACTATACATATACCATGCTGCTTCCTTCTGTCTGTTGCAATACTATGAATACTTAAGATAATGATATAAAAGTACCTACATTTAAAAGTGTGCACGATCCAGACTATAGTTTATCATTTATGGTTATTTAACTTAAACCCACGATAATGACGCACCCCACCACCACCACCACCACCACCACCACCACCAAAACATGTTTATGACGTAATCCGTTGAACCCATTTGACCTCTACCACATTGTGCTTTTTTACTGGTTACACGTACATGCTACATCTATGCCACTGTGAGCAAAAACCTCTACTCTCTTTCCAGACCATAGCCGCTTTGTGGTCAGGTATACAACTTTTATTGACGACATAGAATCTACAGACTACACTGTAGTCAGTCATGTCAGTGAATGTTTTGTATTGTATGCCCTCTACTGGTGGATGTGAGAATGACAGGAATTCATTATGCTGCTGATGTGTTTGTTGAAAGGGAGGTATTTGTCTGACAAAACTATGAAAAAAACAGAACACAATACATTTTAATAACTTTTTTAATTGCACACAATATCTCAGATACACGCTCAAACTACAAAGGTCCTTGCCAAATCATGTCTGCATAGGCTACAGATAATCATAACACAACAATACAAAAAAAAAAAAATCATGTAACATGTAAAGTTGAGGAAGCTAAAGGAAACAGACAATCTAGTAAGTTAGACATCAATATTGTCAGGTTGTGCCAGCATGAAGTAAGTACTGTACAAGCCTGAAGTGATTTTAACGTCACTCAAGTGACTAAACAGCTGGGGGGTATTCCACGAAGCTCGATAAAGTTCTAAGCCTCGAAAATGTTAGCTTGCGTTCGGTGCCATCAATGTGGTTCAAATAATTCGCTGCTTGGTTGAGCTCCTTCTGAGTCAGATATAATTAGCCTGGTCGCGACCAGGCTAAAACACAGGCTATGGTAAGACGCGCGTCAAAAAAGGCTCACAGGCGGAAACTACATCCCGAACGACAGTTCCTCTTTTAGGAAATTATTAGTTCCCACTTCACACGAGATAGATAGATGGATAGGTTGACTGTGTGAAAGATAGATAATTTGATATTTTGAAAGTGTGATCGATCGATAGATAGTTTGATTGTGTGATAGATAACTTGATATTTTGAAAGTGTGATAGATAGATCGATAGATCAATAAAGAAAAGAGTGTAAAAAAAAAGAAGTAATTGTCTCAACTTGCATTGCTGTCATCACAGCGGTCTGGCTGGCGTAGTGGTTAAATGTAAATAATAGAGCTAATGTATGTATGTATGTATGAATGTTATGGAAGTGTATTGTCTGTATTTAAGTGTTTAAGATGAACAATTGTTTGAAAGTATGGTATGAGGACCCCAGGAAGAATAGCTACTGCATATTTGCTGTATCTAATAGTGGATCCAAATAACCAAACCAAACCAAACCCCTCCTCCCCCTTACCTCCGATGGTGGTCTCCTGGAACTCGTCGAACTAGCCCTTGACGAAGCGCAGGACCAAGCTGGACTTGCCCACAGCCATGTCCCCCAGAAGCACGAGTTTGAACTGGCAGATCTTGGTCTGGGGCAGCGTGCCGTTGGGGCGACTGCTTCCTCTGGTGGTCATGATGGAGGAGGGCAGGTGGGGGGGGGGGGGGGGTGCCACCCGGGGAGGGGGGGGGAGCTCAGACAGACGGGACTCTGGGAACGGGTACTCTCTCTCTCTCTCTGCCTCTCTCTCCCTCTGGTCTCCTTTCGTCTCCTGTTCTAACTAGCTAGCTCAGAGGTGATTAGATGAGCTAGTCTGCTGCACACTTGCCAGCTAAAGAGCTAACTGGATGCACTTTATTATTTTACTTAAAGTAGATATACAATCTTTCTTATTCTGCTAGAATTGGGTTTCATGGTAATACCATAATGGCATATTTACAGTACATGGACAGTGGATTGAAGCATTGGAAATGTCTGTTTTTTATAGATGGACATACGATTTTTTTTCAGGTGAGAGTAAAGTCAAAATGACATTATCTGACTGCATTGCCCACAGCAATCCAATATTCAATTATAATAATGTTATAAATTGATATGGATCAATTTATACCTCTTATTAGATTATAAATACTCTGGTTCTTATGTTGGGGGCCACCCGCTGTGCCGATGGACCACGATGCCGACAGTTTATTAGCGGATTTCTGCGAGAGCTGACAAGACGGTACATGTGGGAAAACTAGGGTTAGGGTTAGGTGCAAGGGTGCTACGGTTAAGGTTAGGGTTAGGGTTAGGGTTAGGTGCTAGGGTGCTACGGTTAAGGTTAGGGTTGGGGTTGGGGTTAGGGGTAGGGTTGGGGTTAGGGGTAGGGTTAGGGTTAGGGATAGGATTAGGGTTAGGGTTAGACATGCCAGCATGTACCAAGTCGACGTAGCACCTAACCCTAACCCTAGTTTTCCCACATGTACCGTAACAGAGAAGCGGAGAGCATTCACATGCAGGGAGGGCTGTCGGCACAACGGTCCGTCGGCATTGATTGATTGAATTGATTGAAAACCTTTATTGTCCCCAATGGGGAAATTTTGTTGTCAAACAGCTCAGTTAGGGCAGAAAACATTCAATACAGAAAACAGAAAACATTCAATAAAATACATAAAACAGTGCAGGCTCAATAAGTAAAAAGTTCCAAAAGTTCCAGCTCCAGGAAAGTGGACAGGTAGTCAAGACCACATAAGTAGCCTTGTGAACCGATGGTTCTCGAGCCTAATGGCCCATAGGGCAGGATTTTCCTGTTTCTGTAGCGTGAGGCGGCTTGATGTACAAGTACACCCCCTGGACATGACGCTGGTATGTCGCAGGGTCTTACCCCCAACCAACCCTTAATGCTGAGTTATCATCACCGAGGGGGGGGGTTCCATGCCACAGTCCATGCCACCCCCCCAGGGCAGCAAACCTAGGGGAAACACTGAGAGCAGATAGATGAACTGTTCAGTGTCAATCCTGTAGAGATGGAGATGGAGGTTAAATCTCCAGAATAATGTCCAGCTACAATCGCAACAACATTCACAACATTTCTGGAGCCTGGTAGACCCAGACAACTATAAGAATATTCACCAAGCAGCCCTGAAAGTATTTGCTTTATTTGTCTACATACGTTTGCGAATCAGCTTTTTCTGATATGAATGTAATGAAATCTACATTCTGAACAAGCCTGACAGATGACCATTTAAATGACTCTATAAGAGTGAACCTAAGTGGATACACTCCAGCATACACAACTGTAGTAGACTCCATGCAGTGACAGTCATCTCACTAAGGGTAGGAATGAGTCAACACACTTATTACACACATGCACAATATTTTTTGAAAGAGACAAAAAGACAAAATAATTCGTTATGTGAATGAATGTAAGTAATAAGATATGAGTAGCTCTCGGCCACTTACATTTTTTCAAAGTAGCTCTCAGATGAAAAAAGGTTGTAGACCCCTGCTTTATGCTGATACATGCCTGCCATCTAGTGGACATTTAAGGGTACGACCAGGTAGGGGGATATTGCTTGTAACACAATCCTCATTCCTTCTCTCTCTAGTCTAACCTAATCCCATAGTAACCTTCATAATTCAGTTCTAGATATGTATTTTCTTTATGTGGCTAACACAACTCCAATTAAACTGCTTCATAAAGTTAAAGTTAATACATGTATAGTAATAAACACTTTAATAGTAATTACTTTGTTGTTTAGTATCAGGGAGGGAGGGAGAATGGATGACCATCTTTCTTCAGTAGGCCTACCATTTCTAGCTCATGTATATTTCTAATGATTCATTATATGTCTTGTACATGATTCTTGTTATGATTCTTGTATATGATTCTTGTATATGATTCTTGTTATGATTACATTTCTATTGGGATATTGCCTCAAGCATAGCTGTAAACATGCTTAGCTACTATATTTGTTGCTGTAATCGCAGTTGCTTCTAGCTATGATATTTAAGATCACTTATCTAGTTACACAATCTTCAGCATAACAAGTTCATAAGATATGAAAAATGCACAAGCAAAAGGAATGCAATCCAAATTATTTTTTATTCACGGTGGGCAGCAGCTCCGGCCAAGGCTGTTTGCAGTTGTGAGCGTCCTCTGGAGGACGGGCGCTAGAGACAGGAGAGAGAGTTCATATGAGCTTCACCAGGCCTATAGCTACAGAATAGAATACTTTATTAGTTTAGTTAGTATGTCCTTGGTCTATGTGTTCTATGTGTTGACTTACCTCTGCTGTGTCCATCGTCGTGAAGACGGTTACTGGGGGGACGGAGGCCGTCTGCCTGGACCGCAGCTCAGCAGCCCAAGGCTCTTCACAGATGTGAGCATCCTCTGGAGGCGGGAACGCTTCTGTTTCTTTGAAGCTCCGCTCTCCTCACAAGGCGGCGTCTCAGCTGTCACTGGGCTGGCCGCTAGAGAGAGGAGAGAGAGTTCATATGAGCTTCACCAGGCCTATAGCTACAGAATAGAATACTTCATTCGTTTGGTTAGTATGTCCTAGGTCTATGTGTTCTACATGTTGACTTACTTCTGCTGTGTCCATCGTCGTGGGCAACCTCGATGCCCTCCTGTCCTGGGGCTGGAGGCTGGACACCATCATTGATGTCCTCCGGTCCTGGGGCTGGAGGCTGGACACCAACCTGGTTGGTCCTCTTGCACTATATCAGTTGTTACAGAAGAAGAATCAATGACAGAACATATCTCTTAAAACCCCATTATTCCTACAACAACAATGCATAGCTTGTCTGCTGTTTTATGATAAACTGGTAAGACTTTACCTTTACATTACACTTCGTTAATGTGAAATTATGTGGAATGTGGCGCATAGAGAAGCAAAGAGGCGGGTTTGTTATTATCAAACTAGTAACTAAATTAGAAACGTTATGCTAGTTATTAATTAACGTTAATTTCGCAATGTGTTTCGCAATGTGTTTTTTCTCCAGCTGACGTTATGTTAGACTCTAGAATCATGGGCATCATTTATTTTGTAAATTGTTTTTGTCAAACGTAGCTTATTGTTGCCTATTAATTCTTGTACCTTACTCAATATCATTTTTGTTATATTTTTTAATTCTCACTGATTATTTTGGTGAAAGTTGTCAATTATTATGACAGAAATTGGCAGACCTCCTGCAGTACCTCTGCGGACCCCCGGTTGAAGACCACTGCTGTAGAGGATACAGGCCTGGAAGAGCTTTGAGGTTTGCTCTTCATCGATTTCGGAGGACTGCCGTCTATTTTCTTGGAGCCCTGAATGTTGAGAAAAGGTGCAAATGGAAATGCCATACCTGTTGCAGCTTATCAATCCCAATAAAGCAATGCAATTATACAAACTAAAATACTACACATATGAATATAAATGTGTAATTCTGTATCAATTAGTTAAAGACAAGGCAGTGTTATCAATTAACATTTTGAAAGATATAGATTCAGTATGTGTAATATACCTTCCAGCGAGAGAATAGTTTTCCCTTCTTTCCTTTCTTGGCTGCCTGTGCTGCACCACACGCACCAAGAAGCTCCGTCGTCAATGACGTCTCCAAAACATTGACAATTGCTGGATATTTGGACTCAGCCGCCATCTTGAGGCCTTCCTCACCACCGAACTGTTGCACAAGCTCCTTGTGAACATCCATGTAGATCTTGTAGATGTCCAGACCCCGAGGGTATTCCTGAGTCCGTGGGATGCGTGACGCTGCGCAGAAGTCTGAGAGGACCGACTCTGTGACGCGTATGCTCTTCTCATTCAGGTCTCTCGCAGATATGGCGGGAAATATATTCACCAGCAGTTTGGTGCAGATCCCTCGCACCAAGAGGCCATAATCCTCCTTGCCAAAGTTTGGCAAGACATGTGATACCCTCATATCTGGTGTCACATAGGCAAGGCGAGGTGAGTTTATTTGTAGCACATTTCATACAATAGAGGCAATTCAAAGTGCTTTACATACAGCATTGAACAATACCAAGAGGAGGATAGTAAGAAAATATATATATGTGTTACGGTACATGTGGGAATACGGTACATGTGGGAAAACTAGGGTTAGGGTTAGGTGCTAGGGTGACTTGGTACATGCTGGCATGTCGAACCCTAATTCTAACCCCAACCCTAACCCTACCCCTAACCCTAATCCTAACCTTAACCCTAGCACCCTAGCACCTAACCCTAACCCTAGTTTTCCCACATGTACCGTATTCCCACATGTACCGTAACATATGTTTTAAATTACAAGAATAGATATATATGGATAAACATTTAACAAGATAATTAATAAGATAATAGATAATGGATGAAAAGACATAGATCGAAGTGTTAGTGTTTAACCATTACTGTTGCAAAACATTTTTTTAGCTTAGATTTAAATATTTTTAGGGGCCTGTTTGATTTCTTCAGGGAGTTCCAGGAGCATGCGGCAGAGTGACTAAAAGCTGCTGCACCGTGTTTTGTTTTCACTCTTGGAATGATTAGCTGATTAGTCTACCAAGACCATTTTGTGATTTGTATACAATTGGGAGTACTTTGAATTCAATTCTCTGATAGGGCTTTCACACCGGCAAAGAACCGTGCCGGTTCGCGTTCGCATTCGGAAACCTCCGAACGTTGGCGCTGTCCGGCGAACGATACACTGGTATGAACGCGGGCTCGTTCGCCAGACAGCGCCAATGTTCGGCAATCTCAGGATTGGTGCAGTGTGTTCAAACTTCTTCGTTATATAGAGGGGTGAAACTAGATAGGGTTGGGCAATGCCTGTACCATTTGGGTCCTGCACTGAGTCCTCCTGAATAACCGTCCTTATAATAGGACATCCAGGATCAGGCGTCTGGTTAGTATGTCCTAGGTCTATGTGTTCTACATGTTGACTTACCTCTGCTTTGTCCATCGTCGTGGGCAACCTCGATGTCCTCCTGTCCTGGGGCTGGAGGCTGGACACCAGCCTGGTTGGTCCTCTTGCACTATATCAGTTGTTACAGAAGAAGAATCAATGACAGAACATATCTCTTAAAACCCCAGTATTCCTACAACAACAATGCATAGCTTGTCTGTTGTTTTACGATAAACTGGTAAGACTTTACCTTTACATTACATTTCCTTAATGTGAAATTATGTGGAATGTGGCTCTCTTATAAATTCACTGTATATTTCTGTTTTACCTTGCGCTTCACCATTGAACAGAATTTCCTGAATTTCCCTTTCTTCTTCTTCCCACTAGCATCCCTCTGAGGCTGTGTGACCGAGGCTGTGGAGGTGACCCCGGCCAGGCTCCCCTCAGTCTCTCGCTGGGCAGCGAGGGCCTGGCTCCTCTCCTTCTCCAGGTCGGAGTTGTCACAGACAAGACTCCTCTTCTCCTGCTCCATAACATGGACTTTTCTTTTGAGGTCTCTCTCTCTCTGTCTGCTTTCCTCCACCTCCCTGTCAAGCACCTGAGCCTTCTCAGCTGCCGCCAGCTTGTCCTCCAGGGCCTCTTTCTGCAGGGCCTTGATGTGGTCCTCTGCCTCCCTGGTGGCGTTGGCGGTCTCCAGGAGGGTCGCCTTGACCCCGGCCAGGCTCCCCGAAGTCTCTCGCTGGGCAGCGAGGGCCTGGCTCATCTCCTTCAAGACTCCTCTTCTGCTCAAGACAAGACTCCTATTCTCCTGCTCCATAACATGGACTTTTCTTTTGAGGTCTCTCCCTCTCTGTCTGCTTTTCTCCACCTCCCTGTCAAGCACCTGAGCCTTCTCAGCTGCCGCCAGCTTGTCCTCCAGGGCCTCTTTCTGCAGGGCCTTGATGTGGTCCTCTGCCTCCCTGGTGGCGTTGGCGGTCTCCAGGAGGGTCGCCTTGACCCCGGCCAGGCTCCCCGAAGTCTCTCGCTGGGCAGCGAGGGCCTGGCTCATCTCCTTCAAGACTCCTCTTCTGCTCAAGACAAGACTCCTATTCTCCTGCTCCATAACATGGACTTTTCTTTTGAGGTCTCTCCCTCTCTGTCTGCTTTTCTCCACCTCCCTGTCAAGCACCTGAGCCTTCTCAGCTGCCGCCAGCTTGTCCTCCAGGGCCTCTTTCTGCAGGGCCTTGATGTGGTCCTCTGCCTCCCTGGTGGCGTTGGCGGTCTCCAGGAGGGTCGCCTTGACCCCGGCCAGGCTCCCCTCAGTCTCTCGCTGGGCAGCGAGGGCCTGGCTCCTCTCCTTCTCCAGGTCGGAGTTGTCACAGACGAGGCTCCTCTTTTCTTGCTCCATATCGTGGAGCTTTTGGAGGAGGCCTTTCTCTCTCTGTCGGCCCTCCTCCACCTCCTCCCTCGCTCTCTCCAACTCCGCCTTTGCCAGAGCGCTGCTGGCCTTCTCCGCCTCCAGCTCAGAGTCCTTGGCCTCCAGCTCAGAGTCCTTGGCCTCCAGCTCAGAGTCCTTGGCCACGGCCCTCCACTTGGCCTCCACCACGGCCCTCCATTTCTCCCTCTTCTCCTCCAGCTTCCTCTGAGTGCTCCTGGCCTTCTCCGCCTCCAGCTCAGAGTCCTTGGCCTCCAGCTCAGAGTCCTCGGCCTCCAGCTCAGAGTCCTTGGCCACGGCCCTCCACTTGGTCTCCACCACGGCCCTCCATTTCTCCCTCTTCTCCTCCAGCTTCCTCTGAGTGCTCCTGGCCTTCTCCGCCTCCAGCTCAGAGTCCTTGGCCTCCAGCTCAGAGTCCTCGGCCTCCAGCTCAGAGTCCTTGACCACGGCCCTCCACTTGGTCTCCACCACGGCCCTCCATTTCTCCCTCTTCTCCTCCAGCTTCCTCTGAGTGCTCCTGCTCATGACTACGATATAAGAAACGGAAGGAAGAGAATATGAAATTACGTATTTTATATTTATATATTATTATTATAGAATGACTTGTCCCCTATGAGTTCATGGATGACTGTGAGGCTGTTTGAACTTCAAAAGTGACTGACGTATAGATATTGCGCGACATTGTGATCGAAGCATTAGTTGTAAGTAAGTAAGTAAGTAAGTAAGTAAGTAACGTGCCAACGTGCCAAAAATCTGTATCCTTTCCTTGTTGTATTTCTACCTTCCTAAATGATGGCTAGGACGTCGGGTTATAAAGCAAAAGCTTCTTTATATTAAAAAATCTGTTGGCATACACTTTCAGCACTTTCAAACAATAAACGAGTTATTGGATGTTCACTTTAATTCTGGACGTTACAATTTGCATTTCTCAAAAACCAACAAACTAAACTGTCAACTTCTATGACGTCTTGCCGCAAGGCCTTCTGGGACCAATTAAAGTGAATAATTTAACCTAAAAAGTTAAAACACTCTATTAATACAGGCGGGCCGTCAAGCCCATAGACTTTTACTTGTCAAGGCACATTTTTAAAGCGCAAATCTGTAATTCAAGACTCTCCGGTAATTTACACACAAGACTCACGTTGATTTCTACTCAGCGCGCGCACACACACACACACACACACACACGCACACGCACACGCACACGCACACGCACACGCACACGCACGCACGCGCACGCGCACACGCACACGCACACGCATGCACACACACACACGCACACACACACACACACACACACACACACACACACACACACACACACACACACACACACACCTCTGGGTTCTGCTCTGTGGGCCAGAGATTCGGTTAAGGTGATGTCGTCATCGGGAAACTCCTTTTCAAGCTGCCAAGCAGACTGGACATTGAAGTCATCTCCCTGGTTCTTCTTCTTATTTGGCATTTCTATAACTTTCTACAAACATCTGAACAAGGAAGAGAATGTGAAATGACGTATTTTATATTTATATATAATTATTATAGAATGACTTGTCCCCTATGAGTTCATATATGACTGTGAGGCTGTTTGAACTTCCAAAGTGACTGACGTTGATATTGCGTGACATTGTGATTGAAGCATCAGTTGCAGGAGCAACGTGCCAAAAAGCCATTCTCCTTTTCGTATTTCTACCTTCAAAAAATATGGCTAGGACGTCGGGTTGTAAAGAAAAAGCTTCTTTATATAAGAATCTCTGTTGGCATTGACACTTTGGATCACTTTCAAACAATAAACGAGCTAGACTTTGACACTCAGCGGAGTCAGCGCTCGCGCGCACACACACCCGCGCAGCCACATCCAGACCCCCGCCCCACACACACACACACACACACACACACACACACACACACACACACACACACACACACACACACACACACGCACCCGCGCAGCCACACCCAGACTCCATTTTTTAACATCTTTAAATCCATGAGGTCTAGGGCCTATATACCCATCAATAGTTCACACTGCAGCAACAGCAGCATCACATCCGAGACACAGTGCCAACTAAGTTACAGTAATAAATTATTACTTCATAAATTATCACTTCATAGATGTTCTACTACCAGTAGATGTCGCTGTTTGAACACATTCCTGAGACTAACATTCACATTTTTAGCAGGAATTTCACCATCACCAAACTAGTTAGCCTATTTACAACCTGTTACATAATCATTATCCAAAGATATCGTACTCACGTAACCTCTTCAGTGTCTCTGTACCAACTGCTAAAACCATCTGTTGTTCTACTCTCACCTTCTAGAATATCACCTGGCAACCCCATTATTGGAACCCTCCAATGATGTCACTATGACATGTAGCCTAATGTTACCATGACAACCCAGCAAAATGTAAACACAATTTATAATTTTCTGGGTTGTCAAAATGACATGGTTATTATTGCTAAAAGATGGAGGAAGTGTCATAACTGCAACAAGTTCCTCAAATTCATTGTAATAATAATAATAATAATAATAGTAATAATAATACATTAGACTTAAATAGCCCTTTTCTAGACACTCAAAGACGCTTATGTAGTACAACTACAGTAGGCTTTACATACATAAACATTTTCAGTGTTGAAAAAATACTATTAGAGGCCAACAAGAGTATTCAAGTAATCCACTCATGTGTAACCAAACAAGTATACAAACTTCTCCTTATCCTACCTAGTCAGCCCAAAGTAAAACTAAATGTTGCCAATGACACAGAGGTATTCTTTGCAGCATGACAGTGGGCTCAGAAATACATGAAGACTAATTTCCAAACAGTCTTGTTTACTGATGAGTGCCGTGCAATCCTGGATGGTCCAGATGGATGGAGTAGTGGATGGTTGGTGGATGGCCACCATGTCCCAACAAGGCTGCGACGTCAGCAAGGAGGTGGCGGAGTCATGTTTTGGGCTGGAATCATGGGGAGAGAGCTGGTAGGCCCTTTTAAGGTCCCTGAAGGTGTGAAAATGACCTCGGCAAAGTATGTAGAGTTTCTGACTGACCACTTTCTTCCGTGGTACAAAAAGAAGAACCGTGCCTTCCGTAGCAAAATCATCTTCATGCATGACAATGCACCATGTCATGCTGCAAAGAATACCTCTGTGTCATTGGCTGCTATAGGCATAAAAGGAGAGAAACTCATGGTGTGGCCCCCATCTTCCCCTGACCTCAACCCTATTGAGAACCTTTGGAGCATCCTCAAGCAAAATATATATGAGGGTGGGAGGCAGTTCACATCAAAACAGCAGCTCTGGGAGGCTATTCTGGCATCCTGCAAAGAAATTCAAGCAGAAACTGTCCAAAAACTTCAATGGATGCAAGAAGTGTGAAGGTGATATCAAAGAAGGGGTCCTAAGTTAACATGTAACTTGACCTGTTAAGATGTTTTTGTTTGAAATAGCTTTTGATTTCAGTAAATATGACCTCCTAATATGACCTCCTAACCCTAAATTCATCAAATTACCATTTTTAGTTCTTTACAACCTATACAATGTTTTGAAACTCTGTTGTGCATAATAATTTGGAACAGTGCATTTTGAGTTTTTTATTTTTAAAAAAATTACTGTTATCATTGGGAGGTTTGTTCAATAAAATTTGAATTATACTCTAACGGTTGATGACTTGAAAATTATACTGATTGTCATTTGCATCGACTATTTAGGAAAATCTGAGAAAAATATATTTTGCATAATAATTTGGAACGAGGTGTAGTAGAGCCGCCTTAGAATGTAAATCTGCTATTTACACACAACGATCATTAGAGGGCGCTTCTTTTTTAGCCTGCCTCCGACACAAAAAAACTGCAAAACAGCTTTACTATCTTATCCTGAAGTGATTTTGAAAATGTAAGGATACTGGGTGGTAAAACACAGATATCTAGTAAAAGTCATGAAAGGAGGGTCCTGAAATGTTATCGAGTGCAAAGATATTTAAAAAAAAAATACTCACAGGGGTCACCATGACCCCTCACTCTTCTAGTGTTAAGAAAATACTTCCCCCAATTCTACATCAACCTGTGACCCCATCTACTTCTTGAGATCTGAGCAGATTGGACAGGTGTACACAATTGTTGGACGGGCTGGCTGTAATGCATGGAAAGGTATGACACCATTTCCTGTTCCATCCCATACATGACAATGAGCCCGTTTTCTGATGTCTACCTCCTCCTGCCTCTCCTGGTGTAAAGCTGTGGTGAAGATCAAATACAAAAACATCTGTCTCATCCATAAAATTCTGCATAACAAAGCTCCTCCCCCGCAGCTTGATGTGCTTTAAAGCACGGATGTATGATAGGGTGCTGGAATTCTATAAAGAGGTGTTTAAAGCCTGGGGTAGTTTTTTGCCTGAGGTAGGATATCAGTGTGAGAAGAGAGGGGAGATACTAAATGTTCCAGTTTTATTGAACCCTGTAATAAGAAGAGAGGGGAAAATGTTAGAATCTAGGAGTTTCTGGAGGGCAGGACTGATTAGAGTAAGGGATTTTAGGTATGAGGTAGTGCCAGGGTTCCTATCAGAGCAGGCAATTATAGAAGTTGTTAGGGAAACAGATGAGGAGATGAGAAGGGGAGAAATAGTGAGCAAATAGTGAGCGGCACTTCTGTTTCAACTCTTACTCTTCACTGTTACTTATGCTGGTGTTAGAAATACATCACTAAAATGAAAACATGCGGTATATAAACTAGCTAGCTAGCTAGAGATTAACATTTGACTACAAATAGTTACACAACTAACTAGCTTGTTAATTGGGTTAAGAGTAAATGATAGGCTACAGACTAATATGAAGTCAATTAATAACTGACAATGGCATATATTCTCATGTGAAAAAGATTGTTCTGTACTTACCAAATGATCAGCTGATATGTTCTCTCTATAAATAGTGATTTGCAGGATTTGAGAGGAATTCAAACAACCCACGACCCTCTGACTCTGTAGCTTTGCTCCGTAGCTTGTAAACCAACACGTCCCACAGAATTGTTGAATTGAACGTAATAAAAGTCAAATGCTATGACATCATCATAATCTCCATAGACTTCCCATTTACAGACAACACAGAATTCAAGTCTTCCAAGACATTCATTATTGGCTCTTCACACATTGCCTTTCCTTGTGTCAGGCTCATCATGGGAAGAGCCCATAATTAGTCATGTTGTTTCCATGTAGGCCATCAAGTTCAAAAAGATGTCCTTTGGTACGGACAAGCTGATTGTCAGTCACATCCACCTTGAATAAAACACAATTTAGTCATGTCCTCATGACTAAATGGTGTATCGCGCATTTCTCACAAGATGTGACTCAATGCGCTTCACATGATGACAGAAAGGTAAAAAAACTGTACACTGTGCAGCCAGGAAAATTCCCTTGCAGCCCTCTACTCATAGAGCGACTACTACCAGTTTGCCTACCAGCACACACAGCGCCACCCAAACCAGCCGCCCCACACACCCGACCCGCCCTACCACCAGCACACCCGGCCCAACCAAGCACAGACCATAATAGCCCCACACCAGGCTAGCCAAGCAGGTGCCCCAGCGGCAGAACAGACCAGGCACCCGAGGCGGCTGGGGGCCCTCAGAGGAGATGCCCGAGGACCTCCGGCACATAGCAAGCAAGCAAGGGCGAAAAACCTGATGATCACATGATCAGCTGATATGTTCTCTCTATAAATAGTGATTTGCAGGATTTGAGAGGAATTCAAACAACCCACGACCCTCTGACTTTGTAGCTTTGCTCCGTAGCTTGTAAACCAACACATGTCCCACAGAATTGTTGAATTGAACGTAATAAAAGTCAAATGCTATGACATCATCATAATCTCCATAGACTTCCCATTTACAGACAACACAGAATTCAAGTCTTCCAAGACATTCATTATTGGCTCTTCACACATTGCTTTTCCTTGTCTCAGGCTCAGCATGGGAAGAGCCCATAATTAGTCAGAGTTGCATTCTGGTTGTAAAGACCACAATTCACATTTAATCTCAACAGGTTTGATTACATTTGTTGTTAATTAGGCTATTCAAGAATTCTTCAACCTCAGGCACAGAACAGTGAAATATCAGTTTCATTTTTTTTTTTAAAGAAGTTAATATCGGCAGATGTCTGTAATCTGAAAATGTTTCCATTTTGTTGATTATCATTATTAAAAAATAATTGTAATAAATATTGCAATAGCCTATTTAACAATTGACAGCGCTAAGTACATTCATGGGTAGGCTTATCTTTACCTTCTGTATCATACAAACTATTCTGCCATCTATACACATGTTCTGAAAGGTTTGAGCTCAGCAGAGAAGCTGTGGTAACACCATGTTCCTACCTGATCCCTGGTGATTGGCCACATCTATACAGTGTTGAATACCTCTACCAGTTGAGAAGGTCAATCCTGTGACGATTTGTCTTTTCCTCATCATTCAGCAAGCACATCTTAACCTCTGATCCTCCACCTAGAAATATATGGTAAAAATGCACCGCATAAGCCATTCTGATGCAGGTCATTAAGGAATCATACCCCACGATTTAATTAAAATAATAATAATATAGCCTAATAATTACATTAAAACAGCTATTAGAGGTCGGTACTGAATACGGTATGCCGGTCTAATTCAAGTCACAGCCAAGTGAAATAATCATTTGAAGTACTGTAAATTCTAAATGTGACCAGTTAGTGGGAACCAATGTAGGGTTTATACTCTAGGCCACTTCTTGTTAACACTTTTGTTTACTATTGCAGTAAATCTATAGGCGGGATTGATTAGGGTTTGTGTCAAAGTCGATAAGGGTTTGAACTGGAAATGTAACACATTAAAAGTGAATTCCTGTTTTCCCATACTGAGAATACTAAATAAAATGTGTACAATTGTTACAAATTGTTGACCGAGATTCTCTCAGTGAGGAAAATACAATACATCCGCTATACTAGGCCTACTGAATACGAACAATCAGCATTAGCGCAACAGTTTACATGATAAGTAGCCTATGTAGGCATGTTAAATTGAGTGGTCAAATGATCTGTTGCACCTGCTCATACCGAAAGATGAGTCCTGCTGGGATTTTTCCGACTTCATCTTCGTCCTCCGGTATCAAGAACATGTATATGGACTTCATAGTCATATTATACCGCACTTGCAATTCATTAAATTACCGGAAGACCCTGTTAGTGGTGCGTAAAAGTTTTGACCGACTATCACCGTTTCAAATCTCACTTGTTTTCCTTTAAATTAAAGCACAACAGATCAAAGTGGGCGGAGCTTGTGTCAAAGTGGGCGGAGCTTAAGTCAAAGTGGGCGGAGCTTAAGTCAAAGTGGGCGGAGCTTGTGTCAAAGTGGGCGGAGCTTGTTATGGAGTTCATTCTACCCTCCATAGCCTAACTACACCCTGGGAGTTCATTCTACCCTCCACAGTCTAATAGAACATACATATACTTACCACACTACACTATCATATATCACACTTTACCGTCCTTCCTCCTACTTTTTTTTTTAAAGTGTTTTGGAGGGAAAACCAAATTCGAAAAAAAAAAAAATATTTAATTTTTTGCACCCGTTGTGGTGCAATTAAAGTTTAATTGACCGTCTATGCAGCACCATTGTTAAGTGGATTTGTCGCACTTGCAAAATGCTGTGAAATGTTTGACGATAAAACATTTATAAACGTCATTGTCAATATCCGTCATAATGCCCTATTTCATCACCTGTTTCCATGGAGCGGCCGCGATTTTCTGTGCGCTCTGTTGGTGCATAATAATAATAATAATAATAATAATAATATTAATATTAATAACAACAATAATAACGTTTATTTGTATAGCACTTTTCTTGCAAACATAATAATAATAATAATAATAATGACCTGCTGTATGCAGAGTGTCGTTATAAAGTTGGTACCGTTATCTTGATGGCGTAGCTTATATATTTGCCTATGTAGATACCATAGACACATATACCATGGCTCGATACACAATATGTTTCTGAAATTCATAAATTAATTGGATATGCAGACAAATAAAAGGACATGGCAACTTCCCTCTGCCCAGTACTGTCTAGTAGAAAGCACCACATGGTATACATTTGTCTAACCATGTCCTTACCGTTACTACTGCACCATTGCTTGTCCCAGTTGAACTACCTTGCACAACAATACACAACAACACACATTAATCACACACACACACACACACACACATACACAATAATATTCTTGCTCCAATAAACATTTATGTTTAAACGTGCCTTCTTATTTTTAGCTGAAAGTAATGGCTTTCTTCTGGCCACTCTTCCATAAAGCCCAGCTCTATGGAGTGTACGGCTAATTGTGGTCCTATGGACAGATACTCCAGTCTCTGCTGTACTCTGCAGCTCCTCCAGGGTTACCTTTGGTCTCTGTGCTGCCTCTCTGATTAATGCCCCCCTTGCCCCGTCTGTGAGTTTTGGTGGGCGGCCCTCTCTTGGCAGGTTTGTTGTGGTGCCATGTTCTTTCCATTTGATTATGATGGATTTGATGGTGCTCCTGGGGATCATCAAAGATTTGGATATTTTTTAATAACCCAACCCTGACTTGTACTTCTCAACAACTTTGTCTCGGACTTGTTTGGAGAGTTCCTTGGTCTTCATGGCAGTGTTTGGTTGGTGGTGCCTCTTGCTTAGGTGTTGCAGCCTCTGGGGCCTTTCAGAAAAGGTGTGTATATACTGACAGATCATGTGACACTTAGATTGCATACAAGTGGACTTCATTTCACTAATTATGTGACTTCTGAAGGTAATTGGTTGCACCAGAAGTGTTTAGGGGCTTCATAACAAAGGGGGTGAATACATATGCGCATGCCAATTTTCAGTTCTTTATTTTTTAAAAAATTCTTTTTATATATATATTTCTCATTTCATTTAAAAACTAACACTATTTTGTGCAGATTCATCAAATACAATTCTGATTAAATTTTTTTTAAATTACAGGTTGTAATGTAATAAAATAGGTAAAAAGCCAAGGGGGGTGAATACATTTGCAAGGCACTGTACATACATCCAGACAGACACACCCATTCCCAAACTTTTACTTTTATTAAAAGTCATAAAAGAGGGCACAACATTTACAAACAAGCATGGGACAGTTCAGTAGCTCTTTGTGGTCTCGTATGCGTCTGGGAAGGGGTGCATGATACTGCTTTTCATGCAGTCTCTTCACCAAAGAGTGTCCATAAAGGAAAGCTTAATTTAAATTCACGTGTTATCTCAATCTGTATATTAATTCCTGAACTTAATTTAATTCCTGGTTAACCATTACCATATTAAATTAACTAATTGTTCTGTGCAAACCTAAAGATACTATCTATCTGCCACTGAGTCTCAATGGCCTAGCTTGACTTTGACAACTGAACAAATATTTAAGTTGAATTTCAGTTGTGACCCTAAAAACATGTATTGGCCTAAAAATGTAATCTCAAACTAAACAACCTGTGGCAACTGTTCAACTGTTCAACATGTGGCCAGAGCCCATGACCAGGGGCAGGATGCCAGCGTTGGGTACCACGTTCCATGACAGGGTCAAGGTGATGTTCTTGTTTGCCCTGGGAGGAAAGAATACTTAGTTTAAAAAAAAATCACACTCACTCAAGCCCACACGCACACTTCAGATCTAGAGTTTATAGAGGCTACATGTCAGGGTTTTTCCTGGCTCAAAATGTTTTGTTTACTAAATCTAAATCTAAGTCTCTTTGTAGGATACAGGTCTACTCTGTATACTGCAAGTATATCTAGATGTATGATATATAATATACATGATAACATGATAACATATAGGATAACATGATAACGTTACAACCGGTTTCATTTTCAAGTTTTTGTGCAGCGGAAGCCGGCAAAGATATGAGCAAGTGCTCATATGACGTAAAAGTCGCATTAAACGCGACTTGACAGTTCAGACGGGGGGCGGGGGCGCGTTGCTAAATAGCAGATATGTGTCCTATTATGGCAAGCCGTTTTAACATTTATTAGCTAAATTTGACTAGTCGAAATTCGATTTTTACTAGTCTAAATTTGTATTCAAGATATCTATAACGTCATTCTGACTAGTCAAAACGACAGTTAGAGATATCTGTAATTCAGTTTTGACTAGTCAAAATGTAATTACAGATATCAGCAGTGATGTCACCGAAAACGACACTCAACTCGTCACACATCCTTAAATGACATTGCAGATATCTGTAATTCAGTTTTGACTAGTCAAAATAATAGTTGCAGATATCTCAAACGTCATTATGACTAGTCCGAATTGTATTGCATGACGATGCTCATGATGCGAGGTATCTCATGATATTGGCGGGACCAGCAAAGCATTTGATGAGTGTTGGCAGAAGCAATGGCGGTTGCTGTGGTGGATAGGATAGCGCGAAAATGCCATGAAATAGAGAGAATATATCATCAAGGGATTTGTGGTGAACGTGAGATTCGTTCACTAGATGCTTGTACTAGAAATCTACAGCGCAGTAATTGAAGCTGCTCCAGCGTTTTCTGACAACAACAGACATATCTGAAACGTCATTTCGCCTAGTCTAAACTCTAATTTAAGATATCTGTAATAACATTTCGACTAGGCAGAATGAAAGTTAAAGATATCACCAATTTGAGATATCAATCATTAAAAATGAATTTCAAGATATCTATAACTTTATAATAGATATCTACAATCGGCGACCTTGAGTGCCATGAAAGGCGCCATATAAATAAAATGTATTATTACAATTAAATTACGATTATTCCTAATTCCAGTTTGAGATATCTACAACTTCATTCAAGATATCTTCAACTTAATTTAAGATATCTTTAAGGACAATGTAGATATCTTGAATTAATGGGAATTAAAGATATCTTGAACTGGAAGTATGACTAGTCAGAATGAAACCGTAGATATCTGAAACTGTAATTACAACTAGTCATAATTCAGTTGCAGATATCGGCAATGTGAATAGCTGATATCTACAACTGAATTGTAGATATCTGTAATGACAAACCCCATACACTTGAATGGCAAAATACATTTGAATCTTACTAGTCAAAATATAATAACAGATATCTAAAATGTGAGTTTTGATTAGACCAAATATAATTAAAGATATCTTGAATTTGAGTTTTGACTAGGCAAAATGATGTTGCAGATATCAGTAATGAATATCCATTGTAGCTAATAAATGTTAAAACGGCTTGCCATAGTCCGATATAATACCACCTCTGAACGCGACCCAGGTCTGATTTTAAAAAGTCAGATTTCATGTGATTTGCGCTATTCACATGGTCATGCATAAATCAGACCTGAGTCACAAAAAAATCGGATTTGGGTCGCATTTCACTGCCATGTGAACGAAGCCCTAGTGACCCTGCACCCTGCATCTCTTTTAACACCAGACAGTGAAAAGGCCAATTGAATTCATGTATGGTTTATCAGTGGGTACCCAGTTAAAAGCCATAACCATCAGACTGTATTCTGTGTGTGTATATGTATCTGTGTGTGGGTGTGTGTCTGTGTGCCTGTATAATATCTAAGCACCTGGTGGATATCAGTATCACTGTGAGTGCCTGTGAGTGTACATTTGTGAAAGTTGTCAATCAAGTGTATGTGTGTATCTTGTGTGAACCAGTTGTTGTGTATTTGTGATTGGGTGTGTGAACCCGCATGGTGTGCATTTGTGAAAGTCTGTGTGTGTGTGTGTGTGTGTGTGTGTGTGTCCAGGTCCCACTCTGTACCTCAGGCTGTCCGGGGGGAGTGGGAGGGGATGACAGTGATGGGGCCGTAGGGATGCCCCTGACACACACCCAGCTCTCTGCCAGTCACCCGCTCTGGACAAACACAGTGGCATACAGGTCAGAACACACCAGAACCAGAAGACCGACCCCATGTAGTAATAATTTTAAATTTAATAATTTTGCCATTTAGCAGACGCTTTTATCCAAAGCGACTTACAATTACGAATTACAGGGACATTCCCCCTGGAGTAACTGAGGGCTAAGTGCCTTACTCAAGGGCACACTAGTAGTGTTCAGGCGGGAGCTTCAGGCGGGATTTGAACTCACAACCTTCCGATCACAAGTCCAACTCACTATCCACTAGACCACCACTACCCCTATGTAGTCCTACAAGTGTCTAATGCCTGAGCTGAGCCCCAAACAGTGGTCCATCTTTGGTTGGACAACAAAGTTCTATTCTAAAATAAATAAGGTCAGCCCACTTTTCAGGGCCAAAAGTGAAGTGGAAAGTAAAGTCAGTCTTTCCATTTACATTTTTGGAATTTAGTGGACACCTTTTTTGGTAATATACAGTTGAGAAACTGAACAGGGGGATTCAGAGGTTTAAGGAGGGACAGTTAAGGTGTAGCCTGAAAAGATGAAGTCTATGGCAGAAGATAGGGAGAGACTCTGCAATCCTGACAGCAATGGGGAGCAATCTTCAGATTTAAATCCAATTTAACACGCCATTATATGGCACTCTATCATCAATTCAGTCATTCAACTCCTCACCTAACAGTTGGAAGAACATTTGAGCTGCAGTACTGCGGTCTGCATCAGGGGGCAGCAGAGAGTGGAAGTCCTCTTCCAATGACACCTTTCTGGAGAGGGAGATGAAGAAGAGGAGAGAGGAGTGTTTATTGTAGCATTGATAGTGGTTTACCTGTGGTTCTCTGATGAAGGGTGCTCCGTAGGGACGGGTTAGGTTGATCCATTTATCTATCAGTCAATCACGGACTTCCGCATCGATACAAAGATATCTAATCGACAAATCGAAAAAACCCATTACAAGTACTCAGTATTTGTGAGATTAAAAAATGCATGTGGCCGTGTTTTTTCATTCATTTACATAACAACCTCGCTGAGTTCATTCATCCCCTCTCAGTTGTTGCCATGGGCTATTGCCACTGCTCACGATAATGTTGTTCAATGTAAACTTTGCAATAGTAAATTCACATACCACCATTTGGCAACTGTAATACTTCAATACTTCAAAACAAAACACCCAGCGATCTCCAGTGATGCTGAGACACAGGCAAACTGACATGACTAACTTCACAGTTCAAACACAGACCTATGAAATGGTTATTTATTTTACATCGTGGACATAGATACGAGTTTGAATAAACAAGATAATTTAAGTCAGCATAAATATAGCATGCACGATCGATAAATGACATTTAGCATCCATCATCTAACTGATTGTGAAAAATGCAGTCGGACCCATCGACATTTACCTCAGCAGGCTCTCAGGGGTGAGCTCTGGTTCTCTCTCAGGGAGGTCGACACACTCCTCCACTATGTCCTCCATAGCCACCACCACCTCCTCTTCTATGGGAGACCTGCCCCCCCACACATAAACACACACACACACACACACACACACACACACACACCATTATTAGGTAGAGTATCTTCACCCATTAGCCATCAGTTACAATTCTAAGAATTGACTTTTGACATGAAAATGTTAGTACACGTTGCTACTTGCCCTCTACACCCTGACAAAATGTAAAAAATGGCACCTGGGATTATGGACGCCAGATTAGATGTCAAGCCACTCCTACTAACCCCCCCTTTAAAAAATAATAATCTATATTTAATATTCAATTTATATTTCAGTCGCTCTCATCCTCTTTCTAGAGAGATAATGTTCACTGAATTCTTTTTCTCATCTCTCACCGTCTGCTGGCCGGAGTGTGTTCTTTGGACACTTCCTGGAGCTCTGAGACAGCTGAAAGAAACATGTGATCGATCAGGCTCATGATCAAGCCCACTGTAGTAGACAATTGACTATCTTCCCCAAGCACACCCCATGTAAACGGACTACAGAAACCTTAAGCTCCTAGCCACTTTACTACTGAACTATCTATTATCACTAGTTGCACCACTAGTGTATTCTGTCTTATCTGTACTATTGTCACCTTTATCTGGTATTATGCCCATTTTTTTCTCCATGTATGTCCTGTACTACTGTTACTTTCTTGAATTATGTCTATTGCCTTATGTCTTGTGCTGCAACATAATGTCAGGAACCGAAGCCTAAGAATGTTACTCTCTTACACTTGTGTAATGTGATGTAACAATAAACTTGAAACTTGAGATAGATCCCCTGGTGTCTGACCTGAGGTTTCAGAGGGGGCTCGTCCTGACTCCCTCAGCTCTCGTGTGACCTGTGTACAGAGGACACTCATCGACACATGCACTGTAGACATGTTGTGTCGTGACAGAGAATGTACTCTCAATAATCTGGATGAATCATGGGTCGACGTATATCAACAAACAAACCAACGTGGGGAACGGTGGTGGAATAACGTTGTAGCTTGATGCACTCGTCTTGCAATACTGTTGTTGAAGTGTGCATTGTCGGTGCTGTGTTGGTGTGTTATTGTAAGTGTACAGCTAAACTAGCTAGCTACATTGACATTGGGAATGCAGTTGAAGAAGTGATTCTGCATGCATGCAGGGTCATCATCAAAATGTCAACTATGGCAATGCATTTGAACATGCAAATAGATATGGATATAGATAGGAACTACATATCAGCAGCAATACTTTTGGAAAATATGATTTGAGCCTAGCTGAACACATCCCATATGCCAACAAAAACAAACAATACAGTATAATAACTCCTTATTTTGTTGGCAATGAAGAGGTGCAAATAAGCGTATTTTGTAGTTTTTGTCTGAGAAATAGTCCTAATTTGGCTACAATCTCATATCGTGAATCGTATTGAATCGTGAGTTGAGTGCATTGTTACATCCCTACTAAAAACTAATGTTCATTGATTGATGGTTGAATGAAAACAAATGCGGTCATAGTCAACAGAAATAAAGAATTTACCCCTCTCACGCCAGAGCCCCTCCTCTCTCTGTCCTTCTCCACCCCCATGTCTACGTCGACCTCAGAGTCTCCCCCCTCCCTGCTGCTCTTCTTCCTGAGGACAGCACACTGTTGCCATAGTGACAGGAGGTCAGGGTGGAGGTGAGCTGTGTTAGGGAAGAGGGTAAGGAGGGGTGGGGGTGGGGGCAAAGAGAAGATAAGCAAACTTGTCTTATCTTAATCGTAGTCATCTACTTATGTGATCGCTCTCTCTAAAAACGCCACAAGGGTTGTCTATCTATCCATCTATCCATCCATCCACCCATCCGTCCAATCGTCCCTTCCTGGGTCCATCTATCCATCATGGACTGAACTGCATACTTCCTCCCTAGACCGCAATGTCCACCAACTCACAATATATCATCACTATCATCTGCGGTGGCATATATACGCTGGGAAAGATCCATTATGTCTACCTCTGGGTACGCTGAAACGTCAGACCTTGTCATCCAAGTTTCTCTCAGTAGAGGTATGAGATACTCACGGCAGGCGGGGGCGCTGAAGAGCTCTCCGGGGGCGGCCGTGGACCGGGAGGCGGGGTCTATCAGCACCTTGGACTGGGAGAGAGAGACAGCAATACTAGGCAAAGAGGTCAACTACACTTCCTCAAGCACGGATCACCAATAGGCGGCCCGCAGGCCAGATCCGGCCACTCTATAATGTGCAGCTTTATCACACAGCACAATGCCACAGATGTCGCAAGTTTTGAGGGAGCGTGCAATTGGCATGCTGACTCCAGGAATGTCCACCAGAGCTGTTGCCGGTGAATTGAAAATGTATTTCTCTACCATAAACCATCTCCAAAGTCGTTTCCAATTCCAATTCTCGGACACACCTTTGGAGACGGCTTATGGTAGAGAAATGAACATTCAATTCACGGGCAACAGCTCTGGTGGACATTGCTGCCAATTGCACGCTCCCTCAAAACCTGCGACATCTGTGGCATTGTGCTATGTGATAAAACTGCACATTTTAGAGTGGCCTTTTATTGTGACCAGCCTACTGAACAGTACTTCCTTAAAACAAAACAAAAAGATCTATTTAGATACCCAGACAAAGATACTTGACTGATTTGAAGAATCAATCCTTCAGTGAATTCCTCTGGTGCCTGGTAGGAGGGTGGGTGGTCTTACCAGGGGCATGGTCTCAGCAAGAGGGTCCTTGATCTGCAACTGCATTGCCTCCATGGAGATCTGCGTGTGAGGGTCGGCGAAAACAAGCTGTCGCCTGCGACCCTGTCTCTTAGGAGAGGGGACAACTTCGGGGAGCTAGGTGTCGGAGAGAAGGAGGTAGAAAAGGATGTAGCGGCAGAGTGGAATGTTAGAGGTAGAGAGGAGAGAAAGGATGTAGAGGCAGAGAGAAGGAGAGAGAGGATGTAGAGGCAGAGAGAAGGAGGGAGAGGATGTAGAGGCAGAGAGAAGGAGGGAGGATGTAGAGGAAGAGAGAAGGAGGGAGAGGATGTAGAGGCAGAGAGAAGGAGGGAGAGGATGTAGAGGCAGAGAGAAGGAGAGAGAGGATGTAGAGGCAGAGAGAAGGAGAGAGAGGATGTAGAGGCAGAGAGAAGGAGGGAGAGGATGTAGAGGCAGAGAGAAGGAGAGAGGATGTAGAGGCAGAGAGAAGGAGAGAGGATGTAGAGGCAGAGAGAAGGAGAGAGAGGATGTAGAGGCAGAGAGAAGGAGAGAGGATGTAGAGGCAGAGAGAAGGAGGGAGAGGATGTAGAGGCAGAGAGAAGGAGAGAGAGGATGTAGAGGCAGAGAGAAGGAGGGAGAGGATGTAGAGGCAGAGAGAAGGAGGGAGAGGATGTAGAGGCAGAGAGAAGGAGGGAGAGGATGTAGAGGCAGAGAGAAGGAGGGAGAGGATGTAGAGGCAGAGAGAAGGAGGGAGAGGATGTAGAGGCAGAGAGAAGGAGGGAGGATGTAGAGGCAGAGAGAAGGAGGGAGAGGATGTAGAGGCAGAGAGAAGGAGGGAGAGGATGTAGAGGCAGAGAGAAGGAGGGAGGATGTAGAGGCAGAGAGAAGGAGGGAGAGGATGTAGAGGCAGAGAGAAGGAGAGAGAGGATGTAGAGGCAGAGAGAAGGAGGGAGAGGATGTAGAGGCAGAGAGAAGGAGAGAGGATGTAGAGGCAGAGAGAAGGAGAGAGGATGTAGAGGCAGAGAGAAGGAGAGAGGATGTAGAGGCAGAGAGAAGGAGGGAGAGGATGTAGAGGCAGAGAGAAGGAGGGAGGATGTAGAGGCAGAGAGAAGGAGGGAGAGGATGTAGACGCAGAGAGAAGGAGGGAGGATGTAGAGGCAGAGAGAAGGAGAGAGAGGATGTAGAGGCAGAGAGAAGGAGAGAGAGGATGTAGAGGCAGAGAGAAGGAGGGAGAGGATGTAGAGGCAGAGAGAAGGAGGGAGAGGATGTAGAGGCAGAGAGAAGGAGGGAGGATGTAGAGGCAGAGAGAAGGAGAGGGAGGATGTAGAGGCAGAGAGAAGGAGGGAGAGGATGTAGACGCAGAGAGAAGGAGGGAGGATGTAGAGGCAGAGAGAAGGAGAGAGAGGATGTAGAGGCAGAGAGAAGGAGAGAGAGGATGTAGAGGCAGAGAGAAGGAGGGAGAGGATGTAGAGGCAGAGAGAAGGAGGGAGAGGATGGAGAGGCAGAGAGAAGGAGGGAGAGGATGTAGAGGCAGAGAGAAGGAGAGAGAGGATGTAGAGGCAGAGAGAAGGAGGGAGAGGATGTAGAGGCAGAGAGAAGGAGAGAGGATGTAGAGGCAGAGAGGAGGGAGAGGATATAGAGGCAGAGAGAAGGAGAGAGAGGATGTAGAGGCAGAGAGAAGGAGAGAGAGGATGTAGAGGCAGAGAGAAGGAGAGAGAGGATGTAGAGGCAGAGAGAAGGAGAGAGGATGTAGAGGCAGAGGCAGAGAGAAGGAGAGAGGATGTAGAGGCAGAGAGAAGGAGGGAGAGGATGTAGAGGCAGAGAGAAGGAGGGAGAGGATGTAGAGGCAGAGAGAAGGAGGGAGGATGTAGAGGCAGAGAGAAGGAGAGAGAGGATGTAGAGGCAGAGAAGGAGGGAGAGGATGTAGAGGCAGAGAAGGAGGGAGAGGATGTAGAGGCAGAGAAGGTGGGAGAGGATGTAGAGGCAGAGAGAAGGAGGGAGAGGATGTAGAGGCAGAGAGAAGGAGAGAGAGGATGTAGAGGCAGAGAGAAGGAGGGAGAGGATGTAGAGGCAGAGAGAAGGAGAGAGGATGTAGAGGCAGAGAGAAGGAGGGAGAGAAAAAATAAACATCTACAAACAAAGCTGTGTGTATGCATGGTTGATGAATGAGGCCTATTGAGACACTACAGCGAGTCTGTGACGGTAATAGTATAAGCGTGTAACTGGCGACCGTGAAAAGAAATAAACAACCGTCAAACACTTTATTACATACATTTCCGCCTATCTATCAAACTGTCTCCACCCCCTCTAGCACACTATCTCCCTTCTAGCCCTTCCAATCCTCTCCAACCTGACATTTTTTGTTAATTTGTAATAATAATAAAAAATACAATTACTAATAATAAAGTGTTATAAAGTGTTATTTAACAGTTATTGGAATGTTTGTGTCCAGGTAGAAGACTGGAAATCTGGAAATTAATAAATTCTTTATTCACGATGTGTCCTATTCTCCAAAAAAGAAAAGAAAAAGAAAAGTGCTTCCTCTTTTCTTTCACTGTGCTCAACGCATAACTCACTGGGAACTTCAGAGTGTATATCTGGTACATCATTGTTGTGACGGTAAGACTGTGTGTATATATGAATGGCTGAAACGAGGGCTACGACTATTACCAAGTCTATCGCTGGGTTTATCCGCAAAGACCTTTGCCCGTACAGTGTAGTCGAAAACGAAGGTTTCCGACGAATGCGCCATAACACTGGCACCAATATATGAAATACTGTGTCAAAAATATTTAACTGAAACGGCTATTCGAGTGTTGTATGTAGTTCTTCCTTTAAACATTTTAACTCCTGCTTTCTGGGCAGTTAAGCCTTCTGGCACTTTATTTTGTATGAATGATGGCAGACACACATGGACAAGTTGCAGAAGAGTAACCTTAGATAGTCTATTAGGCTAGGCTGATGACTGTAACTGAATGTAACTGTCTCCATTTCTCACACACACACACACACACACACACACACACACACACACACAAGCACAAACACACACACACACACAAACAAACATACATACACACACCTCTCCACAAGAGCTCTCCGGCGCTCTCTCCGGCGCTCTGTCCGGTGTTCTCTCTGGCCCTCTCTCTGGCGATCTCTCTGGCGCTCTCTCTGGCGCTCTCTCTGGCGCTCTCTCTGGCGCTCTCTCCGGTGTTCTCTCTGTCCCCTTCTCTGACTCGTCCTCTCTCTCTGAGGAGTACGGGGCCTCTAGTGGCATCTCCATGGGCTGGCCCGTTTCCTTGTCCAGCAGCCACACACTGTCCCCCACCACCACCGTGTCCTTCAGCCTGGACATGCACACACACACACACACACACACACACACACACACACACACACACACACACACACACACACACACACACACAATGGTGGGTACTATCTTAATAACCATCTAGCTTCCTCATTTATTGTAATCAGAAAACACACACAGCAAAAATGAAGACTGTTCAAGTCCTAGCTGGACTTGAACAGTGACCACAGCCCTTGTGGCAGTAAGATCCGCCTGTGAAAGGGTCCCAGGGGACTTACTGGTCAATAGATGTCATGGCTCCCTCCTGGTCCCTTGTTCTCTCCGTCTCTCCCTCTCTCTCCCTTTCCCTCTCCTCAATCTCTGCGTCTGTCACACACACATTTTAATCATTTATTTCTGTCCACATAGAAACAAGTATACAAGGACACAAATACTGAAGGCACAGATGGGATGCATTCACAAACAGACATGGACAACGTCTTTCACATACAACAGGACAAGACTCACGGGTACAAGTAACACCGTCTCCGCCATATTTGGCGGCTGCCAATAATCGCAGAGACAGAGCAATACTTGCTGAGCCTTTTTGCTTCTCCCTTGGACATTCCCAGTAGACACACACACACACACACACACACACACACACCTTTTCACTCCTTTCACGCTAACAAATGTCCATATCGATCGCCTGTCATTACTTAGAGAATCCTACTATCCTCTCTCATCTCTCTTACCCCAGTCGAATAGGTCTGGCTGCTCCAGAAGCAAGTCGATCACTCTGCCTGTGGCTTCAGTTAGCTCCGCTCCCTCAAACTGATGGAGAGAGACAGGGAGAGAGAGATAAGTAACCATAAAAAACCCAGCTCAACACTTGTGTCTTGAGCCATTCAGTGGGGAACAGTATTCTTACGTCAACATCAACGAAATACAACATCAAAATATAAAACACAATTTTGGATAAAAACAGTGCTAATAACTTAGTGAATCTTGATTTATTATTCAGCACAGTCTATGGCGGTGGTGGGTAAGGCTAAAACGTTCATCCTACGTTATTTGGCGTTCAGGAGACCTGTAAAGAATGGGATGGGTAATGTTTTGTATCTTGCTGTTCTTGTTTTGGGGATCTCAGTTGGGTAGTTTCTGATTTGGCGATTTGATATTTGGGCTCTGGTAGGTGGCAGCCAGGTTCTGAAGGGGGAATTCAGAAGACCCAAGGCAAAGTCCTTGCACAGTGTATTTCTTCTGTCTTAAGTATGTTGCATCAGGTAAGGGACTACTGTTGTTATCAGGCCAAGAACCCACTGGTCTGATCCCATAACGTTAATGGGAGACTGTGGTATCAGTCAATTATTCAGTGCAGGAGTGCCCGTGTGTTTGGCTTGGTAGGCCAAAATGAACCCTGAGTGGTTAACTGTGGGCCAAAAAACCCTGACCATCCATTACAACGAATACTTGAAATTGCCCATTTGGGAGTGCAATTATTCATATTATGATTTTATTACTAGTGACTAGTAGTGACCACTACTAGACCACATATGTGACATGTTCTAATGCTTTGATCCTCATATGTAATGATCAGACTTTTCTTTAGAAAAATGTGAATACAATTCCTTGTTGTTGAAAATAAATGACACATCACTAGTCAACTAATGCAGCTTGTTTTGTGAGCCTGCTAAGTATTGTCATAGTTTAACTAGGTAGCAGTGGGGATTACTCACCGAATCCATTGCGTTGCAGTATTTTGGCTTGACTAGCGAGTTTGTGTTGTGATTCTCAACAATGTTGAAACGTAGTTCCGTGTTTCAAAAGAAAAGTCAGAACATTTTGACTGGTCGCCGATATGAGGACCAAAGCATTAGAACGTGTCACATAATGTTGCTGGTGAAAAGGTCTGTATGTCGGCGATTCTCACGTCACGCAAATGACCTTTTTAAAATATATATATAAATGTGAAGTGTTGAAGTGTTGAAGAGCCCACTCGATATAATAATAATAATAATAATAATAATAATAATAACTTGCTTTAATCATTATATAATAATAATTTAATTATTGAGTCATTTAAAGGCAATATTTAAAAGATGGGTTTTTAGTCTTGACTTGAAAATATTTGCTGAGGTTATAACAAACAACAGTTTGTTACTTATGATTTGTGAATTGTATTCACTACATCATCTGCCATGGACTACTAGGTAAGTGATAGATGGCTTGTAAACAAACTTACGTTTTAGGACGTGTGCAAAAGCAAGGACTGTGTGATCATCTAATTATGTGGAGTTATGTGTTTTTAGCATGTTGATGTTCAATCAGCATGTTGTGATGTGATGCTACAAATGCAGTTAGGTGTTCATAGTGATGTTCCTTGCTAGCTACTAGCAACTGTTTTGCGTGTGTTTTGATTCAGAGCGTCTTTCTCCGGTATTTGGTTTGAGGGGTACCAACATTCAAATAAGCATATCTTCTTCAACTAGATTTCAGATGTCAATGTATGACACATCGTTTGAAAGCTTACAATCTGCACTTTCATAATATGGAAAAACAGTTCAAACGAATGAATTTCAAAATGACAATTTTCGATGCTAATCCAAGAACCCTCTCCCAGGCCCACGCCTTCACCTGAGTGAAGTGAAGCATGACCGGCTCCGGCTCTTTCAGGGTGATGGCTTCTGGCGTGGATTGGTTCAAACCTGAGGTGAGAGGGACATAGAGACAAGAGAAGGAAAAGAAAAAAGGGAGAGTGGAGGAAAAGTACCAACGTTAGAGACGCTGATCTCTTGGTGAAGATTTGTCATCTGATCTCAATAACAGACTATGTTTTAGCCCTGTCCGGAAGCAACGGTGTGCCCTTGAAACTCGTAAAGATCTTTAGAGGATTTTACAAGTGGAAGCAATATACCTATTCCATTCTGTCACATCCACACATGCTTATATTAGGGGGGGGCAACTCTAACATGTCTTATTATCTTTCTAGCGGAAACTTCTGGTGAGTATTTTGACCTTATTCCCACTTTCTGTTTCAGTCTGTGTCTTTTTTTTTGCAACTCGAGAAAGAAGCTTCTTGTAGAGTTGCAACTAGTAGAGGTTGGCTAGGAATTGACTCACCCTGGCTAGGAATTGACTCACCATGGCTAGGAATTGACTCACCCTCCCCCTCCGATGCGGTTCTGGAACTGACCACTGGAGAGCGCTGTGTAGTCACAGCCGCCATAATCTGCATTGGTTGGGGAAGTAACAGAATCGCCATAAAACAAGGTCAATCAATATACCACCTTTTCTGTGTGCTAAGCCTTAGAATAATGCTTTGTAAATACATTTGATGAATCAACAGAGAATTTGAATTCTAACTCTAATTAAAGTAGAGAAAATGTTTTGTTGTTGGTTAACGTTGAAAGTACCTGAGGGATCCTGTAGGGACTGGGGAGCTGGTCTCCTGAGCCCATCACACCAAAGAAGGGGTCTGGAGCCCCCTCAGCCTCCTCCAGAAGGAACAGGGAATCAGCCACGTTCAGGGCTAGTCTGGGACACAAAAGGGCCAATGTTAAATGCAAAATGGCTGCTATGCATTGCCCAGGTGGGTCTGACACATAGGCAGGGAGTGGGGTGAGATGTCCTCATACTAGAGCATAAGTGTAAGCATAGTTACAAGCTTATGTTTGAGTTTATGGTTAGACCGAGGCTACAGGTAGGGTTATAGGCTGCTCATCCGGTTAGACTGAAACGTTATCCCTAACCAAACATAAACTTACTGTATACCTAACCACAACCTTTACCCTGAAGATAACAATTTCTTACAGTAAGCGTGTTGTGTTTCTGGGTTACGGGACTGATCTTTATTTATGATGGGGGTGGTACACGGATGGATTTAACCTCTAAAATACCAAAATTGACGACCCTCCCCTTACGCAAAATATATTTTCGCATAGCCCTCGAATACTTGAAAAACATACATTGGCTCTCCCCCTACAAAGATGAATGATTAAAACACAGTGGTGTTGCCACACGCTGTAAACATTTCAAGGCAAATTAAACTATATATTTAGTAATGATAGAGTAACTACCTTTGATCGACAACACTATTGTTGTTAAAACTAAAGCAAAAGTGAAAGCGTTATGATGTTCCTTTTGACAAGAATAAACGTGAGTCGGGTTGTGATCATGCAACCCAGCTCCATACTGTTCAAGAGTCCTGGGGAGAACCCTGCTGTCCATAGTGCCGTCATTTCAGCTAAACAGCTATTACAGAATCATTGGCGATTCATAATCTATATTTTGTACATTTCATGCAATTCCACAGCAACATTTCTAAACACTGGAGAAAAACCTGCCATCCTGCATCAATTTAGTGCCATACCAAGGGCCTATATTTCACTTTGAAAGAGTCAGTGTTGCACACAAGATCTAGATCGATCAAGTGTTTCATAGGCACTACAACACACATGAAATTAACATAGTACATGTTGTTTTTGATTAAATAATTTTCGCCCTAAAGTAACCTAGCTTTTAATTACTTTACTTTGGCTGCGTTTTTTATTATTATTCTGAAATACTGTACACATCTCAGCAATGACAGTTGGATTTGTAAAGTGTTCTTCATACAGAACAAACAACAGAAGAAGAAAAAAATAAGCCTTCTGCATATACTCTGTCTACACAAAGGCCACAAGACCTTGTCAACATCACAGGTAATGTTCTCCCTGGCCAAGCAGAGGGGAAAGTATCGCCTGGCATGACGAATCCAGCCCTGATATACTTCAGATATATTTCAACACAGGAGAGCTCACCTTTAGCCCTTATTGCTTAAGCTATGATTGCTAATTCAAATGCAATAGGTGTTTGCCCATATGGAGTGTGATTGATGTTTTGAGTTTAGCATTCTGAATGGTAGTGTTTTCCATGTGAACACAAGAGATTTTATCAAGGAAGTGTGTGCCAAATGTAGAGAATTGTATTTAGTGTTTTGTTAACTGGGTGGTTTAGCGTGGCAAAATTAGTGATAAGCAAGAAATGTGTTTGTCAGAATTGGTGTGAGATAAAATACACCAGTTTCAGGTTTTGGTCATTGTGTTTGAGGTTTGGATGTTAGTGTTAAAGCGAAAACCTGTAAACACTTTATTTATTTGTTGTTCGACCACTGGTTGATTTTGTGGCGCTGTTCCGACTTTCAGGACTTCAGAAATCGACAGTTTGTCTTGCTTATGTCTTGCTTTCAGACAGTTTCTTTCTTCAAACTGATCACTGTTGTTTTCATTCTCGAACTGCTATCACAGAATACTGTATACTTTAGCTCCTACATAAACTAAGAAGGACACAGGTTAAAGTATACCATTCGTTCTTGAGATCACTTTAGTACGGAGCCCCCCTGGGGTCACATGGTAGGAAAACATTATTTGATGTGTGAATCCGTTCCCTCGGTTAAGTAAATCTGTTCCCTCGGTTTAGTAATTAGTTCGTTCGGTTTAGTAATTAGTTCCCTCGGTTTAGTAATTAGTTCCCTCGGTTTAGTAATTCGTTATGGTTAGGGTTAGGCCCTACGAGCCAGAACGATCGCAAGGATTCTAACCCTAAACCTAACCCTAACCCTGACCCTAATCCTGGTAGGGCCTAACCCTAACCCTTGGGACCCCAGGGGGGGTCCGTACTTTAGCCTTGTGAGAGGAAGGGGAATTAGCTCAAACACACAAAACGAGCGGCTCTTCAGATTTGCGATGACCCAACACTCGTTGTTGGTCAGTGGTCCACTGAACGAATACTACTGTGTATTTCCACCGTATTTCATATTTAGTAACATGTAAGTAAAAAACAAAGTTGTCAGAAGCAGGATTTGAACCCATGACTCCAGATGAGATTGCAACCTGAACCCAGTAACTAATATAGAGTTCTGTATATACCGTGGTAATATGATTAATTCGCGTATTATAATTATAATTTTTTACCGCGTAAAGGTTTGCCAAATTAACCGCGATCGTTAACGAATAAACTAATATTTCCCTTTTTAGCTTTGAGAACTTCTGAGAAGTACGGCTAAAACAAACCCTTTACTCTGAGTGTGTTGAGGGGAGACGATGGTAAATGCCTACTCTGGGGCAGGTGTGTGGGTGACATTGTGTATGTGTGTGTGTAAGCGTGCATGTATGATGTGTGTCCCCTGACCTGTCAGGCTCAGGCAAGTCGATGCTTATGTGTATCTTGGAGCGCAGCAGGCGCTCGATGGTCTGCTGAATCTCATCTGGAAAAGAGCAGGGAAGTTACTACAGTATATCATGAGGTCAAGGTACTGTGTGACATCACATTCATTTTACAGGCTGCACAGTTACCGTGGTGATTCTGCGTGGGTGACCTGGAAGATGATGTGATTCTGCATCTACAGTACCATCACAACTAACTTTGCTGAAGTGTTTATGGTTTATGCTGCATTCTGCGGTGGAGGAGGTCATAAATCTAACAGTTTGGCTGGTAACGAAAGATAAACTACTACTACGAATTAATTCTGCTAAATGGTAATAAAATAAAAGGTATTATTGTGTACCAGAGTGTTTTGAAGAGACGGTAAGCCTCATCCTTTAGTGAGTTGTATCTACCTCTAATGACAATGTGCTGCATGTGCTGTGTTTTATCAATGAGTGTGTATGGAGGTGAGTGCGTGTAGTAGTAGGTCCTGTGGCTTTGGTGGTTTGTATTTCAGATCAACCAGTGCCCTTCACTGTGCAGCTGTCAGACCTGATGTATTACTTTACCTTACTCTCATTTCTGTGTGTATCGACAGCAGTTCTTTCCACAATGACATTTGTTATGCCCTTCATTTCAGGGCATAAAATGCCCTGCCTTCCCCCAGCCCCACTCCCTCCCTCCCTCCCTCTCTCACCCAGAAGAAAAGCACACTGGCGGTGGTAGACGATGACTACGCCGTACTGGAGCTGGGAAGACAGGTAGAGGGAGAAGCGGGGCCGGGGGAGGCCTGGTTGGAGGGGAGGCACCCGCACCATCACATAGTCCATGATGTCATCACTAGGATCAACGTGACACATATCAGACACACACCCATCAAAGATTCTGATCTAAAGCACCAGTGTGTGACCTTCAGACCTGGGTCAAATACTATTTGAAATCCTTTCAAATACTTGAGCGTTTACTTGAGCCTGTCTGGAGTCCCTGAATGGCATGATTTGCACTTTTGGGGATTATTCAACAATGGTTCAATTGCTCCAGGCGCCATCAGTCAAGCACAGATATTTGAAATATAACATGTGTTATTTAAACCTATGTCTGGTGGCCTCATGCTGTACTGTAAAGTCTGACACACAATGTACATCATTAAGCATTTAGCAGATGCCTTTATCCAAAGCGACTTACACAAATACATTTGTCTGAAGTAAGTGAATCATCTATGCATCAGTCATTACAAGAAAGTAATCTATGCTATGACCAGGGGCCATTGGCAGTTACAATGCCTGACAGGTAAGATGTAGTCTGAAGAGATCAGAAAGGTCTGTACAAGAATTAGTACTGCTGTGACAGAAGTTTCAATAAAACCATAATGCTAAATCAATACCTCGTATTCCCTCAGACAGTGGAGGGGATGGGGGGGGGGGGTTTACATACCATGTTTTCCCAACATTGACCTTCAGAAGCTCCCTGCGTGTTATTCTGGTTCCTTTCGTGGCTGCCAACCTAAAACCACCCAGATCAGGCATGAAAATGGGTCGGGGTGAAAAAGGTGAGAAGGATACGAGACCCGGAACCTGCTAGGCGGTCCCGGCGGAAAGTTTTTTTTGTGGAATAATTAGCTTCCATGTGCTCATATCTGATTTCTTTTAGATTTACTCTAGTGGTGGTCACATGCAGAATTACAAGATAAAAAAAAAAAAAAAAAAAAAAAAGTATGGATGTCTATTATGGATTCAAAACGGCGAATTTCGCCGAAAGGTGAGCGATTATCATGCCTGTATATTACATTACCTCAGAATACCACCAACAACATCACATTAACTATGTTACATTACCTCAGATTACACCAGGAACATCACATTAACTATATTACATTACCTCAGAATACACCAGGAACATCACATTAACTATGTTACATTACCTCAGAATACACTAGAAACATCACATTAACTATGTTACATTACCTCAGAATACCACCAACAACATCACATTAACTATGTTACATTACCTCAGAATACCACCAACAACATCACATTAACTATATTACATTACCTCAGAATACACCAACAACATCACATTAACTATGTTACATTACCTCAGAATACACCAGGAACATCACATTAACTATATTACATTACCTCAGAATACACCAGGAACATCACATTAACTATGTTACATTACCTCAGAATACACCAGGAACATCACATTAACTATGTTACATTACCTCAGAATACACCAGGAACATCACATTAACTATATTACATTACCTCAGAATACCACCAACAACATCACATTAACTATATTACATTACCTCAGAATACACCAACAACATCACATTAACTATGTTACATTACCTCAGAATACCACCAACAACCTCACATTAACTATGTTACATTACCTCAGAATACACTAGAAACATCACATTAACTATGTTACATTACCTCAGAATACACCAGGAACATCACATTAACTAGATGGAACAGCCAACAGCATTGTAACATCAGGGTTCTTCCCAAAGAATGAAAGCGGTATTACATACAAATACATATCCAGCTATTCCTCACAGGTTGAACTGAAAAGGTGCAGGCTTTAGTTTCCAGTTGAGTTATATGAGCTAGATCCCTTTCAGTGAGGTTTTTATCAGAAGCTAGCTACAGAGGTAACTTGTTAGCATCAAGCTAAACTCTTAGCTAGCTACATGTTGTCATGGACTTACCAAATGGTGGAAAAGCAGCCACTGCGACGTCGAAGAACATTAGGATAATAAAACATTTCCTCACTCTCACAAAAGTGCCAACGTTGCAAAGGAAACGGGGTTGGTCGGTAGCTATCTCGGAATGAATTATTCGGGTTTCAAACTATGTGATGACTCTCCTAAATCCCCTCAGGAAAGTCCGCGAGTGAGGAGATTCCCGCTGGTGACAAAGACTGAATTACTACTGGTTATTACTGGTCCAATCAGCGATGAGATTACCTTCTGGTCCAATCAGATGTGGGATTACCTGTTTTGACCAATCGCCTTTCTCTACTTGCCTTAGATACAACAATCTGAATTACTACTGGTTATTACTGGTCCAATCAGCGATGAGATTACCTTCTGGTCCAATCAGATGTGAGATTACCTGTTTTGACCAATCGCCTTTCTCTACTTGCCTTAGATACAGCAATCTAAATATCTGTGACTGTAACCAAAGTGATAATAATATATACAACAGTTAGTTCCGACCAAGTGATTTGATTGGACAAGAGGCATTCCATGAGTTACGATATACAGTATAACAGCACTGGGACTTTTAACTATATGTTATGTAAAAAGGGTGACAACTGTGAAAGGGTGAAGAACTGTCCGTGTAGCTACAGTTCACAACATTTTTTTAAAGCATTCTTTAATTCATTATAATTATGCCACCTGTTCTAACAGCCACTGTGTGTGTGTGTGTGTGTGTGTGTGTGTGTGTGTGTGTGTGTGTGTGTGTGTGTGTGTGTGTGTGTGTGTGTGTGTGTGTGTGTGTGTGTGTGTGTGTGTGTGTGTGTGTGTGTGTGTGTGTGTGTGTGTGTGTGTGTGTGTGTGTGTGTGGGGGGGGCACTTGATGCACTTAATCATTTTGAAAACGCGGCTGAAGAACCTCCGAACTCCTCCCTTCTTCTTCTTCGTCTTCAGTTTGGTGGCTTTATCCTCTGTGAAGGAAGGACAAGATACTTGAGTGTTCTTCCATTTATTAAATGATTAATGCAACTGTTACTTTAGACACAATGATTGGTGTGAGGGTTTTTGTTTTATGATGTTAACTCGTTGCGATTTTAGAAAATTAACAGTAAAAGTAACGTACCACTGGAATCAATAGCCATGAGCTCTGAGGGCTGTAAACAAACAGAGGAGAGCAGTCTAAGAGTAGGAACAGCAACACATTATTTCCTGTAGTGTCTTACACAGGAAAACATTAATGTTATTGTGATCGTGGCTCATTTGTAATACACTTAACTTTAATGCATCATCTCGTCACTGCAAAGGGCACTGATTTTATATTTTCATAACATAATTTTGTTGTCTTAATTATTTTGGGCCATGGCCTTGGTGATGGCAGAGAGAACATAATTTTTAGGCACTTCCTCTCCAGACTGGGAGAGAAAAGAGGCAGTTGCATTCTCCATCAGCCCACTGATGTCCCTGGCAGCAGCAGCCTCCCATGTCTTCTCCATGGTGGAGGTCTTCAGTTTGGCCTCTGACCTGTTCTCTGTTAAGGATTTAGGGTTAGGGTTAGGGTTAGGTCACTTCTATAAAATAAAAATAAAATATCTATAATAAATAATATTTAATAATATAATATATGCCTGTATGTTGTTATCTAAAATCCTAACTGCAGTAATGTGATGCCTTGTTCTGTGATGCCATTCTTAAGTGAAATAAGATTTTACAGTATGGGGCGGCTGTGGCTCAGGAAGTAGAGCCGGCGTCTATTGATCGCAAAGTTGCCGGTTCAGAGATTCAATCTCTGATTGGCCACGTGTCGAGGTGTCCTTGGGCAAGACACTGAACCCCAAATCGCTCCCAGTGAGTGGGCCAGCGCCTTGCATGGTACCTTGCCGCCATTGGTGTGTGAATGTGTGTGTGAATGGGTGAATGAGAGGCCATTGTAAAGCGTTTTGGAATATGGCACTGTATAAGTGCAGTCCATTTACAGTAGGCATGATGCTTCTGTATTACCTAGCCAGGAGATGTTCAAAGGCCATCTCTACGATCTCTGGGGAGAGATCTCCAACCAATCGAAATACCCTGGAGAGAGTGACCTCCTTCAGGAGTGAGGCGAGGACAGGAAGGAGGATCTTCTTGACCGCCTCCTCCGCAGCCGGTCGGGTCTTGCACAGGAACAGGTCCATCCCCTCCATGGTTACCTTCATGTGACAGACAGAGAGTTGACTCAAGCAAGCACTTTGAGGTTTGTCTCCAGGAAATAGCAGTGTGTTGTGTTGTCATACCGTTCTGCCCATCAGCAGTGAGAGGCGGTGCTCATCCTGGATCTCCCTGCGGACTTCCTCCTCCATCTTCTCCATTCCGAGGAGCGGCTCTCCAGAGCTGTGCACAACATTCCACATTATTTCTTGCAGGAGAGTCAGGGCACTAATATGTTAATAAAATGAATTTACTGCCTGTTATTGCTGGGTATGTCAGTAAACATGTTCATGTGTTGTCCTAGTAGGCTACTTACAAGTTCAAGGAGATGGAGCTGTAAGTTGGGCTCTTTCTCTGCCATGTCATCATACCTTCATGTGAATAAAATAATGTATCAGACTGCTATCCATAGAATATATCAACCTATCTATACAGTTTGATAAAATCTCTCACTCATCTTTGATTATGCAGAGGTGGATCTTAGACTTCATAGACATAGCCAGCAGGTTTATGGGAATTTTATATTTGTACTTGAATTTTGTCATTGTATTTCTCTCCTGAGTTTAAGTTTTTGTTACCACTCCCTTGTATTATTCCCTGAAATAATAATAAAAAATGTATCACAAAAAAAGAAATCACTCACTCATCCAGCAGGAAGGGCCTCTCCGTTAACAGCCAGTTCCTCATGTCCTTAGCTGTTATATAGGAGGGGACCTCCACCGGATGTTTCAGCAACATGAACGCCTTCATGAGCTTTTTCTGCAAAAGAGGGAGACACACATTAAAGTTTTAACAGTTTATCTCCTGTGCATTTGTGCCTGACTATTGTTTCAACTTACCTCCCCGTGGAATAGGGCTTCATAATCATAACCACCCTCCATATTAACTGTGGCCATGGTAACATAAGGGAGGGAGAAACATGAAAAACCAACGAGTTAAAACAGCAAGTAACTATAAAATATAGACACACATCAAAAATATTATACTGAACATGTAATTTCTGATGCATTGGAGGAATAAATACCTAATGAAGAACAATCAATAATGGTTATTGATCGTGAATACTTGTGAATACTAACAGTGCGCACCAGACGTCTGTGGACGTCTTTTTTACAGCGAAATAAGGTCCGTCCGTCTGGCCGTTATTTCGACTGAATATAGCCGTTCGTCCGGTACGTCCCACATATGAGCGAACGTGTAGTTGCGAAAATGTAAATGAAACATGCATGTAATATCAGTACTGCACTTCTGGTTGAATACTAAACTGCATTTTGTTGTATATAGTTGAATAAAAGTGAATCTAATCTAATTAGTTCGTCAGAGATCTTCCACGATTGTTTGCGCTATTATTCCAATACAGCAGGTGGCGCTGTTGCAATTATTCTACCGTCATATAGAGGCTGATGTGGCCTCTGATTGGTCACTGAGAAAACGGAAGTTAGTGTGATGACGTACAACCCACCGGTGTTGGGATTTAAATCCGCTAGCGAGCGGCTAACTACTTGCTACATTCAAGGAGAGACAAGATACCTATTTTTTCATCAACGGAAGCTTAGAAAAACCCACGGTAAGATGGCACATTATATTCACTACATCCGTACATTACAGACAAGGCGATACATTTTTACTTGGTGAGAAATGGTACAAGAATACATTTGATCAATATGAAACTCCATGGCCTTGGCGTGTGTGTGTGCGCGCGTGTGTGTGTGTGTGTGTGTGTGTGTGTGTGTGTGTGTGTGTGTGTGTGTGTGTGTGTGTGTGTGTGTGTGTGTGTGTGTGTGTGTGTGTGTGTGTGTGTGTGTGTGTGTGTGAGTGAGAGAGAAACAGAGTGGGGGGAGCAGTAGTAGTAGTGGAGCAGTAGTAGTAGTGGAGCTATCCATGGGTGGGTTTAAACTACGGAAACGGTCGGTTAAAGACAAGCTAATGTACAAGCTTGCGATTTTTTAAAGTCCAAAATAGACTGAATCGACAGACAATCGCAGATAATCGCATTCAGCAGTTTAAAAGCCTCTGGCTGGTTGGCTCTCTCTGTGTCTCTGCTGGGGTTAGACCAGAGGTAGGCTTCACCAAGCTACCGTTTGTCTTCGATTTAAAACGTCACATTTCTCTCGGTTTGTTGCTGAACAGACGGTTTGTTTTCAAATCGTGGAGTTTAAACAAGAACGCGCCAAGTCTTTCGTCGAGGAGATTCCGCGGGTTTTTTTTTCTTCACGGAGGTTAGAAGTAGAAAGAGCATTTACCTCGAAATTACTATGGTTTTCTTACCTCCAAAAGTGATATCACATTGTCTCACTGAGACATATTATCCTACCTCAAATCAATGACTCATCCCTACCACCTGGCTGCTGTTATTCCAGCATTTCTGACTGTGCTACGCCTCTGTGCCTTCAATGTATATCATACGTTTCAGCCTTTTGTCTCTTAGTCGCTTACTGCCATCTAGCAGTAAACAATTACTGAACGCAGCTTTAAGTACTACCAACTTAAGAGTTAAATGTAATGACTTATGTACTTATGATTTTCTTTTTATATTGATGTTTAGGCATACAAGACATGTTACCTTTCCCCACGCCACCCAGTGAGGTGAGGCCCACACAGAAAGGTGAGTTGTTGCTGTTGTTCAAGTAATGCTCGACAAGCTCCTATCTGAGGTTTCACACCGTTATCGTGGTCTTGTTTTTCAGTGTCTTTCTAACATGACATTTGTTGTATTTCAGGCTGTGAATTTGTGACACCAGGACGCTCTGCTACACAGAGACACTCCGGGACACCAAGCTGCTCCGATACATCCAGACGCTCAGAGACACCCAGACGCTCTGTTACACCCAGACGCTCAGAGACACCAAGACGCTCTCTTACACCCAGACGCTCTCTTACACCAAGACGCTCTCTTACACCCAGACGCTCAGAGACACCAAGACGCTCTCTTACACCCAGACGCTCTCTTACACCAAGACGCTCTCTTACACCCAGACGCTCAGAGACACCAAGACGCTCTCTTACACCCAGACGTTCAGAGACACCAAGACGCTCAGAGACACCAAGACGCTCTGTTACATCGGGACCGTCCAATGCAGAAAGACGCTCTGACGCTCCCAGATATGGTAAGATACTGGGCTTAGCTTGACGTTTTATTACAGAGAAGTATATTAGTCTGTTCAGTTGTTCAATATGTGATATATATTTTTATTTTAGTTTTTGTAGAGCACTAAGTGTACTATTTCATAATGGTTGCAGTTCCAGACAGTGGCTGGCTCTCTCTCTCTCACTCACTCACTCTCTTCCCCTCTCTCTCCCACTAACTGTTTTTGAGGAATTTATCTAATATAGGTTAGTAGTGTTCAATTCCAATAAATTACGTTGCTTTGTCCTCTACAATTCTAAATAGTTCCCCATTGCTTCTTTTTGATTTAGCCTAAATTCAGCTTAAATGTTTGTTTGATTGTTTCAGAACGGTGGCTTTCAGAAAGGGTAGACGACCTGGAAGAAGACCATGCCAGTAAGTACAGAATTGACTTAACTTGGATGATGCACTGGTATTTAGGCCTACTGTCACTAAATATTAGTCTTCATGTCCAACAAAGCCGCTGCCACATTTTCCACTTGTCTCTTCCTAGACTGTCTTTTCAATAACTTTTCTGTACTTATAGGCTTTTCACCAACAACCTCATGTCCAAGTTCAACATGAAGGGTCATCGCTCGAAGACCGCTTTTCAACCAACCAACCTCTACGCCGTTCTGAATGGTATGGCTAATTTGGAGATTGTGAAAGCAAAATCGCATCCTGTTGTGTGCTGTTCTTGTTAAATTGTTATTGCGTCAATTTTAGTCTACTAACTTAAACTTTTAAATGTGAGCTCGCAAGATCAGTATGGTCTCAAGGCTAAACTGATCCTAGATCAACACTCCGTCTCTGAGATGATTAATAAATAGGGGCCCTAAGTTCAAGAAACATACTTTATGACACACCATATGCTCTGCCTATAAAATGTGCGCTGAAGTTGCAGAAAGCATGTTTTGTGTAATATAACTATATATATATGTCTTTTGGTGTTACAGCTGCAGTCAAGAAGTGGGATTCTAAGGCCACGGACCACATGATTAGGCTCGCTGTTGGGGACCACCTCAAGCATGCGCCTGGAAGATCGGGAGGTGGTGGTTACACCACTGTAGTGCAGCCCAGAGCAGAGGTGCCACAAGCATAGAGAAGGCAACCTGCCTACCTGCAAGCGATGGTCACCCCTCAAACTCCATCCCGCCCCCTCCGCCCCTCCACATCTGCCGGCCGACTGGCCCCACCATCATTACGCCAACGCGGCTGCCATGGTGCCCGGTCACGTCTCTTCTCGATACTGGCTCCCCGCTGGTGGAACGAACTTCCCACGGCTGTCAGAACTGCAGAGTCACTCCCCATCTTCCGTCGGAGACTGAAGACCCATCTCTTCACCCTACACCTTAACGTCTAAGGCCCAAAGGACAATGACTACCAGGGGAAAAACTCGATTTTTGTGCAATATTTTGGAATATTCTGTGGTATATATTCTGTGGTATTTTGTATTTTTTGTATTTTTTTTAATATTCTGTGGTATTTTGTATTTTTTGTATTTTTACCAGGGGAAAAACTCGATTTTTGTGCAATATTTTGGAATATTCTGTGGTATATATTCTGTGGTAATTTGTATTTTTTTTATTTTTTTTTATATTCTGTGGTTTTTTGTATTTTTACCAGGGGAAAAACTCTTGTGTGCAATATTTTGGAATATTCTGTGGTATTTTGCAATATTAGATAGATACTTTATTAATCCCCGTGGGGAAATTGTGTAAAATAAGGAAAGCTTCCTGAATGTGCGTGTCATCCTTGCACGCGCAGGGGCCATGCTGGTCTCTATCACTCCAATGTTAGTAAGTATTGTTCTGCCTTGGGAGCAGTTCTTTCTGAACGTATTCAATGCATTTTTTTAAATGTTATGCTTAATAAAGTACATGTGTATTTAATAAATGGTACTTGTTTTTCTTATGCCAATGTAAAATCATGTACATGTATGGCAGATTTGATTCAAGAGTTAGATTTTTTTTTACAGAAATGTTCTAGGTATGGGAGGGAGCATTGTTTTTTTCCCTACATCGTACATAATCAGGTTGGCCAAAAGCAGGACGTCGATCATTTGACCTGAAAACGTATTTTCAACGAACTGAAAACAACGTATTTTCAACGAACTGAAAACCACGTCTTTTCAACGACCTATAAACCATGTCTTTTCAACGACCTGAAAACCACGTCTTTTCAACGACCTAAAAACTACGTCTTTTGACCTTGCAACGTCAACCAAATCCGGATGTAGAATAGACGTAGGGGAAAGTCGTCTTTTAGATGTCTTTTCAACGCAATTTTGCTCACTGGGAAACGCAGTGACAAACGGATTTCGCTAGAGAGTCGAGTATATTCTGGCAGGTCAAAACTTCTGTGAGTGAACTTGACTATGTGCGGAATGTTAAAACATTGTGACTACAAGATTATGTTACTACACCTCCATCTATGATACATTATTGCGTGGGTCGCTGAGAGATTTATTATCATTGTAGGGTGACAGCGCCACTCAGTTGTAGAAGAAGGTTACTACACCCTAACTGGACTGAGATGCCTGATCTGTTTGAGGGGGATAATAATGACCATGACTCTTGGTTCTTTTATTTCCTGTCAGGTTTTCTTCATTGAGTCGCATCTTGTGAGAAATGCGCTATACAAATAAAACTTGATTTGATAGCAGAGGGTCTGAATACTTACGTACATATCAGTATTTATGTATTTCAATTTTAATAAATCTACTGACATTTAAAAAACCGTCTTTCACGTGTGCATTGTTATCACGTGTTCCGTTGCGCAGAACTGTTGCGCAGAATTTCACTGGGTGAAATGTATTTTTGTTAGCCTTTCTGTCAGACTTTGCCTCCATTGTAGTCAGTATAGATAGCACCGTTTTATTAATGACCCCCCAGGTGCGCTGAACAATTCTGGCATTGAAAATAGCACTGATATTTCAGACATCACCCCCCAACGCCACCCCCAGCGCCTGCATTTGAGCCAAGATTGGTTTTTACGCTATTAAATTAAAGCCAGATGTGTCTTAACCCTGTCTTGACTGCTTGGCCTTGGTCAGGCCTGAAACTCTGGGTCTGATGGAAATTGTTGTTTTTGGTGACAAAATACATCATGACCTTGAGTGATGCCCAATTAGCTTCGGTGTGCAAGTGGTTGAAAGGCTGCTGATGCAAAAGGTCATAAAACTGTACAGTATGACTCATCTCTCCTCTGCTTTCTCTCCTATCCTCCTCTCCTCTCCACCTGTCTCCTCTCCTCTCATCTCTCCTGTCGTCCCCTCCTCTCCTCTTCCCTCCTCTCCTGTCGTCCCTCCTCTCCTCTCCTCTCCTCTCCTTCACTTCCCCTCTCCTGTCCAACTGTCATCTCGTGTTCTCAGAGACTGTGCTGTGTGTTCAAGAGCTGGCGGTGATGAGGACACCGCTCTGAAACTCTGGGCCCTCAGCTCCCATCTGCTGGGCATCCACTGGAGATGAACATACACACACACACACACACACACACACACACACACACACACACAGGCACGCATGCACGCACACACGCGCGAGCGCACGCACACACACACACACACACACACACACACACACACACACACACACACACACACAGATGTGCATGGACAGATTCACACCAGTACTAAACTATACATATACCATGCTGCTTCCTTCTGTCTGTTGCTATACTATGAATACTTAAGATAATGATATAAAAGTACCTACATTTAAAAGTGTGCACGATCCAGACTATAGTTTATCATTTATGGTTATTTAACTTAAACCCACGATAATGACGCACCCCACCACCACCACCACCACCACCACCAAAACATGTTTATGACGTAATCTGTTGAACCCATTTGACCTCTACCACATTGTGCTTTTTTACTGGTTACACGTACATGCTACATCTATGCCACTGTGAGCAAAAACCTCTACTCTCTTTCCAGACCATAGCCGCTTTGTGGTCAGGTATACAACTTTTATTGACGACATAGAATCTACAGACTACACTGTAGTCAGTCATGTCAGTGAATGTTTTGTATTGTATGCCCTCTACTGGTGGATGTGAGAATGACAGGAATTCATTATGCTGCTGATGTGTTTGTTGAAAGGGAGGTATTTGTCTGACAAAACTATGAAAAAAACAGAACACAATACATTTTAATAACTTTTTTAATTGCACACAATATCTCAGATACACGCTCAAACTACAAAGGTCCTTGCCAAATCATGTCTGCATAGGCTACAGATAATCATAACACAACAATACAAAAAAAAAAAAAATGTAACATGTAAAGTTGAGGAAGCTAAAGGAAACAGACAATCTAGTAAGTTAGACATCAATATTGTCAGGTTGTGCCAGCATGAAGTAAGTACTGTACAAGCCTGAAGTGATTTTAACGTCACTCAAGTGACTAAACAGCTGGGGGGTATTCCACGAAGCTCGATAAAGTTCTAAGCCTCGAAAATGTTAGCTTGCGTTCGGTGCCATCAATGTGGTTCAAATAATTCGCTGCTTGGTTGAGCTCCTTCTGAGTCAGATATAATTAGCCTTAAAACACAGGCTATGGTAAGACGCGCGTCAAAAAAGGCTCACAGGCGGAAACTACATCCCGAACGACAGTTCCTCTTTTAGGAAATTATTAGTTCCCACTTCACACGAGATAGATAGATGGATAGGTTGACTGTGTGAAAGATAGATAATTTGATATTTTGAAAGTGTGATCGATCGATAGATAGTTTGATTGTGTGATAGATAACTTGATATTTTGAAAGTGTGATAGATAGATCGATAGATCAATAAAGAAAAGAGTGTAAAAAAAAAGAAGTAATTGTCTCAACTTGCATAGCTGTCATCACAGCGGTCTGGCTGGCGTAGTGGTTAAATGTAAATAATAGAGCTAATGTATGTATGTATGTATGAATGTTATGGAAGTGTATTGTCTGTATTTAAGTGTTTAAGATGAACAATTGTTTGAAAGTATGGTATGAGGACCCCAGGAAGAATAGCTACTGCATATTTGCTGTATCTAATAGTGGATCCAAATAACCAAACCAAACCAAACCCCTCCTCCCCCTTACCTCCGATGGTGGTCTCCTGGAACTCGTCGAACTAGCCCTTGACGAAGCGCAGAACCAAGCTGGACTTGCCCACAGCCATGTCCCCCAGAAGCACGAGTTTGAACTGGCAGATCTTGGTCTGGGGCAGCGTGCCGTTGGGGCGACTGCTTCCTCTGGTGGTCATGATGGAGGAGGGCAGGTGGGGGGGGGGGGGGGGGGTGCCACCCGGGGAGGGGGGGGGAGCTCAGACAGACGGGACTCTGGGAACGGGTACTCTCTCTCTCTCTCTCTGCCTCTCTCTCCCTCTGGTCTCCTTTCGTCTCCTGTTCTAACTAGCTAGCTCAGAGGTGATTAGATGAGCTAGTCTGCTGCACACTTGCCAGCTAAAGAGCTAACTGGATGCACTTTATTATTTTACTTAAAGTAGATATACAATCTTTCTTATTCTGCTAGAATTGGGTTTCATGGTAATACCATAATGGCATATTTACAGTACATGGACAGTGGATTGAAGCATTGGAAATGTCTGTTTTTTATAGATGGACATACGATTTTTTTTCAGGTGAGAGTAAAGTCAAAATGACATTATCTGACTGCATTGCCCACAGCAATCCAATATTCAATTATAATAATGTTATAAATTGATATGGATCAATTTATACCTCTTATTAGATTATAAATACTCTGGTTCTTATGTTGGGGGCCACCCGCTGTGCCGACGGACCACGATGCCGACAGTTTATTAGCGGATTTCTGCGAGAGCTGACAAGACGGTACATGTGGGAAAACTAGGGTTAGGGTTAGGTGCAAGGGTGCTACGGTTAAGGTTAGGGTTAGGGTTAGGGTTAGGTGCTAGGGTGCTACGGTTAAGGTTAGGGTTGGGGTTGGGGTTAGGGTTAGGGGTAGGGTTGGGGTTAGGGGTAGGGTTAGGGTTAGGGATAGGATTAGGGTTAGGGTTAGACATGCCAGCATGTACCAAGTCGACGTAGCACCTAACCCTAACCCTAGTTTTCCCACATGTACCGTAACAGAGAAGCGGAGAGCATTCACATGCAGGGAGGGCTGTCGGCACAACGGTCCGTCGGCATTGATTGATTGAATTGATTGAAAACCTTTATTGTCCCCAATGGGGAAATTTTGTTGTCAAACAGCTCAGTTAGGGCAGAAAACATTCAATACAGAAAACAGAAAACATTCAATAAAATACATAAAACAGTGCAGGCTCAATAAGTAAAAAGTTCCAAAAGTTCCAGCTCCAGGAAAGTGGACAGGTAGTCAAGACCACATAAGTAGCCTTGTGAACCGATGGTTCTCGAGCCTAATGGCCCATAGGGCAGGATTTTCCTGTTTCTGTAGCGTGAGGCGGATTGATGTACAAGTACACCCCCTGGACATGACGCTGGTATGTCGCAGGGTCTTACCCCCAACCAACCCTTAATGCTGAGTTATCATCACCGAGGGGGGGGGTTCCATGCCACAGTCCATGCCACCCCCCCAAGGCAGCAAACCTAGGGGAAACACTGAGAGCAGATAGATGAACTGTTCAGTGTCAATCCTGTAGAGATGGAGATGGAGGTTAAATCTCCAGAATAATGTCCAGCTACAATCGCAACAACATTCACAACATTTCTGGAGCCTGGTAGACCCAGACAACTATAAGAATATTCACCAAGCAGCCCTGAAAGTATTTGCTTTATTTGTCTACATACGTTTGCGAATCAGCTTTTTCTGATATGAATGTAATGAAATCTACATTCTGAACAAGCCTGACAGATGACCATTTAAATGACTCTATAAGAGTGAACCTAAGTGGATACACTCCAGCATACACAACTGTAGTAGACTCCATGCAGTGACAGTCATCTCACTAAGGGTAGGAATGAGTCAACACACTTATTACACACATGCACAATATTTTTTGAAAGAGACAAAAAGACAAAATAATTCGTTATGTGAATGAATGTAAGTAATAAGATATGAGTAGCTCTCGGCCACTTACATTTTTTCAAAGTAGCTCTCAGATGAAAAAAGGTTGTAGACCCCTGCTTTATGCTGATACATGCCTGCCATCTAGTGGACATTTAAGGGTACGACCAGGTAGGGGGATATTGCTTGTAACACAATCCTCATTCCTTCTCTCTCTAGTCTAACCTAATCCCATAGTAACCTTCATAATTCAGTTCTAGATATGTATTTTCTTTATGTGGCTAACACAACTCCAATTAAACTGCTTCATAAAGTTAAAGTTAATACATGTATAGTAATAAACACTTTAATAGTAATTACTTTGTTGTTTAGTATCAGGGAGGGAGGGAGAATGGATGACCATCTTTCTTCAGTAGGCCTACCATTTCTAGCTCATGTATATTTCTAATGATTCATTATATGTCTTGTACATGATTCTTGTTATGATTCTTGTATATGATTCTTGTATATGATTCTTGTTATGATTACATTTCTATTGGGATATTGCCTCAAGCATAGCTGTAAACATGCTTAGCTACTATATTTGTTGCTGTAATCGCAGTTGCTTCTAGCTATGATATTTAAGATCACTTATCTAGTTACACAATCTTCAGCATAACAAGTTCATAAGATATGAAAAATGCACAAGCAAAAGGAATGCAATCCAAATTATTTTTTATTCACGGTGGGCAGCAGCTCCGGCCAAGGCTGTTTGCAGTTGTGAGCGTCCTCTGGAGGACGGGCGCTAGAGACAGGAGAGAGAGTTCATATGAGCTTCACCAGGCCTATAGCTACAGAATAGAATACTTTATTAGTTTAGTTAGTATGTCCTTGGTCTATGTGTTCTATGTGTTGACTTACCTCTGCTGTGTCCATCGTCGTGAAGACGGTTACTGGGGGGACGGAGGCCGTCTGCCTGGACCGCAGCTCAGCAGCCCAAGGCTCTTCACAGATGTGAGCATCCTCTGGAGGCGGGAACGCTTCTGTTTCTTTGAAGCTCCGCTCTCCTCACAAGGCGGCGTCTCAGCTGTCACTGGGCTGGCCGCTAGAGAGAGGAGAGAGAGTTCATATGAGCTTCACCAGGCCTATAGCTACAGAATAGAATACTTCATTCGTTTGGTTAGTATGTCCTAGGTCTATGTGTTCTACATGTTGACTTACTTCTGCTGTGTCCATCGTCGTGGGCAACCTCGATGCCCTCCTGTCCTGGGGCTGGAGGCTGGACACCATCATTGATGTCCTCCGGTCCTGGGGCTGGAGGCTGGACACCAACCTGGTTGGTCCTCTTGCACTATATCAGTTGTTACAGAAGAAGAATCAATGACAGAACATATCTCTTAAAACCCCATTATTCCTACAACAACAATGCATAGCTTGTCTGCTGTTTTATGATAAACTGGTAAGACTTTACCTTTACATTACACTTCCTTAATGTGAAATTATGTGGAATGTGGCGCATAGAGAAGCAAAGAGGCGGGTTTGTTATTATCAAACTAGTAACTAAATTAGAAACGTTATGCTAGTTATTAATTAACGTTAATTTCGCAATGTGTTTCGCAATGTGTTTTTTCTCCAGCTGACGTTATGTTAGACTCTAGAATCATGGGCATCATTTATTTTGTAAATTGTTTTTGTCAAACGTAGCTTATTATTGCCTATTAATTCTTGTACCTTACTCAATATCATTTTTGTTATATTTTTTAATTCTCACTGATTATTTTGGTGAAAGTTGTCAATTATTATGACAGAAATTGGCAGACCTCCTGCAGTACCTCTGCGGACCCCCGGTTGAAGACCACTGCTGTAGAGGATACAGGCCTGGAAGAGCTTTGAGGTTTGCTCTTCATCGATTTCGGAGGACTGCCGTCTATTTTCTTGGAGCCCTGAATGTTGAGAAAAGGTGCAAATGGAAATGCCATACCTGTTGCAGCTTATCAATCCCAATAAAGCAATGCAATTATACAAACTAAAATACTACACATATGAATATAAATGTGTAATTCTGTATCAATTAGTTAAAGACAAGGCAGTGTTATCAATTAACATTTTGAAAGATATAGATTCAGTATGTGTAATATACCTTCCAGCGAGAGAATAGTTTTCCCTTCTTTCCTTTCTTGGCTGCCTGTGCTGCACCACACGCACCAAGAAGCTCCGTCGTCAATGACGTCTCCAAAACATTGACAATTGCTGGATATTTGGACTCAGCCGCCATCTTGAGGCCTTCCTCACCACCGAACTGTTGCACAAGCTCCTTGTGAACATCCATGTAGATCTTGTAGATGTCCAGACCCCGAGGGTATTCCTGAGTCCGTGGGATGCGTGACGCTGCGCAGAAGTCTGAGAGGACCGACTCTGTGACGCGTATGCTCTTCTCATTCAGGTCTCTCGCAGATATGGCGGGAAATATATTCACCAGCAGTTTGGTGCAGATCCCTCGCACCAAGAGGCCATAATCCTCCTTGCCAAAGTTTGGCAAGACATGTGATACCCTCATATCTGGTGTCACATAGGCAAGGCGAGGTGAGTTTATTTGTAGCACATTTCATACAATAGAGGCAATTCAAAGTGCTTTACATACAGCATTGAACAATACCAAGAGGAGGATAGTAAGAAAATATATATATGTGTTACGGTACATGTGGGAATACGGTACATGTGGGAAAACTAGGGTTAGGGTTAGGTGCTAGGGTGACTTGGTACATGCTGGCATGTCGAACCCTAATTCTAACCCTAACCCTAACCCTACCCCTAACCCTAATCCTAACCTTAACCCTAGCACCCTAGCACCTAACCCTAACCCTAGTTTTCCCACATGTACCGTATTCCCACATGTACCGTAACATATGTTTTAAATTACAAGAATAGATATATATGGATAAACATTTAACAAGATAATTAATAAGATAATAGATAATGGATGAAAAGACATAGATCGAAGTGTTAGTGTTTAACCATTACTGTTGCAAAACATTTTTTTAGCTTAGATTTAAATATTTTTAGGGGCCTGTTTGATTTCTTCAGGGAGTTCCAGGAGCATGCGGCAGAGTGACTAAAAGCTGCTGCACCGTGTTTTGTTTTCACTCTTGGAATGATTAGCTGATTAGTCTACCAAGACCATTTTGTGATTTGTATACAATTGGGAGTACTTTGAATTCAATTCTCTGATAGGGCTTTCACACCGGCAAAGAACCGTGCCGGTTCGCGTTCGCATTCGGAAACCTCCGAACGTTGGCGCTGTCCGGCGAACGATACACTGGTATGAACGCGGGCTCGTTCGCCAGACAGCGCCAATGTTCGGCAATCTCAGGATTGGTGCAGTGTGTTCAAACTTCTTCGTTATATAGAGGGGTGAAACTAGATAGGGTTGGGCAATGCCTGTACCATTTGGGTCCTGCACTGAGTCCTCCTGAATAACCGTCCTTATAATAGGACATCCAGGATCAGGCGTCTGGTTAGTATGTCCTAGGTCTATGTGTTCTACATGTTGACTTACCTCTGCTTTGTCCATCGTCGTGGGCAACCTCGATGTCCTCCTGTCCTGGGGCTGGAGGCTGGACACCAGCCTGGTTGGTCCTCTTGCACTATATCAGTTGTTACAGAAGAAGAATCAATGACAGAACATATCTCTTAAAACCCCAGTATTCCTACAACAACAATGCATAGCTTGTCTGTTGTTTTACGATAAACTGGTAAGACTTTACCTTTACATTACATTTCCTTAATGTGAAATTATGTGGAATGTGGCTCTCTTATAAATTCACTGTATATTTCTGTTTTACCTTGCGCTTCACCATTGAACAGAATTTCCTGAATTTCCCTTTCTTCTTCTTCCCACTAGCATCCCTCTGAGGCTGTGTGACCGAGGCTGTGGAGGTGACCCCGGCCAGGCTCCCCTCAGTCTCTCGCTGGGCAGCGAGGGCCTGGCTCCTCTCCTTCTCCAGGTCGGAGTTGTCACAGACAAGACTCCTCTTCTCCTGCTCCATAACATGGACTTTTCTTTTGAGGTCTCTCTCTCTCTGTCTGCTTTCCTCCACCTCCCTGTCAAGCACCTGAGCCTTCTCAGCTGCCGCCAGCTTGTCCTCCAGGGCCTCTTTCTGCAGGGCCTTGATGTGGTCCTCTGCCTCCCTGGTGGCGTTGGCGGTCTCCAGGAGGGTCGCCTTGACCCCGGCCAGGCTCCCCGCAGTCTCTCGCTGGGCAGCGAGGGCCTGGCTCCTCTCCTTCAAGACTCCTCTTCTGCTCAAGACAAGACTCCTCTTCTCCTGCTCCATAACATGGACTTTTCTTTTGAGGTCTCTCTCTCTCTGTCTGCTTTTCTCCACCTCCCTGTCAAGCACCTGAGCCTTCTCAGCTGCCGCCAGCTTGTCCTCCAGGGCCTCTTTCTGCAGGGCCTTGATGTGGTCCTCTGCCTCCCTGGTGGCGTTGGCGGTCTCCAGGAGGGTCGCCTTGACCCCGGCCAGGCTCCCCGAAGTCTCTCGCTGGGCAGCGAGGGCCTGGCTCATCTCCTTCAAGACTCCTCTTCTGCTCAAGACAAGACTCCTATTCTCCTGCTCCATAACATGGACTTTTCTTTTGAGGTCTCTCCCTCTCTGTCTGCTTTTCTCCACCTCCCTGTCAAGCACCTGAGCCTTCTCAGCTGCCGCCAGCTTGTCCTCCAGGGCCTCTTTCTGCAGGGCCTTGATGTGGTCCTCTGCCTCCCTGGTGGCGTTGGCGGTCTCCAGGAGGGTCGCCTTGACCCCGGCCAGGCTCCCCGAAGTCTCTCGCTGGGCAGCGAGGGCCTGGCTCATCTCCTTCAAGACTCCTCTTCTGCTCAAGACAAGACTCCTATTCTCCTGCTCCATAACATGGACTTTTCTTTTGAGGTCTCTCCCTCTCTGTCTGCTTTTCTCCACCTCCCTGTCAAGCACCTGAGCCTTCTCAGCTGCCGCCAGCTTGTCCTCCAGGGCCTCTTTCTGCAGGGCCTTGATGTGGTCCTCTGCCTCCCTGGTGGCGTTGGCGGTCTCCAGGAGGGTCGCCTTGACCCCGGCCAGGCTCCCCTCAGTCTCTCGCTGGGCAGCGAGGGCCTGGCTCCTCTCCTTCTCCAGGTCGGAGTTGTCACAGACGAGGCTCCTCTTTTCTTGCTCCATATCGTGGAGCTTTTGGAGGAGGCCTTTCTCTCTCTGTCGGCCCTCCTCCACCTCCTCCCTCGCTCTCTCCAACTCCGCCTTTGCCAGAGCGCTGCTGGCCTTCTCCGCCTCCAGCTCAGAGTCCTTGGCCTCCAGCTCAGAGTCCTTGGCCTCCAGCTCAGAGTCCTTGGCCACGGCCCTCCACTTGGCCTCCACCACGGCCCTCCATTTCTCCCTCTTCTCCTCCAGCTTCCTCTGAGTGCTCCTGGCCTTCTCCGCCTCCAGCTCAGAGTCCTTGGCCTCCAGCTCAGAGTCCTCGGCCTCCAGCTCAGAGTCCTTGGCCACGGCCCTCCACTTGGTCTCCACCACGGCCCTCCATTTCTCCCTCTTCTCCTCCAGCTTCCTCTGAGTGCTCCTGGCCTTCTCCGCCTCCAGCTCAGAGTCCTTGGCCTCCAGCTCAGAGTCCTCGGCCTCCAGCTCAGAGTCCTTGACCACGGCCCTCCACTTGGTCTCCACCACGGCCCTCCATTTCTCCCTCTTCTCCTCCAGCTTCCTCTGAGTGCTCCTGCTCATGACTACGATATAAGAAACGGAAGGAAGAGAATATGAAATTACGTATTTTATATTTATATATTATTATTATAGAATGACTTGTCCCCTATGAGTTCATGGATGACTGTGAGGCTGTTTGAACTTCAAAAGTGACTGACATATAGATATTGCGCGACATTGTGATCGAAGCATTAGTTGTAAGTAAGTAAGTAAGTAAGTAAGTAAGTAACGTGCCAACGTGCCAAAAATCTGTATCCTTTCCTTGTTGTATTTCTACCTTCCTAAATGATGGCTAGGACGTCGGGTTATAAAGCAAAAGCTTCTTTATATTAAAAAATCTGTTGGCATACACTTTCAGCACTTTCAAACAATAAACGAGTTATTGGATGTTCACTTTAATTCTGGACGTTACAATTTGCATTTCTCAAAAACCAACAAACTAAACTGTCAACTTCTATGACGTCTTGCCGCAAGGCCTTCTGGGACCAATTAAAGTGAATAATTTAACCTAAAAAGTTAAAACACTCTATTAATACAGGCGGGCCGTCAAGCCCATAGACTTTTACTTGTCAAGGCACATTTTTAAAGCGCAAATCTGTAATTCAAGACTCTCCGGTAATTTACACACAAGACTCACGTTGATTTCTACTCAGCGCGCGCACACACACACACACACACACACACACACGCACACGCACACGCACACGCACACGCACACGCACACGCACACGCACACGCACACACGCGCACGCGCACGCGCACACGCACACGCATGCACACACACACGCACACACACACACACGCACACACACACACACACACACACACACACACACACACACACACACACCTCTGGGTTCTGCTCTGTGGGCCAGAGATTCGGTTAAGGTGATGTCGTCATCGGGAAACTCCTTTTCAAGCTGCCAAGCAGACTGGACATTGAAGTCATCTCCCTGGTTCTTCTTCTTATTTGGCATTTCTATAACTTTCTACAAACATCTGAACAAGGAAGAGAATGTGAAATGACGTATTTTATATTTATATATAATTATTATAGAATGACTTGTCCCCTATGAGTTCATATATGACTGTGAGGCTGTTTGAACTTCCAAAGTGACTGACGTTGATATTGCGTGACATTGTGATTGAAGCATCAGTTGCAGGAGCAACGTGCCAAAAAGCCATTCTCCTTTTCGTATTTCTACCTTCAAAAAATATGGCTAGGACGTCGGGTTGTAAAGAAAAAGCTTCTTTATATAAGAATCTCTGTTGGCATTGACACTTTGGATCACTTTCAAACAATAAACGAGCTAGACTTTGACACTCAGCGGAGTCAGCGCTCGCGCGCACACACACCCGCGCAGCCACATCCAGACCCCCGCCCCACACACACACACACACACACACACACACACACACACACACACACACACACACACACACACACACACACACACACACGCACCCGCGCAGCCACACCCAGACTCCATTTTTTTAACATCTTTAAATCCATGAGGTCTAGGGCCTATATACCCATCAATAGTTCACACTGCAGCAACAGCAGCATCACATCCGAGACACAGTGCCAACTAAGTTACAGTAATAAATTATTACTTCATAAATTATCACTTCATAGATGTTCTACTACCAGTAGATGTCGCTGTTTGAACACATTCCTGAGACTAACATTCACATTTTTAGCAGGAATTTCACCATCACCAAACTAGTTAGCCTATTTACAACCTGTTACATAATCATTATCCAAAGATATCGTACTCACGTAACCTCTTCAGTGTCTCTGTACCAACTGCTAAAACCATCTGTTGTTCTACTCTCACCTTCTAGAATATCACCTGGCAACCCCATTATTGGAACCCTCCAATGATGTCACTCTGACATGTAGCCTAATGTTACCATGACAACCCAGCAAAATGTAAACACAATTTATAATTTTCTGGGTTGTCAAAATGACATGGTTATTATTGCTAAAAGATGGAGGAAGTGTCATAACTGCAACAAGTTCCTCAAATTCATTGTAATAATAATAATAATAATAATAATAATAATAATAATAATAGTAATAATAATACATTAGACTTAAATAGCCCTTTTCTAGACACTCAAAGACGCTTATGTAGTACAACTACAGTAGGCTTTACATACATAAACATTTTCAGTGTTGAAAAAATACTATTAGAGGCCAACAAGAGTATTCAAGTAATCCACTCATGTGTAACCAAACAAGTATACAAACTTCTCCTTATCCTACCTAGTCAGCCCAAAGTAAAACTAAATGTTGCCAATGACACAGAGGTATTCTTTGCAGCATGACAGTGGGCTCAGAAATACATGAAGACTAATTTCCAAACAGTCTTGTTTACTGATGAGTGCCGTGCAATCCTGGATGGTCCAGATGGATGGAGTAGTGGATGGTTGGTGGATGGCCACCATGTCCCAACAAGGCTGCGACGTCAGCAAGGAGGTGGCGGAGTCATGTTTTGGGCTGGAATCATGGGGAGAGAGCTGGTAGGCCCTTTTAAGGTCCCTGAAGGTGTGAAAATGACCTCGGCAAAGTATGTAGAGTTTCTGACTGACCACTTTCTTCCGTGGTACAAAAAGAAGAACCGTGCCTTCCGTAGCAAAATCATCTTCATGCATGACAATGCACCATGTCATGCTGCAAAGAATACCTCTGTGTCATTGGCTGCTATAGGCATAAAAGGAGAGAAACTCATGGTGTGGCCCCCATCTTCCCCTGACCTCAACCCTATTGAGAACCTTTGGAGCATCCTCAAGCAAAATATATATGAGGGTGGGAGGCAGTTCACATCAAAACAGCAGCTCTGGGAGGCTATTCTGGCATCCTGCAAAGAAATTCAAGCAGAAACTGTCCAAAAACTTCAATGGATGCAAGAAGTGTGAAGGTGATATCAAAGAAGGGGTCCTAAGTTAACATGTAACTTGACCTGTTAAGATGTTTTTGTTTGAAATAGCTTTTGATTTCAGTAAATATGACCTCCTAATATGACCTCCTAACCCTAAATTCATCAAATTACCATTTTTAGTTCTTTACAACCTATACAATGTTTTGAAACTCTGTTGTGCATAATAATTTGGAACAGTGCATTTTGAGTTTTTTATTTAAAAAAAAATTACTGTTATCATTGGGAGGTTTGTTCAATAAAATTTGAATTATACTCTAACGGTTGATGACTTGAAAATTATACTGATTGTCATTTGCATCGACTATTTAGGAAAATCTGAGAAAAATATATTTTGCATAATAATTTGGAACGAGGTGTAGTAGAGCCGCCTTAGAATGTAAATCTGCTATTTACACACAACGATCATTAGAGGGCGCTTCTTTTTTAGCCTGCCTCCGACACAAAAAAACTGCAAAACAGCTTTACTATCTTATCCTGAAGTGATTTTGAAAATGTAAGGATACTGGGTGGTAAAACACAGATATCTAGTAAAAGTCATGAAAGGAGGGTCCTGAAATGTTATCGAGTGCAAAGATATTTAAAAAAAAAAATACTCACAGGGGTCACCATGACCCCTCACTCTTCTAGTGTTAAGAAAATACTTCCCCCAATTCTACATCAACCTGTGACCCCATCTACTTCTTGAGATCTGAGCAGATTGGACAGGTGTACACAATTGTTGGACGGGCTGGCTGTAATGCATGGAAAGGTATGACACCATTTCCTGTTCCATCCCATACATGACAATGAGCCCGTTTTCTGATGTCTACCTCCTCCTGCCTCTCCTGGTGTAAAGCTGTGGTGAAGATCAAATACAAAAACATCTGTCTCATCCATAAAATTCTGCATAACAAAGCTCCTCCCCCGCAGCTTGATGTGCTTTAAAGCACGGATGTATGATAGGGTGCTGGAATTCTATAAAGAGGTGTTTAAAGCCTGGGGTAGTTTTTTGCCTGAGGTAGGATATCAGTGTGAGAAGAGAGGGGAGATACTAAATGTTCCAGTTTTATTGAACCCTGTAATAAGAAGAGAGGGGAAAATGTTAGAATCTAGGAGTTTCTGGAGGGCAGGACTGATTAGAGTAAGGGATTTTAGGTATGAGGTAGTGCCAGGGTTCCTATCAGAGCAGGCAATTATAGAAGTTGTTAGGGAAACAGATGAGGAGATGAGAAGGGGAGAAATAGTGAGCATGTATAATAAAATAAAGCAGAGTATACCAGGGGAGTGGGTGAGTAGGTTAGATAGGGAGTTAAGAGGGAAGGAGCAAACAGAGTTACCTAGGTTAAGACTAGGGAAAGGGGAAACAGTGCGGGACTTCTCAGCTGTTAAGGTGAAGGAGTGCTACTGGGCACTGTTGGAGAGCAGAGTGAAGGAGCCTGCGGCAGAGAATGTGTGGAGGCAGGTGTTCCCAGGATTGGAGGTGAAGAACATATGGAGGAATTTATTTTTTAAATATAATAGTTTAGAATGTACACATTTTGATTTTATGCTCAGGCATAACAGGGTTTATACTAAGGTGGTGTTGCATCAGGTAGACAGAACAGTTTCGAGGGAGTGTGATGTGTGTGGGATACAGGATGAGAACTTAATGCATATGCTTTTTGAATGTAGAGAAATTAAGGGATTCGAAGAAAGGTTGAAAGGACTAGTGAAGAAGCACTGGGGGGTGGAGGTGGTGGGGATGCAGGAGTGGAGGAGGATGGTGGTTTTTGGGGTGGAGGGAAAGAGGAGGGGAGTGAATATATGGTGTTTAAATTATGTATTATCACAGGCTAGGTATGCAATTTATATGAGGAGAAATTTAGCAAGATTTGAGGGAAAGTGGATAACGGTGTGGGATTGGTCAGGAAGAATGTGGGACTGATGCACAAGACAGGGCAAAAAGATTTTGAGAAGTTGTTTATTAGGGATTGTGGGTTTATAAGGGTGGGGGTGGATGGAGGGTTGGAGTTTGATTTAGATTTTTTAAGATGTTTTTTTTGTTGCATTCATTTGTTATTGATTTATGTTAAAGAGTTATTTTGGTTATGAAGGACTGACGGAATAATAGATGGATGCATCTCATACCAAAATGGTATGGGTGTGTTTTGTTTTTATTTATTGGTTTTTAATTTATTTTATTTGAATTAGAATACAATGAAGGCTATAAAATGAACATGTATGAATATGTATAGCTATGATTGTATTTAAAAGAATATTTTTATAATAAAATAAAAAAAATAAAAAAAAGGCAGCCGGCTGGAGTTCCAAAGGTTGCGTGTTCGAGACTTGACTAAGTGTTTTTTTTTTTTTTTTTACATTTAACCGAAGATTTCATGCAAAGGCTTCAAACACCATTGTAATCGTGACAGTTCTTGTAAATTAGCCTGCACCATCATTTTATAGCCTACATACTTTTTTAGATGAGATTTTAGATTAGATTCAGACAACGAAATGCAGTAAAAAGTGCGTCTGAAGAGGGATTTGAACCACCGATATAAAATGACGAATAAAACCTGTGGCAGCGGTCGATACCACTAGTCCATTGTGGCGATATGACGGTTTGTAGCCTGCTGCGGATATCACCACAGTAGTAATATTCATTTATTAAAATATGAACATATAACAATAACTGGGGCTAGTATGACCTACGCATTTAATCGGTCAGCAATTTCTTGCCAAACCATTTCCTTGTTAATTGCGGCAGTATTGCACTATTTTACATCTTATTTTTCCGTCTTCATAAAAATCAATAATTCGGAATGCTGCGCAAATGTAGTACCCCTGCAGAGTGGAGTATCTTCATTTCGACAGATCGACTCTTCGGGGCTCTTTATGTCTGCGTGCACGCGCCCATATCGAAGATTTGTAAGCCTGTCTTCTGTGAACACTCATCACACAAGGCTGATCCTCGTTCGAGGAATCACCTGAGGCTTGAATTCCAATCTCGAGTTGCCTGAGCGCCGCATTTATTTATATCGCCGCTATACTGATCCACCTTTAGTGGAATGGCCCCCTGGATGACTTGATTATCTGTACATGATGTGTGTATAAACAAGAACATGCTACCTTGTCATTGTTTATGGAAATAATTGGTGTTGACAGTGGCTTTATAGATACATTAAACTGTTTCAGACAGAGATGGTATCAGCGCTAACTGTGCTCTTCCACTGTTACAGAGAGCCATCTCTCTATCAGTAATTAGCCTACTGTATAAAGGTAGGGAAAGACTCTCTCAGTGAAAGTGTGTGTAAATATGTGTAGGTGTGTGTTATTATCAGGGTCAGAGAAAGACAGAGCTACACTCTGATCCTCTGGGGTTTCTGTCTCACTGTGAGAAGAGTGACAGACTCTGCTAACACTCCCAGGGTCCAGCCCTTATTGGCTTGAACATCAAAGTCACAGCTGTGTCCCTGATCAACCAAGATGGCGACGTGCACGGCGGCTGTGTTTGGGTCTCTTTGACAACAACATTGCAGCAGTTGTTGCTTATTTTATTGTTTTTAATCATGTTGTTGTACTTTATTATTACTTACTTTACTTATTTTTACTTTATTCTATTATTGTGATGTTGTATCTTGCTGCAATGCCAATGGCCTACAGCCTCACTTCAGGTATGATATAGTATAGTTAATTAAAGGCAACAATATGTCCATAAAAAAATAAACAACACATACGAAGACATTTCGGGCTTGTACTTTCAACATTCAAACACACAGGGGCCATTGGCAGTTACAATGCTATAAGGCAACGCCTTAGAAGAATTTATAATATTCAAAAATATAAAAGAAAATTAAAAATATTTAAAGAAGTATTTATAATATTCTTCTATAAAGAAACTGTACAGGGGGGAAGTGGGGATGAGGAGGTGTTTAGGAGGGACAAGAAATATTTTGTAGCCACCAATTTCACCTTTGCAATGACAACAGTTATAGTCTGGTTGGATAAGAACGCACGCCACACTGTCCTTGTAAACTGTATAAAAATGTAATAACCAAAAACATAAAATAAACATTAATCATGAAATATAAATATAACTCAAAACATTTAGCACAAATCATCCAAAATAAAAGCCCAAAGTAAAAATGGCCATAACAGATGTAGCCTGAAGAGATGAATCTTCCATCCATGGCGGAAGATACGTAGGTAGCGACTCTGCAGTCCTGACAGTAGTGGGTAGCTCGTTCCACTAGTGGGGCACCAGGACAGTGAAAAGCCGTGACCCAATAGTGTGACTGCTGCATCCACATAGAGGTGACGGTGCCAGGCGGCCAGCTGAGGTGGAAGGGCGGAGTGGCGGGGGTCTGGGGGCTGACCGTTGCCTGCAAGTAGGGAGGGGCTGTTCCCTTTGCTGCCCAGTGGGTGAGCAGAGTCTTAAATCTGATGTGAGCTGTTGCGAAGGAGGGGGACGACATGGGAGAATTCTGGGAGATTGAACACCCTACAGGCGGCAGCATTCTGGATGAGCTGCTGAGGTCTGATGGCGGAGCCGTGGTGGCTGGCCATGAGTGAGTTGCAGTAGTCAAGGCAACAGACAAGTGTCTGGACCAAGAGATGTGCTGCTTCACTGGTGAGGAATGGACGGATCCTCCTGATCTTGTCGAGGGAGAATCTACAGGAGTGTGCTGTCGCTGTGATGTGTCGCCGCACAGGATAAGTGGTTGTCGAGGAACACCCCGAGGTTATTGGCTGTCTGGGAGGAGTTCACAGAGTTCTCTACTGTGATGGAGAAGTCTTGAAGAGGGGACGCTTTCCCAGGGAAGAAGAGCAGCTCAGTGTTGTTAAGGTTTAGCTTGAGGTGGTGGGCTGACATCCAGGCAGAGATGTCGCGCTGAGAGGTTATTGACATTGAGTAGAGCTGGAAGGGGAAGGTGTGATGGAGCTCAAGTGAAGAGTCAGGAGATTAGGGCTTCCTAGGCTCACACATGTTCTTCATATAACCACTAATAAACACATTAGAAAGGGTTTATAACCAGTAATAAACACATTAGAAAGGGTTTATAACCAGTAATAAACACATTAGAAAGGGTTTATAATCAGTAATAAGCACATTAGAAAGGGTTTATAACCAGTAATAAACACATTAGAAAGGGTTTATAACCAGTAATAAGCACATTAGAAAGGGTTTATAACCAGTAATAAGCACATTAGAAAGGGTTTATAACCAGTAATAAACACATTAGAAAGGGTTTATAACCAGTAATAAGCACATTAGAAAGGGTTTATAACCAGTAATAAACACATTAGAAAGAGTTTATAACCAGTAATAAGCACATTAGAAAGGGTTTATAACCAGTAATAAGCACATTAGAAAGGGTTTATAACCAGTAATAAACACATTAGAAAGGGTTTATAACCAGTAATAAGCACATTAGAAAGGGTTTATAACCAGTAATAAGCACATTAGAACGGGTTTATAACCAGTAATAAGCACATTAGAAAGGGTTTATAACCAGTAATAAACACATTAGAAAGGGTTTATAACCAGTAATAAACACATTAGAAAGGGTTTATAACCAGTAATAAGCACATTAGAAAGGGTTTATAACCAGTAATAAGCACATTAGAAAGGGTTTATAACCAGTAATAAGCACATTAGAAAGGGTTTATAACCAGTAATAAGCACATTAGAAAGAGTTTATAACCAGTAATAAGCACATTAGAAAGGGTTTATAACCAGTAATAAGCACATTAGAAAGGGTTTATAACCAGTAATAAGCACATTAGAAAGGGTTTATAACCAGTAATAAACACATTAGAAAGGGTTTATGTCTTTCTCTTCTTCTTTTTTTACCTTTATTTAACCAGATAAAATCAGTTGAGAACAAATTCTCATTTTCAATGATGATCTGGCCAAGAGGCCATGGCAAGAATAAAAACAAACATATAAACAGAAATACTCAGGGTCAACATAAAACAATACTGTATACAATACATGAGAACGGCAAAGACAGGGAAGATAAATAAATAAAAACAAAATAGAAACAAAGTCAACTAACCTATGTGTGAAAAGAGAGCGGGGTGTGTGTGTGTGTGTGTGTGTGTGTGTGTGTGTGTGTGTGTGTGTATGTGTGAATGTGGGGGGGGGGAATCAGCAGGAACACTGAGTTGATACTGATACTATCATTGAGTTGATACTGTCGGCACTGCATCCTGATGTTACCATGAACAATATTCTATAACAGATATGTAATTGAACACGGTAAAACAAAGTACTGGCTAAATTGAGCTTGGGGTTTTTGGACCATTTTGTCATTTGTATGTAATTAGGGGGGTTGTGTGTGTGTGTGTGTGTGTGTGTGTATGTGTGTGTGTGTGTGTGTGTGTCAATAGTTTCTCAAGGAGGTCCCTTGTCTGTCTGTCTGTCCAATCCAGAGACATGGAGAGGACAGACACATGTCATGCACCACTTTGAGATCATTTTGAGAAAGTAAACTATTTTTGAGGAAGTAAACTATGATATGTGTCCACACGTTTTGAGTAATTGTGGCATGAGAATGGATGAGATGTGAGATAGAAGGCTATATAATACAGGATCCAATTCAAAATCCTACTCACCACTTACAAAGCCATCAACAATCTGGCCACCTCCTACCTTGCCGACCTCGTCCCCCTCCACACCCCCTCCTGTTGCCTCAGGTTTGACGATCAATCCACCCTCAAGACCACCAGGACCAAGCTCCGGACCTGGGGTGATAGGGCCTTTTCAGCCGCAGCCCCGTCCCTCTGGAACGCCCTCCCCAACCACATCAGACAGGCCAACACCCTGCCAACATTTAAACAGGCCCTCAAAACCCACCTCTTCAAGCTTGCCTTCACCAGTTAACCCTCTCCCCCTCCCCTTCCCATGTGTCCCCAGAACTACCTTAATTAGGCCCCTTCTTTTTATTATTATTACTCAATCTTTTCAGTTTGTAAAGCGTCTTTGTGTGTCTAGAAAAGCGCTATATAAGTCTCATGTATTATTATTATTATTATTATTATTATTATTATTATTATTATTATTATTATTATTATACATCTATCAGTTCAAAGTGAACCTGCAGCACTCTGGCCTGTATAGTGTTACGTAGCCACTCCTAGTCAGTCAAGCCTGTGATTGGAGCAGCCGTAATGTTATTGTGTGACAAGGGTCTGGTGGGCGGGGACAGATGAAAAGAGTTTGGGTAAAAAAAATAAAACTAGTTGGCTGGGGAAACTTGTGTTGAGTCAGGCTTCATGCGCTGAGGAGGAGTATTTGTCACTTTCAGCACAATGCATTCAATCAGGTATGTCAAGGACCCTTTTTACATTGGTCAAATGCACACAATTACAATTCTGTAGGATAGTATTTATTGTGGTTTAATTGTGTTATGTTTTTTTGGTTAAGGTTTGGTTAACCTCTGTCTGGTTCATCTTGCTTATATAGTTTGTTTAACTTTAAAGTTAAGGGCTATTATGTTAAGTTAAGGGCTTTTATGGACCAATAGAGGATTATGGCTATAAAGTCACTCCCAACTTTGGTAATCACTTATAACATCATATTTGTAAAATGATCAATTATAAAGCTGGCCATGTGTAATTTGGAAAACATTTGTATTTGTATAAGTTGTCTAAGCAAGTCTGTAGTTAAGGTAAGTGTTGTTAGTAAGTGTTATCGCTGATTAAATCAACTTAGCAATTATGATCAACATTTGCTCTGTCTTATGCTCTGTCAATAATTCCACAAACAACAGTGCATGCATCTCTTAACACTGATTACATCTTTTAAGTGTTTCTCAAATCTGTAGTCCTGTTACCTTAGTACAGAGTCTGGTCTAGGTATCAAAGTCACATGTGTGTGTGTGTGTGTGTGTGTGTGTGTGTGTGTGTGTGTGTGTATATGTGTGTGTGTGTGTGTGTGTGTGTGTGTGTGTGTCAATCGTTCCTCAAGGAGGTCCCTTGTCTGTCTGTCCAATCCAGAGACATGGACAGAACAGAGAGGACAGTGTCTTTGTGTGCCTGTGTGCGTGTGTGTCTTTGTGTGCCTGTGTGTTTGTGTGTGTGTGTGTGTGTGTGTGCCTGTGTGTGTGTGTTTGTGTGTGTGTGTGTGTGTGTGTGTGTGTGTGTGTGTGTTGTAATTACAGCAATCTATTTCCATCTTCCATTATGTTTCATATCCACTGAATAACTTGGGTGTTGGTCTTGGATAACATCCAAACGTTTCCCCATGGACAAACACCGACAGTGCAATTGTTTCTTGCCTGTGTGTTCAGTGTCTGACTCTGGTGTAAACACTCTTAGCAAGATGCTGGCAAAGGGTGCCGGCAGTGGCGCTATGGGGTGTGTTGTGAAGGCCCACAGTTTTAGAGCCAGTTTTAGTTTCCCCGAAATCAGCCCTTCTGCCCCAGTTATTTACTTTGTTATTTTCTATACTATTAATATACGTTTCGTGAAGTGTATGTATTATTCTTGTAATGTTTATGCATATGTTTGATGACGTAGTATCCGGGGTGTGTCCGTGACCCGGATGCTACGTTCGGTGGTGTATATATAAGAAACGGAAGTAGTCCGCGAGTCAGTGTGTGGTGAGCATCAGAACGAGAGAGACCAAATGAGAGAGAGAGTAACGCGAAGTCAATGTAAGATGGCGGATTCAGTACGACGCACACCGTGCAGAAGCTGAGGACGCCAGGAAAGCGATTATAGAGTGTACCACTGTAGCCAGTTTAGTTGTGTTCCCGTTGGACCGCCTTGCCAGCAGCCGGCTGTTCAACGTTGGACCAAGCGAGACGCCAGCTGGACATAATCGTCGCCTCCACGAGCGGACTGCGACCGAACACTGACTCCAGCGGAGCTTCGACGCGGACCACGCGGACTTGGGCCCTTCACCTCGTGGTGGACCACGAAGACGGCCCTTTCCCTCCGCGTTGCTACGTCACCCCCCCTTTTGTCGGCTAACTTCATCGACGCACATGCCATCCAACCAGGCCTCAACGCGCACCACAGCCCTGGACTATAAGCCTGTTCAGGCCCGAGACTGTCAGTGAGTGATTGAGTGCGTGTGTGGCCGGCTGGGAGGGAGGGTATATTTTGGGAGACATAGACATATACCATTTGTGTAATAAATGTGTTGTTCATCTGTAATACCGTGTGTTAGTTGTTTGTAGTTCCAATGCTAATGCTAATTGTATGCTAATGCTAAGTACAAGGCTAATGCTAATGCTAGTTGTTTGAATGCTAAAGGCTAATGCTAATGCTAGTTCCCATGCTAATGCTAACGATATTAACTGCTAGTCTAACGGTTTGCTGGCGCCCCCTGCCTGTATCCTCCTATACTGCCTATTTAGCTCCCTTAGTTAGATAACCAGCCCCTTCCTAAATTATACAGTCCTTTTCAGCTACTCCCTGGTTACAATTGGTCCTTCGAGCCGGATCGGTAGTGTAGTGATAGCATGGCTGAGCGCAGCCAACCAGACCAGACAGTTACCCCCCCTTCTCCGCCCCCTGAGCCAGAGCCACGACCACAGAGAGTCCCGCGGTTGCCTCCGAGGTTACAGGAGTATGAGCTTGAGCTCGAAAGCTCACTGAGTGGTAGCGAGGAGCGCACTCCACGGGATACAGTGGTCGGAGAGGCCGAGGTGTCCGCCGGCGCGCGGGTGGCTAGCACTGAGACAGCCCTCAAAGAGCACCAGCCTGAGGATGAGATGGCAGAACCGCAGGGTTTTGCCGTGGAAACGGAAGAACAGGAAGGAGAGGCCCGGTCCGACAGCGCCTGCGGGCGGAAGAGGGAGGGCCTCAGCCTTAACGATCTGCCTCCCAGTGCGGCGCGCTCGAGACCTAGCTCCTGCCGCTCAGTGGCTTCCTCCCGGTCCAGGATTTCCGTGGGCAGTTATGCCTCTGGGGCGGATAGCCTGCACTCCAGAGGGAGTAGTGCCGCGCTGTCCGAATGTATGCGCCAACAGGCCGAGATGGCGTTAGAGCGGGAGCGCCAACAGGCCGAGATGGCGTTAGAGCGGGAGCGCCAACAGGCCGAGGTGACGTTAGAGCGAGAACGCCTCCAGTTCGAGCGTGAACGAGAGAGGGAACGCATCCATTTCGAGCGTGAACGCCTCCAGCGCCAGGAGGCGCTAGAACGTGAACGCTTCCAGATGACCGGAGCGGAACGCGAGGCGGAGAGACAGCGCCAGGAGGCGCTAGAACGTGAACGCTTCCAGATGACCGGAGCGGAACGCGAGGCGGAGAGACAGCGCCAGGAGGCGCTAGAACGTGAACGCTTCCAGATGGAGCGCGACCGCCTCCAGATGGCGAGAGAGCAACTGCACGCAGAGAAGATGGAGGAAATGATGCAGACCATGCGCGACGTGTGCATCAGCAGAACTCCGTCGGCCCGTAGCTCCAGAGCATCATCCGCACGGCCCTCTCGGGTGCCATCTCCTGAACCCCCCGCCGATGGCTCCATGACCCCCGCCATGACTGTCCAACTGCAGGCCCAGCTGACCACCTGGAAGGAAGAGGACCAGGGACCCGACCGCTACGCGGCCCAGAGGGAGCCAGCGTCGCTGCCCGGGAGGGGAGCCATCCCCCAAGAGCGTAGCACACCCCTAGGTCCTCCAGTGCACCAAAATGCATGCAGGCCGGACACCCAGACCGTCACTCCAGCACCGATGATCCACTACAGGATGTTCCCCCAGGTGGAGGGACCCAAGTTCCCCTTCTTCAAGGACGAGGACAGGAGCCAGTATGTGGAGCTACGCATCTGCCTAGACACGCTCTTGGACAACTCCTGCTCAGAGTCCTACAAATATGCGATTCTCCTTCAGCATGTGAGGAACCCCAGAGCCCACAACATGGTACTGGCCCATGCCTCCGCACCGACACCTTACACCAGAGCGCTCGCTGACTTGGATGCCCGCTACGGTCGTCCCTGGAACCACGCCCTTGCTGAACTGCAAGCCCTCGAACAGCAGGCCCCCATCAAGGATGACCGGGCGCTGGATGACTTCGCGCTCCGCGTGCACACCTTGGTTGGAATGCTGAAGACGCAGGGCCCAGCTGGCGCCAGCGAGATCAACAGCACCTCCAACGTAGAGCGGCTGCTCCGCAAGATCCCACGCTTCCGGCAGGAGAGGTTCCGGCGACAGCAGCGCGTTCGTAACCCCGGGAAGTTGGGTCTGAGCATGGCTGCCTTCGCGGAGTTCCTACTGGAGGAAGTGCATGACACCAACGTAGACGCCATGGGTTACGCTGAGCCGAAGAAGGAGAGGGAGAAGGGAGACCGCTGGGACCGGCCGAGCTCGAACAGAGGACGCCCAGTAGGAGTGCTGCACACGGAGGAGGAGCCTCGGAGAGAGAGGAAAGCCCGACCTGAGGGAAAGGATTCCTCTCAACCCCCTCAAAAGGGACGGAGAGGTCCACCGCCATGTCCGTACTGCACCAGCGAGCACTGGTTCAATGAGTGCAGTGACTTCAACAACCTGAGTACCGAGGACAAGCAGAGGTGGCTCGAGGAGAACCAGAGGTGCTGGAACTGTGGGCGCGACCATCTGGCTAAGAACTGCACCTTGAGGAGAAAGTGCAATCGCTGTGAGGAGGTCCACCTCAACATTCTACACGAGGTCTCCCTCGCCAGGTCCACGGAGGGCACCAGAAGCCCTAGGTCCGGTCGCGCACCGGAAGAGGAAACCCCTGTCTACTACCTAGACCCAACCCAGAGCAGCGGCTCCAAGGTCCTACTGAAGGTGGTGAAGGTCCGACTCCACCACAACAACGTTGTGTACGACACGTACGCCGTTCTAGACGACGGGTCGGAACGGACCATCCTCCTCCAGGAGGCAGTGCGCCGGTTGGGGCTCCACGGGACTGAGGAGAAGCTGACTCTGCGCACGATACGTCGCGACCTTAAAGAGGTCACCGGGGCGAGAATCAACTTCTCTATCTCCCCGGCGGGGAGGCCGTCGGATAGACATCGGCTTCAGAATGTCTTCACCGCCGACCAGCTAGCGCTCTCCCGCTACGACTACCCCCTGGAGAGGTTACGCGCAAGATATCCCCACCTACGGCGAGTAGAACTACATCCGATAGCAGGAGCGGAGCCAACCCTTCTCATCGGCTCGGACAACGCTGCACTGATCGTGTCGCTCCGTCCTCCGCTGAGAGGACCACGAGGCTGCCCGATGGCTGTTCAGACTGCGCTTGGGTGGGCCCTCCAAGGCGCTACCGAGTGGAGAGATAGAGACGGGAGAGCTACGTCATCCCTCCATGTCCGCACCGAAGAAGTGCAGACCATCAACTGCCTTCACACCAGTGCGGACTCCATGAATGCGGCGCTGCTAGACAACGTCCAGAAGCTGTGGACGCTAGACGTTGCGCCCTACAAGAATGAGAAGCTCTACGTACGGTCAAAGGAGGACGTCTACGCCCTAGACCTCCTTAAAGCAAAGACAGTGCGTATCGAAGTCCAGGGCGTTAAGAGATACGTCACACCACTACTCCGCAGAGAACTCATGCCAGAGTTTCGAGTATCCCCTCGAACCGTCCTACAGTGTCTGACCAGCACTGAGAAGCGTATGAGGAAGGACGAGGTCCTTGCTGCTTCTTACCGAACGGAGATGAAGAAACTGACGGAGTCCGGTCTGGTGAAGAAGCTTGAGCCAGCCGAGGCGAACCGGAGTGCCGAGTCTTGGTACCTCCCGCACCACAATGTTCACCACAACGGGAAGAACCGAGTGGTCTTCAACTGTAGCTACCAGGTGGGGAAGCTCAACCTCAACCACTATCTTCTCCCTGGTCCAACCTTGACCCCAGCCCTCTTGGGAGTTCTGGTGCGCTTCCGTCAGCAGCCGATCGCAGTCAGTGGTGACATTAAGCGAATGTTTCACCAGATCAGGATGTTGGAGGAAGACAAGCCACTCATGAGGTTTCTCTGGAGAGAGGACCCGAGCGACCCCGACCCCTCTATCTACCAGTGGGAGGTGCTACCCTTCGGGACAACCTGCAGCCCCTGCTGCGCTACCTATGCGCTACAGACTCACGCCGCGCAGGAGACGGCACCTCCTGGAGTGTTTGACGCCGTCCATAAGAGCTTTTACGTGGACAACTGCCTCCACAGTTCGAAGACAGCCACGGAAGCCCGTCAGCTAGTCCAGGACCTGCGTGCTCATCTCCAGGAGGGTGGATTTGAGATCTGCCAGTGGGCCAGCAACGACCCGCAAGTCATCAGAGACCTCCCGAAGGAGGCCACCTCGACCAGCAGCGAGGCTTGGGTCTCTCACTCACCAGATGATGCTCAGGAGATGACGCTCGGACTTATCTGGCAGTTCCAGACCGACACTCTACGCTATCGCAATAAGCCTGCCAAGCCTCAACGCGTCACGATGAGAACGATATACAGCACTCTAGCGAGCCAGTACGACCCACTGGGGTATATCGCTCCCTTCACGACGATGGCCAAGGTGCTTGTCCGGGAGCTGTGGGCCCAAGAACGAGGATGGGACGATCCTCTGCCTCGTCACCTAGAAGAGAAGTGGAAGGCCTGGGAGCAGGAACTTCCCACTCTCCAGCACATCAAGCTGCAGCGGAGCTACTTCCCTCCCTCCACGGACCTAGAGAGGAGTGTCATCACGCTACATGTATTCTGCGACGCCTCGGAGATGGCGTACGGGTCCGTGGCATACGTCAGAGCGGCAGAGCTTGGAGGTGAAGTCCACGTCTCGTTTGTCCTGGCACGTTCCCGAGTGGCGCCGAAGAAGCAACAGTCCATCCCAAGACTGGAGCTGTGTGCTGCCCTGAACGGCGCGCAACTGGGAAGGTTCCTGCTCGACGAGCTCCAGCTACCTCTGAAGAGCGTCACCATGTGGTCAGACTCCACTACCGTCCTCCAGTGGTTGAAGTCCAGCTCATGTCGGTACAAGGTGTTCGTGGGCACCCGAGTCGCAGAGATTCTGGAGTTGACTGAGGTGAACTGCTGGCGTTATGTAGACACCAAGAGGAACCCTGCTGACGTCATCACGAGAGGGGCAACTCTACAGGATCTGGCTGAGCCCCACCTGTATCACACGGGACCAGACTTCCTACAGGAGCGGGAGTCAGAGTGGCCAGCCACGCCGGCGTTAGCAGAAGACAGAGAGGACAAAGAGCTGCGTAAGACGTTGTTCTGCGGAGTCACCCAGGTCGTAGACCCTGCGACTACTCCAGGAGAGGAGTGTGAGACGCTCGAAGAGCTGCAGAAGAGGATGTTCTGCTCCAAGGCCGGTCTACCCCTAGATACTACGCTCAGCGCCGAAGATTACACCGCGGCGGAGCTCCTGGTGCTGCAGAGTGCCCAACAGGATGCCTTCTCCCGAGAGCGGGAGTGTCTCGAGAAAGGGAAGCCGATCCCCTCGGACAGTAGACTCCGCGGCTTAGCTCCAGAGCTCGACGGTGTTCTCATTCGCGTGGGTGGCAGACTGCGCCGCGCTCAAGATCTAGACCTGGACACGAAGCATCCCATCGTGCTTCCCACTAAGCATCAGGTCACCAGGTTGGTCATCAAGCACCATGATGACAAAGTGCAGCACGCGGGTGGAGAGCGTGTCTTCGCGGAGGTACGACGGAGATTCTGGATACTCCATGGACGGGAGGCGGTACGGAGATATCAAAGGTCCTGCTCGGACTGCCAGAGGTGGCGAGCCACGCCGCCGCAGCCCATGATGTCCGATCTGCCCGAGGACCGGCTGCGACTGAGACAGGCTCCGTTCCACTCTACTGGGGTCGACTGTTTCGGGCCACTCCTAGTCCGAAACCGGCGAGCCTCCGAAAAGCGGTGGGGCATCATCTACACGTGCCTGACGACGAGAGCGATGCACCTGGAAGTTCTGCACCAGCTCACAAGCGACAGCTTCCTCATGTCCTTCAAGAGGTTCACCTCCAGGCGAGGGACCCCTAAGACCCTCCGGTCGGACAGAGGCACCAACTTCGTCGGTGGTGAGGCCGAGCTGAGGGCGAGCTACGCTGCGATGACTGAGGAGGCCCGTGACCGACTCGCCTCCCAGCAAGTGAAGTTTGAGTTCAACCCCCCAAATGCTCCACACTTCGGGGGAGCCTGGGAGCGGGAGATTCGCTCAGTAAAGAACGTCCTACGTACCATTCTCGGACAGAAGGTGCCTACCGATGAGGTGCTCCAGACTGTGCTAGCAGAGATTGAGGGCATCTTGAACTCCCGGCCCCTAGGCTATACCTCCAGTGATGTAGCAGATCTGGATCCCATCACGCCTAACTTCTTGCTGATGGGGCGGCGAGACTCTGCACTGCCTCAGGTAGTCTACGACCCTGCAGAGCTCACCGGAAGAAGATGGTGGAGGCACAGCCAGGTGCTCGCGGACCAGTTCTGGAAGCAGTTCATACTGCACTACCTGCCGACCCTGCAAGTCAGGCAGAAGTGGACGAGGGAGAGAGACAACTTGTCCGAAGGTGCCGTGGTACTGGTGATCGACCAGTCCCTTCCACGCGCCGCCTGGCAGACAGGCAGAGTGACCAAGGTCCTGCCGGGTCCGGATGGAAGGGTGCGGACGGCCATCGTGGACGTTGGTGGTCGCACTTACACCCGACCTGTGGCACGCCTGATTGAGCTCCCTCAAATTAGCCAGGACACTATCACCTCCTACCTCACGCTGCTAGAGCAGCCTAGCCAGTGTGCCTTCTTAGTTAACTGAAACCGAGGGTTTCATGGGGCGGCTGTTGTGAAGGCCCACAGTTTTAGAGCCAGTTTTAGTTTCCCCGAAATCAGCCCTTCTGCCCCAGTTATTTACTTTGTTATTTTCTATACTATTAATATACGTTTCGTGAAGTGTATGTATTATTCTTGTAATGTTTATGCATATGTTTGATGACGTAGTATCCGGGGTGTGTCCGTGACCCGGATGCTACGTTCGGTGGTGTATATATAAGAAACGGAAGTAGTCCGCGAGTCAGTGTGTGGTGAGCATCAGAACGAGAGAGACCAAATGAGAGAGAGAGTAACGCGAAGTCAATGTAAGATGGCGGATTCAGTACGACGCACACCGTGCAGAAGCTGAGGACGCCAGGAAAGCGATTATAGAGTGTACCACTGTAGCCAGTTTAGTTGTGTTCCCGTTGGACCGCCTTGCCAGCAGCCGGCTGTTCAACGTTGGACCAAGCGAGACGCCAGCTGGACATAATCGTCGCCTCCACGAGCGGACTGCGACCGAACACTGACTCCAGCGGAGCTTCGACGCGGACCACGCGGACTTGGGCCCTTCACCTCGTGGTGGACCACGAAGACGGCCCTTTCCCTCCGCGTTGCTACGTCACCCCCCCTTTTGTCGGCTAACTTCATCGACGCACATGCCATCCAACCAGGCCTCAACGCGCACCACAGCCCTGGACTATAAGCCTGTTCAGGCCCGAGACTGTCAGTGAGTGATTGAGTGCGTGTGTGGCCGGCTGGGAGGGAGGGTATATTTTGGGAGACATAGACATATACCATTTGTGTAATAAATGTGTTGTTCATCTGTAATACCGTGTGTTAGTTGTTTGTAGTTCCAATGCTAATGCTAATTGTATGCTAATGCTAAGTACAAGGCTAATGCTAATGCTAGTTGTTTGAATGCTAAAGGCTAATGCTAATGCTAGTTCCCATGCTAATGCTAACGATATTAACTGCTAGTCTAACGGTTTGCTGGCGCCCCCTGCCTGTATCCTCCTATACTGCCTATTTAGCTCCCTTAGTTAGATAACCAGCCCCTTCCTAAATTATACAGTCCTTTTCAGCTACTCCCTGGTTACAGGGTGTGTCTGAAATATATTATATTTTTCAAGGCCAGAATCTTTTAGCGCCCCTCATGGCACTTGAGCTGCTCATTGGCATGAACACACCTCTATTTCCGCTATCCGCTTGTTAAGTCGTGACGTATTTCCGGGGCCAACGTTGGCTGAGGCGCTGTCTTCGAGATGCCGAAATAATAATAATAATTAATTATATTTATATAGCGCTTTTCCGAGGCTCAAATACCCTGACAATATGGAGAAAACGGTAAAGTGCTGTGTCCCTTGTTGTATGAATAGATCCGAGTCTAAAAAACGATTAAACTGTCATTCTACCGCTGTAGTTCACAGGTACTCCGGTGCGGAGAATTTCTGATTTGGACTCGGAAATGGCTAAACGTCACTTTTGACGTCAGACTTAACAAGCGGATACTTCACCCACCTGCATGGACAGGATAGAGCTTCGGAATTGTGGTGCCGCCGGCTGAAAATAGTGTTTCTTTTCAGAGTGAACTCTTAACTCTTTAAGTTGAATAGAACAGTATATAATAATATTATGTGTATTTTTGTGTCAGGAACTTCTTCTGTGGTGGCTGGTCCTCTGACGCTAGGCTGGATGGGAAAACTGTCATCATCACTGGAGCCAACACTGGCATTGGCAAAGAGACTGCCCGAGACATGGCCAAGAGAGGTAGACAACCAACACACACACACACACACACACACACACACACACACACACACACACACACACACACACACACACACACACACACATATCTATCCTTTCATACATACTCCCTCTAGTTTGGATACAAACATTATGAAATGTGGACCTAAGAGGTCGAAAATGTACACATAAAATATTATTTTATATCTTCCGTCTCTTTGTAATGTTAGACAAAACCAACAATAAACAAACATTATACAGTCAAAAATGCAGTCAATAAGGGTATATTGTTACTTTCACCGACGTTGGCTGAAGCAGAAACAGCCGTCTATACTGTAGGCTATAGGTGCATCTCAATAGTCTAAAGTTCCTTACTGATGTGAAGGAGACAGCAAGCTTCTTCTGAAACTAGACTATTCATTTACTATATGACTCTCAACGTTGCCTTTCAGGTCATTATGTTTTCAGATCGGTGCAGTTGAAGGAGGAGAAACAAGGAGAGGAAGGCAATTTAGACTATAGAGATGCAATCGTTTTTGTCTTTGACATGGGCGCTATTTCTGGTTATCTAAACGGTTATCATAAATATAGAAATGGAGACAGTCTTAATAAACAAACTAAATAGACCATTATGTTTTCTTGAGAAAGTATAATATTATTGGGGATAAATCAAAATGCTGATGGGGACACAGAGGGGGTATTGTCAGACATGGATGGACACACACACACACACACACACACACACAGGGAGATAAAAGCTGGTTCTGCATACATGGTCTGATTTGTTCCGTTGACTGCACTCGAAAAGCTCTGTATGACATCTACTTCCTCTTACAAAACACTGTGTGTGTGTGTGTGTATGTGCGTGTGTGTATGCGTGTGTGTGTGTGTGTGTGCGTGTGTGTATGCGTGTGTGTGTGTGTGTGTGTGTGTGTGTGTGTGTGTGTGTGTGTGTGTGTGTGCGTGTGTGTGTATGTGCGTGTGTGAGTGTGTGTGTGTGTGTGTGTGTGTGTGTGTGTGTGTGTGTACCAAGCATTGTATCTCTGTTGTTAACCACAGCAGGGTAAGGATTCCCCCTTTCCTAGAAAAATAATACACAGGGACGTTTCACTCTTGACCCTTGATGTAAAATAAAAAGTAAGGAAGAAAAAGATTAAGAACTGTAAGTGTGTCATTATATTTTACCGAGTAATTAAACCTCCAGTGAAACCTTTAAAAATGCTCTCACAATTAGACAATTCAATTTAGGAAGAGTACCCAAAAAATTGCCATATTGTATTTAATTTACAGTATTTAATGTAAGCATTATTTTCTTTTTTTTACCAAGAATGTGACATTGAGATTACAATGACCACAAATTTTTTTTAACACATTGTTCGTGTTTCACTGAATGATCTGAAACAGGAATTTAACTTTTCCCTTGAGTCACACCTGTGTGAAGTCGTGAAGCCTGATGTATGTTCATTGACTGTGCCATAGTGACTATTGCTCTCATTGGGGCAAGGAAAACAAAACTGTAAAAGTTAAAGTAACAGTCTCATACAGCTTCAGTAGGCAAACATATGCTGTCATGAAATCATAATTGGATTGTCACCTATAGTGTACTATTGGCTGAACTCAAATCTAACTCCCCCTAATTGTTTGTTTATTTTCTGTCTGTTAATTATAATGGCTTTGCTGCCATGGACTTTGGGAAACAATTGCGTTTTCCCACATTGGAGCCCGGAGAGCGGAACAAAGACACTTTCTTACAACCCAGACAGAACGCTCAGATGGAATAATGGCTGCTCTCTCCCTTAATTACTGGGCACAACATCTATTGTGTGTGTGTGTGTGTGTGTGTGTGTGTGCGTGTGCGTGTGCGTGTGTGTGTGTGTGTGTGTGTGTGTGTGTGTGTGCGTGTGCGTGTGTGTATGTGTGTGTGTGTATGTGTGTGTGTGTATGTGTGTGTGTGTGTGTGGATGGATGGATGGATGTATGGAGGTACGGTGTGTGTGTTTGTGCCCTCTCTGGGCTCATTATGAATGAGCAAACAGGCAACAGGCAAATGAGAGAGAGAGAGAGAGAGAGAGAGAGAGAGAGAGAGAGAGAGAGAGAGAGAGAGAGAGAGAGAGAGAGAGAGAGAGAGAGAGAGAGAGAAAGACAGGGCGGGGGAGAGAGGAGGAGGTCTGGATTTATTTTCTGTGAGATATTGAAAGTGTGAAATAAAGTGAGGACTGTGATGTGATATTACGTGTAGATACACTGATATGTAAGTCTACAATATATGTAAAGGTAGGGCTGTTAAGCATATTAGAGTAATATACCGGTACTGTAATGAATGCCTACATTTTCTCACTTGATCAATATTCTAGAATTGTTGCAGAGTAGACTGATACCAGAGATGAGTAGAGATTAATGAAAAATCATAATCCATAACAGTAAATCAAACATTAGGTCAGTCACCTCACCTGTCACCTGACCATTGACACTTAACACTAGAACAGCCGTGCCTTTTTTACCTACTATAAGAGCCGCCTCGGGGGTCAAATGATCATAGTCTTTACAATGGAAAGTTGCTATTTACACACAACGACCACTAGTTGGCCGGCTTGTAAATTAGCCTGTCTCCTACACAGAAAAACGGCAAAATAGCTTGATACTAGCTTATCCTGATGTGATTTAGAAAATGTAAGGATACTGGGTGGTAGAACGCACATATCTAGGAAAAGTCATGAAAGGAGGGTCCTGAAATTTGATCGAGTGCAAAGATATAACATTTTCCTTTACCCACAGGGGTCAAATGGCTGTTCTATTAACCTACACCCTTAACCCTCCCTCCCAGGTGCTCGTATCATCATGGCGTGCAGAGACATGGAGAAGGCAGAGGCAGCCAGAGAAGAGATTGCAGAAGATTCCGAAAGCGAGGACATTGTCGTTCGGAAACTAGATCTGTCAGACACCAAGTCCATCAGAGAGTTTGCCGAGCTGATCAACAAGGGTAAGTCATGCCTAATTCAATTAAGCCTCAACCCTCTGTAAATGTTTGATGGACAGATAGATGGATGGATGTGATGAATGGATAAATAGATGGATTTGATGGACGGATTGATGGAAACCGTATATTGACAAATACACTTGCAGAGATGTGTGTCGGAGTAACTCTGGCCTGACCTTAGTGAGAGACGTGGTTATGTATGAAGGGAGACTTATGAGACCTTAGGACTAACAAAGACAGTATAGGCTATACACTACTTAAATGCATTTCCATATCATTACCCACATGGCATTCTGAAAAAAATATAATTTAAGGGGTAGATTAAAGCACCCTAAATCACTTTCTACAATCTGGTGTTGAGGTCGAGCTAAACTAAAGACTGGGACTTTTAAAGGAGTAGATTGTATACATTATAGCATAAACAACTCACAGGCTTGCATGTATTTAATGTACACTTTTAGAAAACTGAAGAAGGGTGCACAACAAAACACAATACAAAGCACAGATAAGCCTACTGAACTCCTAGACAGAAACGGTAGCATTGATTGATTGATTGAAAACTTTATTAGAAGATTTGCAGAAGTAGGTACATGAAAGTACATATTACATACAAGGTCAACTAACAGGATAAAAACCCAAGAAAGCCACTGGCTTATTTCAATTGGGGTCCTTGATTCTCAATTCATCGTTACATGTAAGACCGACAAAAAAAAAACTAGTACTATCTACAAGATAATACAGACAAATAACTAGTACTATCTACAAGATAAACATACATCCAACATGGGAAGAACAATACAACAAAACATAAGGTATGTAGAGCGGGTAGGACAGGTGGGGACATACACCACAGGTGGGGGCGGGGGACAAAACACAAAGTATGTACAGTGGGTAGTTCGGGCAGGGGGACAGACATATAATATGTACAATGGGTAGTTCGGGCGGGGGGACAAAACAACAAGTATGTACAGTTTTGGATTTAGAGGGTCCAGTTACGGATTGCAGCCTCCTGTAAATGTTTTTTGAGAGTGGTTTTGAAGGTGGGCAGTGTTTTGCACTCCTTTAAGATTATAGGAAGGGCGTTCCACATTTTTACTGCATAGTTTGCAAACAAGTTTAACCCCTTGTTTGCATAGATACAGTTACACTCTAAATCAGTATCAATTGTGTTTTAAGCTTTCTTATTGACTTTTACCCCCCTCTATTTCTCTCTGTCTGTTTCCAGACGAGAAGCAAGTTAATATCCTCATCAACAACGCAGGCATCATGATGTGCCCGTACTCTAAGACCGCAGGCGGGTTTGAGATGCAATTCGGAGTGAACCACCTAGGTAAGATATATTGGCAACACTTGTGTCATGTAGACACAAATGATGTCTGTTAGCCATTGAATTACGTAAATATACGTACATGGCATGCTGTTGGTAAACAGAACTTAAGTTGGAAAAGTTGATAACTAATTATTTTACCGCCTTGTTTTAGCTGGGATTTACCTAGTATTTACAAAAAGTACTATGTGGTAACTATGTTATAAAGGGTACTTTGTGGTAATGTACTTACCTCAGTATATTCAACACAATAGGGAATGACAGTACCTGGTTCTAAATGGCACAACTTGGTGCTTGTGTCAGTGACTTTAACACAAACAGTGAGTGTAGTTTATATGCAGTTGTCAAGTAATGTCAAGTAAGTAGCTTTCTCAGTAATAATGACCTGACTGTTACCGGGTTGTAAAATAAAGGGTTACCAAAACAGAATTAGATTTAGTATAGTCCTCTACTGAAAACCATGTTCAATGTGGGCCTTCATACCAGGTCTCTCTTGAAAAAGAGAGTGTATGTCAAAGAGACTCACCTGGATAAATAAGGGTTAAATAGAGTGGCGAGTGTGCAGAGTAGAGACAGTGCCAAGGAGAATGTGCCAAGGCTGGCCTTCGGCTAAATGCCAAGAAAACCGAGGTAATCACCTAACAGTGGTTCTCAAGTGGTCTGGCTTTGGGACCCACATTTTCCCATGGTCATTAAGTCACGACCCACTTTTATAGAGTTCAAACCAAGCACATTTATTTCTCAAAAATGGGCTAGTAAACACTTAGACCAGACCTGGGCATTGTACGGCCCCTGGGCCACATTTTCTCGGCTGATAACAACATTGTTAATTTTATTACGAGCCTTCGCATGAATTACAGTAGGCAGTGCGGCTCACATGCCTGTAATAACTCTGCATAACCAGTAGGTAATGTGCGTACGCAAGGTCAATACCCGACGTAAAGCTACGATCGTTTCACGTTGAAATTGTATAAATCACTACGTTGACGTGGTTTTCTACGTACGACACGGGTAAGATCAAATTTGATCCAAAGTACTTTCTATAAATGAGCCCCCAGGAGCTGCCAGCCAGCAAACTGGTGCTGTGGGACCACATGGGCATCGATCATTAGGGGCTTCCCACACTAAAATACGTGGACGCACTCAAGAAAGGTGCAGGAGCAGAAAGTACCGGTGAGCTGGCCAGATGTATGGAGGATCGGAATTAGTGGAAGTGTCGATGGAGGGCTCGTCCGAGGACGAGCTAGTAGTAGTAGTAAATAAAAAATATACACAAATACTACCTTAGTTCCCACTACCTTAGTTCATACTGGGTAGCTCAATTCTGCTTGACTCAAAGACTCAAAAGAGCACTCTCTCTACTATGGTATCTGTATTATCAGATTAACTTGATTGAATCAGTGGAGGCATTTCTTTTCACCAGTCTAAGTATGTAAATTAGCATATTAGCTCGTATTTCCCTCCTAAACTGGGAGCTAAAGGCAGTCGGCTTAAACGGTCCTTTGTCCCACATGTATAGGTTGGAGTACGATGTGTAGGTTCTTTGTTCCACATGTAAGGCTATTACACAGCCACTGGTTAAGATAGACATTCACACTTGATTAAGGACCTGAGTGACTGGGGCTTTTGCTGGAGCTCAGAGGCTTGAAAGGCTGATTTTAATTATTGTATGTACCCCACAGTAGAATTTAAGAGTTACACAAACGAATGCTTGAATCTGTAGAAACAGACACACTTCAGAACAGTTAATTCACTCAGACTCTCTCTCTCTCTCTCTCTCTCTCTCTCTCTCTCTCTCTCTCTCTCTCTCTCTCTCTCTCTCTCTCTTTCTCTCTCTCTCTCTCTCTCTCTCTCTCACACACACACACACACACACACACACACACACATTTTAGATGCTTTATTTATGTCCACATACAAAGAACAATTCTAAAGGACATAAATACTAACAGTGCATTTTGATATCATAGAAACAATCTGTTACAGTAATGCTGAGCCAACAACCAGTTCTGCCACACACAGGATGTTATTCGCACCAGGTGATACCAGTGGGTTGACAGATACAGTATCAATACAATAAGACAGACAGTATCCCGCTCATGGGTACAGGAAGCACCGCCTTCTCCATATTGAGCGGCTACCAATAATAGCGGATATTGAGCAGTATTTTGCTAACTGTTTGGCCCTTCTCTTAGGAAGACCAGCCATATGAAGGCCTCACACATACACACACACACACACACACACACACCCTTTTCCATGCATTTGACCCCTATGATAAATACTGCCAATCAGTGAGGAGGAGCGGGAAACAGAGGACAATAGTAGAGAAGGCATACTCTGTCTGTGTTTAGAACTACACCCTCACCTCTTTACACACAACAGTACCTTGTGCCAGAGCCCTACGTGAGACTGTGGTTTTAGTCAAAAGTTGACATTCTTGACCAGTCCCATTTTGCAAGCCTGCAAACTGTGACACTTTAAATAACGTGAAAAAATACTTTTGTGCAATATGACAACCCTAGTTGACTATCTGTGCAGTATAGTACAGTGGATTGTGTACATAGCCTTTATTTATGTAAACCAGCTCCTTACCTTCTTGTGATTTTATTCTTTTTCTAAAAGTTTTTTTTTTTCCCTTTCCTAACACCAGGGGAGCCACCCCTCCTAAATTTCGTTGTTTGGTACCTGTACTGTAGCAATGACAATAAAGTCCATTCATTCATTCATTCATTCATTCATTCATTAATTTATTATATATTTATTATACCTGACCTGTCACATTTATTAACATGTAATTCAAAGCTTATTCTCAAGGCTGCACTGCATGTGCCTCCACACTCCAGACATATTTTTGCTTATATGATTGGAATCCTCCTATGAACATTGTTAAAAAAGAAGTATGCAAGTATAAGTATTTTGTGAGTTGTAGTTATTATGGGTCCAGACGAGGCTATACTATGAATTAGCTATACCACCACTCAACAGGTTACTAACGGCTACAAGAAAAGGAAACTCATTTAGACTACCGAGACGCACCCAGGGTGTGATTTGAGATGGCCAGGTACAGCGATGACCTCTCGTTTGACCTCTCGTTGACCCCTTTTTTAACTTCCTCTAGGACACTTCCTGCTGACCCACCTGCTGCTGGACCTGATCAAGCGTTCAGAGCCGGCTCGCATCGTCAACGTGTCATCAGTTGCCCACACCTGGTCAGACATGCGATTGGACGATATCAACAGCGAGAAGAGCTATGACGCAGTCAAGGCCTACGGACAGAGCAAGCTGGCCAACGTCCTCTGTACCCGCTCGCTGGCCAAACGGCTGGAGGGTACGAGGACGAGTGGATGAATCAGCGATTGAAAGCAAGAGTGATTGAATGAACGAATCAGGGAATGACTGAATGAATTTGGTTCCTGTGGCTTTGTGAGCAAGGTGTAATGGAAATGACACTCATCCAGTTCCTTTATATCTGTAAATGCAGAGCTGGTATAGGATTACGTGTAGTTTTGATGGACTGGATTAACGTGTGAAATGTTAGTATGTTAGATTGTTTTTAAGGAATTACAATCCAAACAAACACAATGCACCATACAGTATCCTTTCATTTGCCATAGTGCTCCCATTGGAAATGACATTCTCGTGATCGTCAGTACACGCTCTAGAGCTCTTCTGCAACCTGTTACTTAATTTAGGGCTCCCTATTGGTTGATTCCAACTTGTAGAGCGACTACTATCCAGTTTGCCCACCAGTGCAAAGCCGTGGCTCCCCCACCTCCCTCCCCCGAGGGACCCCACACACCCGACTCATTCCAGGCAAGGGAAATACAACTATAATTGGACAATTCATTGATCTGGATGATTCATCTGTGTGTAACACATCACAGTGTGTAATTGATTCCTATGCAAATCAGAGACCCTATAAAAAATAAGTTGAAATTCAATTCAACTATCTATCTATCTATCTATCTATCTATCTATCTATCTATCTATCTATCTATCTATCTATCTATCTATATATATATATATATATATATCTATCTACCTATCTAAATGAGTTATGCATAAGCCTTTATAGGCTGGCCACTAGGTGGGGCTACGTGCCTGCCAGTGGAGGCTGGTGACTTCCAGAATTGAGGAGGCCAATTTTTTCCCCGCTTGCTCGCTTCACTCACGATGGAATGTTCCCTGTTCTTCTTATCTGTCTTTGTTAAAAAAAAAAAATGTGTTTGGCGGTACTGAAGGGATTGGGACACTCTCGGGATGGTGGATGAAGCAGCTTTTATTGCCTGCACAATGGGTCATCAAATAAACAAAACAATTGGCATGAATCTCTGGTCCGCCTGCAGCAGCTATTGTCCCTTCTGCTCAGGCTCACAACATTCACCACAACATACTACATACAATCAATGACATGTCAAAAGCACTCAAACACTATGTCAATCAGACACACAACATACAATTCAGAACAATACTTCATCCATTTCTAATATTTATCCTGCAGAACAGCACTCATACACGCGTGTGGCGGAAAAAGGTACTACACGGAGGCCAGGCCTCCTCTGCCCACCCATTTTCAGTGATTTTGAAAAAAATTGCATTACATTGACTTCTATGAGAAACCACTTTCCGACAGGAGGCCTGGCCTCCGTGTAGTACCTTTTTCCGCCACACGCGTGTATGAGTAATAGAAACGGATAGGGATTCTGGCCTGTAGGTGCTTTACAATTGCAATATTGGGTTTTAGCCATGGAAAAGATTTATGAACAAAACGGAAATAATATTAATAAATAATATTAATATAAAAAAAATTAAAATATGTTTTTTGTTAAATAAATAAAAATAATAATAATATAATTATTGCTTTTTTAAATCTCTCTCTCTTCTCTCAAATTATTGGGGAGGCCAGGCCTCCTCCACCTCTATGGAGGAGCCTCCACTGGTGCCTGCAGGCTTCCTCAGCTTGTCCAGGTGTGAGTGAATAGGGTTTCTGAGGGTTTCAGTGAATAGGTATACAGAATGCGTGTCCCATTGTGAGGGTCTCCCTTATCTCCTTCAGAGAACCTGTGTTACATTTGTAACCTCTAGGTTTGCTGATTAGGGCAAAAGCTAGAGATGAAAACCAACAGATTACAGATACACAGATTACAACATGTTCAGGCCCTGTATCTTTGAAATGGGGGTTTTCCTTGATAGTCTATGGGACAGACCAGATATGGGTACCATCAGAGAGGGCAAAACCTTACCTATACCAAATTGTTTATAGGGTCAATATAAGTAACTTAATATATGATAGCCTTTCCACAGGAACACCTTTTCATATGTATTTAATATGTTGTTATTTCCCCCTATTAGCGCCTGTAGGAGATTCAGTTCACAGGGAGTTGTCCCCTCCTACTTCTGAAAAACCAGATGGAGGACAACTGAGCCAGCTGAAGGAGATCTCAGGAACAGTCGACTACTCATTTATGTCCAGACTGCTACTTTCAGTGTTTCCCATCAATGACCTATTGTTCCGCCACAGTTTCATACCGAACCAAAAATACTTTTACTTTCTCATAATAGCATAAAATACCTCTAACATTGTGATTTACGCTGTTCTATTTCATGGAGCTCCGCCCCATAGGGGAGCTATGCTCCTATTGGTTTACCCAACTACCTTAAAGAATTGCTCCATAGTCCTAACTAACATCACTGTTTGAATGTGTGCTTAAAGGGAACCCTGGTTATTAAGACATGTAGGCCTTAATACGTTCTAATTGCCATCTCCTAAATTTCGTTGTTTGGTACCTGTACTGTAGCAATGACAATAAAGACCATTCATTCATTCATTCATTCATGCATAACTCTACAGTGAAATCAGAAGTAAGCTATACACGTCTACAAAACAAGTTAACGTTTCTGTTAAATGTTGATAATAATGATGCTTCGCTAAATCGTTACTTTACCACACAAGACAGAGCAGAACATCGAGACGTCTTTTGTGTCCACTTGAGGGCGCCACTGAACCAAGACACAGAAGTTCTGTCTTTCTGGATAGGAAGCGAGAAGAGGGGGAGAGGACGCGACGAATTTAGTTTGACTTACCACAGAGTAACTCTTCTATTAAAACAGACCTGCTAGAACATTAGACTAGATTAGATTTAACGTTATTGTCATCGCAGAGTACAAGTACAATACAACGAAATGAGTTTAGCATCCAACCAAAATAGTGCAAATAGTGATATAACTTATAAGGGCATGATATAAAATAGAACCAGAATGGTAGTGATAGGTGACTATAATAATAGTAATAAGTGCAGAGGTAGTGTTGTAAACATCAGTTTAGAGGTATATACAGTTATGAGCTATATACAGAGCTGTGTACACGGAGGTAGTTTATGTACAGTATCTAGCACCTAACCCTAACCCTAGTTTTCCCACATGTACCGTGTTCCCACATGTACCATAACATATATACTAGACTTGTTTTGACAGAGAGAGAACAGAAGATTTATAGACAAAGTGCAAGACGAGACATTCCACAAGCTCTCAAGTAGTGAGATCACTTTATTAAGTCATACAAGGGCAGATGCAGTGGTACAATCAGACTAAAACATTACAGTACAGGTACAGGTACAGACACGTGTCTGTGCTGTAGTCTGTAAGGCTGCCTTGTAGAAAACCTCTGTTTTAGCATTCTGGAGTTTCTCTAAAACACTTCACACATTAAGGTGTCTTCAGTCAAGGGACATCCATTAGTAGAATAGTTGATTAGATAAATAAACTGGTGTGGTATTCTGTAGTAAGAAAGTAGTTATGCAAGAATGAGACCGGGAGACACGCTGCTGCTCTTCACTTCGCACTTTTATTCAACTCCCGTCCTTCACCTCCGGAAGTGCATACATCACTTCCGTCACTGCACACAGGCACCGTGAACGGGCACCGTGAACTCCTCTAGCTCAATCTCCTTTTCACCACTGGTGCCAGACAGAGCATCCTTGGGGAAGCGTGTAAGCTTGGATGCATTCCATTTTCGACCATCACTGAGCAGGTATGTATTCTGTCCTGCTTTACTAACTACTGTCAGCGGTTCTGTGAATCTTGATGATCCCTTTTTTACATGCTCCGGTCTGCGGACACGTACGGTGTCATTCACTTGGAACATGGGCACTTTCGCTCCCCTCATTCTGTCTGTGTACTCCTTACTCTCCTGTTGCTTGCGTCTCACTGTCTCCTGCACTTTCTCATGTGACTTAATTTGTTGTGAGACAGGGAGGACATTTAGTTTTGTACGCATCTTTCTGTTCCTCAGCAACTCAAAGGGAGTAGCTCCTGTAGTAGCATGCGGCGTAGCGCGATAGTTCAGTAAGAACTCTGTTACTGCATGTTTCCATGTCTTGTGCATTCTCTCAGCCGTCTGAATACACTCTTTGAGAACTCGATTAAATCTCTCAATAGCCCCGTTGGCTCTTGGATAATAAACACTGGAACGCAGGTGCTTTATCTCTCTCTCTCCCAGAAAGCTTGCAAAAGCATGGGAAGTAAACTGACATCCGTTGTCAGAGACCAGGAAGGAAGGGTTACCTTCACGACTAAACACTGTAGTCAAGAAGCTAATAACCGCCTCTGTAGTTACAGTAGAGACAAACGCCACCTCTGGCCACTTACTGTAATAGTCTGTGAGTGTAATAGCATAACGGCAGTCCCATGTCGCACAGTCAAAGGGACCAACAATGTCAATGGCCACCTTCTCCCATGGTCCACCTGGCAGTTCCACTGGGGTAAGTGGTGCAGGCGCAGTTTTGCCTGTTTTGTCATTGTATTGAATCTGGCTCATTACAGCCCCCAATCCATAGTTAGAAGCATCGGTAGTGACATAAGTAGGTAACTCAGGATCATATAATGCTAAGGTAGGACTCTCAGTAATCAGTCTCTTAACCTCAGTAAAACTGGACTCTGCATCCGCTGTCCATTCAAACTTAGTGTCAGTAGATTCCCTGAGTGTAGCACGTAGCGGTTCCACCACAGTAGAGAAGTCAGGTATGAATTTACTATACCACGATGCAAGTCCTAGGAAGGACCGCAGGGAGGATGTGTCGTGCGGGGCAGGCGCGTTCGCCACAGCACTGACCCCGTCTTGGTCAGGATGAAGACCATCTTTGGACACAGTGTGGCCCAGGAAGCGCAGAGCTTTCTGGTTGAACTTACACTTGTGCATGTTCAGTTTAAGTCCCACTTCATTTAGAGCATGTAGCACTCTCCGTAGGCTGACATCGTGATCCTGCTGTGTGATGCCGTAGCAAATCACATCATCCAGGTAGGCCTGTACGCCTGGCAGGCCTGTCAGTACAGTCGACATCATTTTCTGAAAAGCTGAAGGAGCAGAAGCGAGGCCAAATGGCACTCGGCAGAAACGAAAGAGACCCTCATGCGTGATAAACGCAGTTAAATCACGGCTATCTGGATGCAATGGCAACTGGTGATAAGCAGAGGCTAAGTCTATAGTAGAAAAGACTGTGGCTCCACGGAGCTCAGCGAACAGTTCATCCATGTGCGGTAAGGGATGACAGTCACTGATGATTGCCTTATTAGGTTCTCTGAGGTCAACACACAGGCGAGGCTTTCCTCCCCCCTTTCTCTGGGTCACAACTATAGGGGAAACCCATGGAGATGCGTCTATACGTTCTATAACGCCTTTTTCCTGTAGATCTGCGAGCTCATCGGTCACAGCCTGCCTCACTGAGAACGGAAGCCTCCTCAGTTTCTGCTGTACTGGCACAGCATCTGGTTTAACCTGTATTTTGTGCATAAAACCTTTTGCACACCCTAACTCCTGTACTAGAACCTCTGGTTCGATCTGTGGAGTGGTACTCTGTACAGTAGGTGCTCGGAGCACAGTAGGAGAGCTAGCAGAGCTAACAGTAATAATTTTGTTACCCTCAATGCACATCTGCAATGCTACAAATAAATCTAGTCCCAGCAATGCATTTCCTGATTCAACCACTATCAATGAACCTGTAACTGAATGTCCATTATGAACAACTGTAGCATGCATGCAACCTTTAACAGGAATTTTCTCTCTGGAGTAAGTAAGCAGATTCACTGTAGGCTCAGCAAGGACACATGTATGGAAAAGTGTCTGGTAAGTACTCTCTGGAATAATAGAAACAGATGAGCCTGTATCCACTATCAGCTCAACATCATGGGAATGATAATTTGCATCAACTCGTACAGTACACATAATTTTATCATTCACGACGGCCCCCTGCATGTAAAGCACAGTAACGTCATTCACCATTACCTCACGCACCTCTTTTTGAGCCGATCTACACACCTTGGAAAAATGTCCAACTTTTCCGCATGTATTGCAAGTCACCTTAACCGCAGGGCATGTAGGCTCGTTAGCTAAGTGTCCTGTGGATCCGCATCGGAAGCAGGCGCGCTGATTCCCAGTTGTAGCTGGCTGGCTGTAGACCGTGGCAGGTGCAGTCGTCGTCGGAGCTTTCTTCTTGCCCTTGTCGAACCTCCTCCTCGTCGGCTGTTTCTCGATGGCTCTCACCGAAGCTGTAGCTCCAGAGAGAACGTTGGAGTTCCGTAGTCCAGCCTCGATTTGTAAGGCCATTGAAGTAGCTTTGTCCAGAGACAAGTCCGATTCAAGCAAAAGTCTGTCTCGTATGCGTGTATTAGCAACACGCTCAATCAGTTGATCACGAATCATTTGTTCCTCCATGGCGCCAAATTCACAAGCTGCAGCTAGCTCGCGTAATGAAGCAAGGAACTGATTAACCGTCTCGTCAGGACCCTGAGCTCTCTGTCGAAATTTGTGACGTTCAGCAATCACATTCACCTTAGGAACAAAGTACTTTTTCAGTCCATCCACGGCAGAAGTGTAGGTAACACCCGTATCCTTTAGAGTGTAGAACAGTCTTTGTCCTTCGGTCCCCAGTGCATGAAGAAGAATCGCGCGCTTTCTTTCCTCCGGCCATTTTTCTCCGGTAGCATCAATTACGAGCATGTAATTTTCAAACATTCTCAACCAAGTAGGAAAAGAAATAGCAGGTTCGCCTGGCACAGGCATGAACGGTGTAGGTAAGGGTACGGAAATAGCCATCCTCGTCGCCAAAAATGTGGTATTCTGTAGTAAGAAAGTAGTTATGCAAGAATGAGACCGGGAGACACGCTGCTGCTCTTCACTTCGCACTTTTATTCAACTCCCGTCCTTCACCTCCGGAAGTGCATACATCACTTCCGTCACTGCATACATCACTTGCATACTAGCGCCCACTGGCGGTATAAACAGGACACAACAACTGGTTAGATTTAATGCAAGTCTTCTCAACACTCAAGACAGTTTAAATGCAGAAAATCATTAATTCAATACAAAGGCATTATGTAACTGTGGTATCAAAAAAACAAAAACTTTGAAATGGTGTGGAATGTACAGACGGACGTCGTGTAACGTCACTGTGGCACTTCAGCATGGCTGAGCTGAAAGAAACTGTAGTCAAAAATAAATCCATACCTATCCCAAAAATAGTCTCCGTCTATAACACATCTCTTTCCTGGGGTACAAATGTAAACACTTCAGTCGGTACTAAGAAATCTGAGACAAACTCTCGATTTTAGTACAGGCGATTGGCAGTTCTATTAGACGTCGTAACAAACACAAAAACATCTTGAAATCTTTCTCTTCCGTTTGTACAAAATGCTGACCATGCAGATATGTACATGAATAAATTACATTAAGGATGCACTGATAAGGATCACCGAATCACATGGTGGTTAACAGCCCTCATTGCAATTTGGAGTGAAAGCACGTCCGTACACTTTCACTCTAAACCTAATTTGGAATGACGCTTTGTTAAAGTGTGCACATTTCAGAGAACTTTGTATTTCCCCCCTACTCACATCAGAAAAGAACACACGGGCAATGAACTAGCTTTGAACTAGCTTTGAACTAGCTTTGAACTAGCTTTGAACTAGCTTTGAACTAGCTTTGTGGCGTTTTCGCTTTGGTGAACCACGCTGGTGTTGGCGATGACTACGGAAGCATATAGCTGACATAATTCAAATGCCAATGCAATATGAGATTGCAATTGCATGTTCCACTTTTGCATGCATTCTTTCAGACAATATTCAAATTCAAATGCAATTCTAATGATTTGCATTTTCATGTACCCGATGTGCACATTCGCTGTCAATATTACAATTATAATGCAAAGCCATTTGACAAAGTCAATGCGCTGCTTTGTAGCTGACAACATTCAAAAGTTCATTCTAATGTGCAAATGACTATGCAATCCCAAAATAGCATATTCATTTGCCACTTTTGCCTGCGTTATTTGAGTCAATATTCAAATTGTAATGCAATAATGTGGTACGCAATTGCATTTACATGTTCTAGGAAACACATCGACTACTCATTTATGTCCAGACTGCTACTTTCAGTGTTTCCCATCAATTACCTATTGTTCCGCCAGTTTCATACCGAACCAAAAATACTTTTACTTTCTCATAATAGCATAAAAGACCTCTAACATTGTGATTTACGCTGTTCTATTTCATGGAGCTCCGCCCCATAGGGGAGCTATGCTCCTATTGGTTTACCCAACTACCTTAAAGAATTGCTCCATAGTCCTAACTAACATCACTGTTTGAATGTGTGCTTAAAGGGAACCCTGGTTATTAAGACATGTAGGCCTTAATACGTTCTAATTGCCATCTCCTACTAAAACATGTTGGTAGAAACACATGAAATAATTATGTTTATAGACACACAATGGTGTAGTGGTAGCGCCCTCTGGTGGCTGTGAGCAGTAAATGTAGGAGTATTTCCTATTCGGTGTCAATGAATCACTCTGGTAATGTGGATGATTAAATCCAACTGTGAAATGACAAAAGACAAGGGGTAGTGGTGGTCTAGTCTAGTGGCTAGTGAGTTGGATTTGTGATCGGAAGGTTGTGAGTTCAAATCCCGCCTGAAACCACACCACTACTAGTGTGTCCTATATATATATATATATATATATATATATATATATATATATATATATATATAAGCACCCATCCTAAATTTCGTTGTTTGGTACCTGTACTGTAGCAATGACAATAAAGACCATTCATTCATTCATTCATTCATGCATAACTCTACAGTGAAATCAGAAGTAAGCTATACACGTCTACAAAACAAGTTAACGTTTCTGTTAAATGTTGATAATAATGATGCTTCGCTAAATCGTTACTTTACCACACAAGACAGAGCAGAACATCGAGACGTCTTTTGTGTCCACTTGAGGGCGCCACTGAACCAAGACACAGAAGTTCTGTCTTTCTGGATAGGAAGCGAGAAGAGGGGGAGAGGACGCGACGAATTTAGTTTGACTTACCACAGAGTAACTCTTCTATTAAAACAGACCTGCTAGAACATTAGACTAGATTAGATTTAACGTTATTGTCATCGCAGAGTACAAGTACAATACAACGAAATGAGTTTAGCATCCAACCAAAATAGTGCAAATAGTGATATAACTTATAAGGGCATGATATAAAATAGAACCAGAATGGTAGTGATAGGTGACTATAATAATAGTAATAAGTGCAGAGGTAGTGTTGTAAACATCAGTTTAGAGGTATATACAGTTATGAGCTATATACAGAGCTGTGTACACGGAGGTAGTTTATGTACAGTATCTAGCACCTAACCCTAACCCTAGTTTTCCCACATGTACCGTGTTCCCACATGTACCATAACATATATACTAGACTTGTTTTGACAGAGAGAGAACAGAAGATTTATAGACAAAGTGCAAGACGAGACATTCCACAAGCTCTCAAGTAGTGAGATCACTTTATTAAGTCATACAAGGGCAGATGCAGTGGTACAATCAGACTAAAACATTACAGTACAGGTACAGGTACAGACACGTGTCTGTGCTGTAGTCTGTAAGGCTGCCTTGTAGAAAACCTCTGTTTTAGCATTCTGGAGTTTCTCTAAAACACTTCACACATTAAGGTGTCTTCAGTCAAGGGACATCCATTAGTAGAATAGTTGATTAGATAAATAAACTGGTGTGGTATTCTGTAGTAAGAAAGTAGTTATGCAAGAATGAGACCGGGAGACACGCTGCTGCTCTTCACTTCGCACTTTTATTCAACTCCCGTCCTTCACCTCCGGAAGTGCATACATCACTTCCGTCACTGCACACAGGCACCGTGAACGGGCACCGTGAACTCCTCTAGCTCAATCTCCTTTTCACCACTGGTGCCAGACAGAGCATCCTTGGGGAAGCGTGTAAGCTTGGATGCATTCCATTTTCGACCATCACTGAGCAGGTATGTATTCTGTCCTGCTTTACTAACTACTGTCAGCGGTTCTGTGAATCTTGATGATCCCTTTTTTACATGCTCCGGTCTGCGGACACGTACGGTGTCATTCACTTGGAACATGGGCACTTTCGCTCCCCTCATTCTGTCTGTGTACTCCTTACTCTCCTGTTGCTTGCGTCTCACTGTCTCCTGCACTTTCTCATGTGACTTAATTTGTTGTGAGACAGGGAGGACATTTAGTTTTGTACGCATCTTTCTGTTCCTCAGCAACTCAAAGGGAGTAGCTCCTGTAGTAGCATGCGGCGTAGCGCGATAGTTCAGTAAGAACTCTGTTACTGCATGTTTCCATGTCTTGTGCATTCTCTCAGCCGTCTGAATACACTCTTTGAGAACTCGATTAAATCTCTCAATAGCCCCGTTGGCTCTTGGATAATAAACACTGGAACGCAGGTGCTTTATCTCTCTCTCTCCCAGAAAGCTTGCAAAAGCATGGGAAGTAAACTGACATCCGTTGTCAGAGACCAGGAAGGAAGTCATTCCAGTATTAATCCATTCTTTAACCACATTAGGAGAGTGAAGCAATGCTACTATTTACAACATATTACAATACATATCAAAACAATTTCGCACGAGGGTACGACGGGAAATGGAGTGCTATTAATTTGCTATTGAACTCTCGGGTTAACTTAAGCACTGGAATACATTTAAGGCATCACAGGGACACAAACATAATCTGCCATGTCAACATTGTTGCAACGTTTGCAGGAAAGGCGCTATATAAATAAAAAGTATTATTATTATTATTATTATTATTGACAAACTCACCATTTGGGCTCCAAACCTTTGGTCTAAAAACATGAGAATAATACAACAAGGAGGGACAGTTGTCCGCTCCTAAGTTAAATACAATTCCGTTAGGAATGCAGGCCTACCCCACCGACTGTGTCACCCAAAGTACAACTCTACCTGCCTATTTCTCTACATACATCTTTGCACAAATGGAAGCACATTATTCACTGTTACCGTGTTGTCAAAGCGAAAGGGTTCCATAGAAAACACATACAAGCATCGACTCCCTCTCAAAACACCTACAGAGGTCAGGTTCATGCAGCAGAATGTCGTTTGCAGTTACAGTTGCCGTTTTCTTTTAAAACATTTCGTTTCAAACTATTGTAGGGAACAACAACATACCTTGTTTGTCTGGGTGGAAACACATATAGTAGCGTCAGGCAGGTAAAATGCAGTAATTGTAAAAAGCTACTCAGACGAATGTCTACCGACAGGTACCTGCAGTAGACCTCCCCCCTCCCCTCCAACCCCCATCCAACATGTTCATTAGGTGTCTGAAGGCCTCTGGGAATGAGCTAGTCTTTATTTCCGTGGGGGCAGGGAGGTGAGATGTCTGGCAGTGGGCAAGTCAAGACCCTATTGCAGACCTATTAGATCAGATGCAACCTTATTGTCATTGCAGAGTAACAGACAAAGAAATGCAGTTTAGTGTCTAACCAGAGGTGCAAATAGTGATATAAGAACATGAAAACATGACAGTGATAGTGATAGGTACAGTATGGCAAGTACGGTATACAGTTATGAACTATGTACAGTTAAGGTAGCTATGTACAGTTGTATAAATAGTGGCTATATCAAAGGAGGGGGGGGGGGGGGGGGGGAGGGTCATTGTACCCAGTGTGTGTGTGTGTGTGGGGGGGGTGATACAGATTCATTGTACCCAGGGGGAGGGGGTGTTCAGCAGTGTGTGTGTGGGGGGGTGGATTGTTTGTCAGAGTGACAGCTCTGTGAAAGAAGCTGTTCTGGAGCCTGCTGGTACAGGGCCTGAGGATCCTGTACCTCCTGAGTCTCTTATGGCAAGGGATCAAATGGTTAAAACATTTTCATAATACTGAGTAATCTATAGGAGGTTTATGGACTCAAGTCATGTGTTAAGTAGATAGATTCAATGTATGTATGTGTTACGGTACATGTGGGAATACGGTACATGTGGGAAAACTAGAGGTAGGGTTAGGTGCTATGTCGACTTGGTACATGCTGGCATGTCTAACCCTAATCCTACCCCTACCCCTACCACATAACCCTAACCATAGACCCCTAGCACCAATCCCAAAATAGCATATTCATTTGCCACTTTTGCCTGCGTTATTTGAGTCAATATTCAAATTGTAATGCAATAATGTGGTACGCAATTGCATTTACATGTTCTAGGAAACACATCGACTACTCATTTATGTCCAGACTGCTACTTTCAGTGTTTCCCATCAATTACCTATTGTTCCGCCAGTTTCATACCGAACCAAAAATACTTTTACTTTCTCATAATAGCATAAAAGACCTCTAACATTGTGATTTACGCTGTTCTATTTCATGGAGCTCCGCCCCATAGGGGAGCTATGCTCCTATTGGTTTACCCAACTACCTTAAAGAATTGCTCCATAGTCCTAACTAACATCACTGTTTGAATGTGTGCTTAAAGGGAACCCTGGTTATTAAGACATGTAGGCCTTAATACGTTCTAATTGCCATCTCCTACTAAAACATGTTGGTAGAAACACATGAAATAATTATGTTTATAGACACACAATGGTGTAGTGGTAGCGCCCTCTGGTGGCTGTGAGCAGTAAATGTAGGAGTATTTCCTATTCGGTGTCAATGAATCACTCTGGTAATGTGGATGATTAAATCCAACTGTGAAATGACAAAAGACAAGGGGTAGTGGTGGTCTAGTCTAGTGGATAGTGAGTTGGATTTGTGATCGGAAGGTTGTGAGTTCAAATCCCGCCTGAAACCACACCACTACTAGTGTGTCCTATATATATATATATATATATATATATATATATAAGCACCCATCCTAAATTTCGTTGTTTGGTACCTGTACTGTAGCAATGACAATAAAGACCATTCATTCATTCATTCATTCATGCATAACTCTACAGTGAAATCAGAAGTAAGCTATACACGTCTACAAAACAAGTTAACGTTTCTGTTAAATGTTGATAATAATGATGCTTCGCTAAATCGTTACTTTACCACACAAGACAGAGCAGAACATCGAGACGTCTTTTGTGTCCACTTGAGGGCGCCACTGAACCAAGACACAGAAGTTCTGTCTTTCTGGATAGGAAGCGAGAAGAGGGGGAGAGGACGCGACGAATTTAGTTTGACTTACCACAGAGTAACTCTTCTATTAAAACAGACCTGCTAGAACATTAGACTAGATTAGATTTAACGTTATTGTCATCGCAGAGTACAAGTACAATACAACGAAATGAGTTTAGCATCCAACCAAAATAGTGCAAATAGTGATATAACTTATAAGGGCATGATATAAAATAGAACCAGAATGGTAGTGATAGGTGACTATAATAATAGTAATAAGTGCAGAGGTAGTGTTGTAAACATCAGTTTAGAGGTATATACAGTTATGAGCTATATACAGAGCTGTGTACACGGAGGTAGTTTATGTACAGTATCTAATGTGCAGAAGTATAAAAGACGCTATGTCAGGAGACATACCCTTTATTGAGAAGAATGTAAAATGATCTCTTGTTACAATGAATGACCATGTGATCATGTAAAACACGTGTTGGGTCTCACACCTAATGTTATCCAAGTGAAGGAGAATACTTTATATTTCACAGGTGTAGGAAGCCCCGCCGTAAAGCAGGGCATAACAAAATTTAGTTGATACTCATAATGTTCCTCTCCACGGAAGTCTTTAGTAAAAGGCGAAAGGCTTGTGCGATCTGAAGAGAAACCAGAGTGTACTGACTTCTACAGAGGAGATCGACACAAGCCGTTCACAGAGACACTAATCGCCACTATGGTGATATTCATGTCACGCCGGACTTTCAATGTGTCCAGTATTAATCCATTCTTTAACCACATTAGGAGAGTGAAGCAATGCTACTATTTACAACATATTACAATACATATCAAAACAATTTCGCACGAGGGTACGACGGGAAATGGAGTGCTATTAATTTGCTATTGAACTCTCGGGTTAACTTAAGCACTGGAATACATTTAAGGCATCACAGGGACACAAACATAATCTGCCATGTCAACATTGTTGCAACGTTTGCAGGAAAGGCGCTATATAAATAAAAAGTATTATTATTATTATTATTATTATTATTGACAAACTCACCATTTGGGCTCCAAACCTTTGGTCTAAAAACATGAGAATAATACAACAAGGAGGGACAGTTGTCCGCTCCTAAGTTAAATACAATTCCGTTAGGAATGCAGGCCTACCCCACCGACTGTGTCACCCAAAGTACAACTCTACCTGCCTATTTCTCTACATACATCTTTGCACAAATGGAAGCACATTATTCACTGTTACCGTGTTGTCAAAGCGAAAGGGTTCCATAGAAAACACATACAAGCATCGACTCCCTCTCAAAACACCTACAGAGGTCAGGTTCATGCAGCAGAATGTCGTTTGCAGTTACAGTTGCCGTTTTCTTTTAAAACATTTCGTTTCAAACTATTGTAGGGAACAACAACATACCTTGTTTGTCTGGGTGGAAACACATATAGTAGCGTCAGGCAGGTAAAATGCAGTAATTGTAAAAAGCTACTCAGACGAATGTCTACCGACAGGTACCTGCAGTAGACCTCCCCCCTCCCCTCCAACCCCCATCCAACATGTTCATTAGGTGTCTGAAGGCCTCTGGGAATGAGCTAGTCTTTATTTCCGTGGGGGCAGGGAGGTGAGATGTCTGGCAGTGGGCAAGTCAAGACCCTATTGCAGACCTATTAGATCAGATGCAACCTTATTGTCATTGCAGAGTAACAGACAAAGAAATGCAGTTTAGTGTCTAACCAGAGGTGCAAATAGTGATATAAGAACATGAAAACATGACAGTGATAGTGATAGGTACAGTATGGCAAGTACGGTATACAGTTATGAACTATGTACAGTTAAGGTAGCTATGTACAGTTGTATAAATAGTGGCTATATCAAAGGAGGGGGGGGGGGGGGGGGAGGGTCATTGTACCCAGTGTGTGTGTGTGTGTGTGGGGGGGGTGATACAGATTCATTGTACCCAGGGGGAGGGGGTGTTCAGCAGTGTGTGTGTGGGGGGGTGGATTGTTTGTCAGAGTGACAGCTCTGTGAAAGAAGCTGTTCTGGAGCCTGCTGGTACAGGGCCTGAGGATCCTGTACCTCCTGAGTCTCTTATGGCAAGGGATCAAATGGTTAAAACATTTTCATAATACTGAGTAATCTATAGGAGGTTTATGGACTCAAGTCATGTGTTAAGTAGATAGATTCAATGTATGTATGTGTTACGGTACATGTGGGAATACGGTACATGTGGGAAAACTAGAGGTAGGGTTAGGTGCTATGTCGACTTGGTACATGCTGGCATGTCTAACCCTAATCCTACCCCTACCCCTACCACATAACCCTAACCATAGACCCCTAGCACCAATCCCAAAATAGCATATTCATTTGCCACTTTTGCCTGCGTTATTTGAGTCAATATTCAAATTGTAATGCAATAATGTGGTACGCAATTGCATTTACATGTTCTAGGAAACACATCGACTACTCATTTATGTCCAGACTGCTACTTTCAGTGTTTCCCATCAATTACCTATTGTTCCGCCAGTTTCATACCGAACCAAAAATACTTTTACTTTCTCATAATAGCATAAAAGACCTCTAACATTGTGATTTACGCTGTTCTATTTCATGGAGCTCCGCCCCATAGGGGAGCTATGCTCCTATTGGTTTACCCAACTACCTTAAAGAATTGCTCCATAGTCCTAACTAACATCACTGTTTGAATGTGTGCTTAAAGGGAACCCTGGTTATTAAGACATGTAGGCCTTAATACGTTCTAATTGCCATCTCCTACTAAAACATGTTGGTAGAAACACATGAAATAATTATGTTTATAGACACACAATGGTGTAGTGGTAGCGCCCTCTGGTGGCTGTGAGCAGTAAATGTAGGAGTATTTCCTATTCGGTGTCAATGAATCACTCTGGTAATGTGGATGATTAAATCCAACTGTGAAATGACAAAAGACAAGGGGTAGTGGTGGTCTAGTCTAGTGGATAGTGAGTTGGATTTGTGATCGGAAGGTTGTGAGTTCAAATCCCGCCTGAAACCACACCACTACTAGTGTGTCCTATATATATATATATATATATATATATATATATATATATATATATATATATATATATATATATATAAGCACCCATCCTAAATTTCGTTGTTTGGTACCTGTACTGTAGCAATGACAATAAAGACCATTCATTCATTCATTCATTCATTCATTCATGCATAACTCTACAGTGAAATCAGAAGTAAGCTATACACGTCTACAAAACAAGTTAACGTTTCTGTTAAATGTTGATAATAATGATGCTTCGCTAAATCGTTACTTTACCACACAAGACAGAGCAGAACATCGAGACGTCTTTTGTGTCCACTTGAGGGCGCCACTGAACCAAGACACAGAAGTTCTGTCTTTCTGGATAGGAAGCGAGAAGAGGGGGAGAGGACGCGACGAATTTAGTTTGATTTACCACAGAGTAACTCTTCTATTAAAACAGACCTGCTAGAACATTAGACTAGATTAGATTTAACGTTATTGTCATCGCAGAGTACAAGTACAATACAACGAAATGAGTTTAGCATCCAACCAAAATAGTGCAAATAGTGATATAACTTATAAGGGCATGATATAAAATAGAACCAGAATGGTAGTGATAGGTGACTATAATAATAGTAATAAGTGCAGAGGTAGTGTTGTAAACATCAGTTTAGAGGTATATACAGTTATGAGCTATATACAGAGCTGTGTACACGGAGGTAGTTTATGTACAGTATCTAATGTGCAGAAGTATAAAAGACGCTATGTCAGGAGACATACCCTTTATTGAGAAGAATGTAAAATGATCTCTTGTTACAATGAATGACCATGTGATCATGTAAAACACGTGTTGGGTCTCACACCTAATGTTATCCAAGTGAAGGAGAATACTTTATATTTCACAGGTGTAGGAAGCCCCGCCGTAAAGCAGGGCATAACAAAAATTAGTTGATACTCATAATGTTCCTCTCCACGGAAGTCTTTAGTAAAAGGTGTTTTTTATTGGTTTTTATAAAAACACAACACCGTGTATACAATCAATTAATCAAACAATCAGACATTTAAGACATTACATTCAACAACAACCAACATTAAACTAACTAAAGTGCTCAGTGTTCAGTGTATTGTCCAGTGTAGTGTAATGTTCAGTGTTCAGTGTTCAGTGTCCAGGTTCCAGTGTCGGTAGGAGGCAGGGGTAAAAAACCTGTTCGCTGTGCATCCGGGAAAAAAATTCCCCTGCAGCCCTCTAGTTGTAGAGCGACTACTATCCAGTTTGCCCACCAGTGCAAAGCCGTGGCTCCCCCACCTCCCTCCCCCGAGGGACCCCACACACCCGACTCACCCGACCCGCCCCACCACCGGCGCATCCGGCCCAGCCCACCAGGCTCAGACTCCTGTAGCCCTTCACGAGGCTAGCCGGACCAGGCGCCCCAGCGGCGGAGCAGATCGAGCACGCAGGCCGACCGGAGGCCCCTGAGGAGAGGCCCAGAGAGCTCGGCGCATGGCAGGCAAGCAGAGGCGAAAAACCTGTACACAGCTTATCCAGGGAAAAAGCTCCCTGGCTCTTCTCAGCTTGTTCCGGGCTGGGGGTTGGGGGTTGGCGGGTAGGGGACTGGGCCTGTAGCTGGGGGCCTGGAGTTGGGGGGGGGGGGCCCGGAACAGGGGGTTTGGGGTCGCTGAGTTGGAACCTGGGGTTGGTGCTGGGGTGACGTGGTGGTTCCCGCCGGTCTCTGCTCCTGGGTCTGGAAGCCTGGGTAGGTGTCAGAGCTGGATATGACATGTGCCTGAAAAGATACAGGAGTGAGAGAAGGGAGGTGTGCATGGTTTGTGTAGTGTGCATTTTGGTGTCAGGCGGGTGATCAGTACTTCCCTGTGACCCAGTGGTGTTGGTCATCCTGGTGCTGGTGGTGCTGGCAGAGACGGCTGGTTCGGCTGTGGGTTGTGTGTGTTGATATTCTGGTGAGAGTAGGAAGTGGGTCAGTGCTGTGTACATGTGTAGGTGGTGGAAGGTGCAGTAAACTTCCCTGTTGGTGTTGTGCGCTGCTCCTCTCCTGGTCCTTGTGATGGTGATACTGCTGACCAGGGCTTGTGCTGGAACAGTGGTGAAGGTGATAGTGCAGGAACTGGTGGTGTAGTGAGGTAGGCCCGGGGTGGGGGGGGGTTGGTCGATGCGGCGCGGCATGGGGGGGGGTTTAGAGGATGACGTCCTTCCATCTCTCCACCCCCCACACCGCTCTTGCTTGATCCGGGTTATTTTTAAAGTCAACAATAGCATGGTCCCTGAGGCAGAGGGTGATTCTCCTCCTCAGGGTTGTCAGGTGGACGCTCTGTTTCTGATAGACCCTGATGTTCCTCGTCTCCCAGAGTACCTGCTTGACGGCGCTGATGATCCTCCACTGTTGTTGTAGTTGGGGGGTTGTGCACCCCCCGGGAGGACCATACAGGATGTTCTCGCTCGTCAAGCGGGGCAGGGTCAGCAGGCTGTTTAGGGAGACAGAGGGAACAAACAGGGCCCAGACCCGCCTGGCCACGGAGCACTCACAGAACAGGTGGTTAATGTGTTCTGTGTCCGTGCATCCGTGGGGGCATTTATCAGTCGTTGCGATGTGCCGCCTATGCAAGAATTCCCTAGTGGGGAGACAACCATGAGCAGCCATCCAGGCAATGTCTTTTTGTTTATTGTTAGTACATTTATGATTAATGTTTTTCCATACCTGTTTGGAGTCCACGGCTGTGCTGGCCTTGGGGTGAGTAATGGTTTCCTTCGACCTTATGAAGGTCATAATGTCTTTGTATTTCCATGAGGCCAGCCCAGCCGCGGACAATCCTGTCTTGAAGGCAAAGTCCCTCCATATCTTGTAGACTGGAGGGGGGTCCCAGCTGTAGGGCACAGTGTGATTTATTGATGCGGTCACCCTGAGTGTCCGAAGGATGGGTGTGGCATAGTATATTTCAAAGAACCTGGCTTTCCTATCTTTGTTGTTGATGTTGTTGATGAGGTTGGAGAGTCCCTGTGCCCTAATGATGTTTAGGATGTCTGGGACCCCTTTCCCCCCATTCTCCACTGTTTTGTACAGGGTGGTGCGTTTTAGTTTTTCCATCTGGCTCCCCCAGACAAAGGTAAACATGATCCTTTCGATGGTTTTGGATACTGCTCTGTCTGGGGGAAACACCCTGCCCAGGTAAAGGAGAATGGGAAGAACAATAGCCTTCAGGACCAGGATTTTGCCTGTCATTGTGAGAGGCCGTGCACTCCACTCACAGATCTTCTTTTGGACCTGGCGGATGGTCTCCTTCCAGCTGCCGGAGGCTCCTCCATCTTTCTGGTAGGTGATCCCCAGCAGCTTAATGTTTTCCGTCTTTACAGGGAAGGAGGTTGCCAGGTTCTCCTGCCAGTGCTGCGACAGAAACAGCTCACACTTACCCCTATTGATCAGGGCGCCAGTGGCTGCACAGTAGTCCTCCACCACTTTCGTTGCTGTGGAAATGGAGCGACTATCTGTGCCGACGATGGTAATGTCGTCCATGTACGCCACCACCTTGAGCCTCTCCCCCCGGGCCCCTGGTAGAGGGTAGCCCATGATGTTGGGGGAGCTCCTGATCTTCCGTAGGAACGGCTCCAGGTAGATGACGTACAGTAGAGGGGCCAAGGGGCATCCCTGCCGTACTCCAGCTTTGATGGGGAAGGGGTCTGTCAACTGGTTGTTGATCCGAACTCTGCTCGTGATGTTGTTGTAGCAGAGTTCGGTCCAGTTGAGCAGGTGCTGGGGGAAGTTCATGCCCCTCAGCACCCTCTGCAGGAAACCATGGCTAACCCTGTCAAAGGCCTTCTCCTGATCCAGGCTGAGAAGGCCTAAAGGGGACCTCCGCTCCTGGGAGTGCAGGATGAGGTCTCTCACCAGGAGCAGGTTGTCGTTGATGGACCTACCGGGGACGCTACAGGTTTGGTCAGGGGCTATAACTGAGGGGAGGAGGGTTTGAAACCGTTGGGTGAGGGCTTTTGTCATAATTTTATAGTCCACTGGGAGGAGATTGATGGGGCGCCAGTTCCGGAGGTCCTTGAGGTCCCCTTTCTTGGGGATCAGTGTGACCGTACTCTGTCTCATTGACTCTCCAAGCCTCCCTTCCCTGTAGACGGCTTTGAAGACCTCCGCCAAGTCCTCCTTGAGGAGATCCCAGAGAGTCTTGTAGAACTCTGCTGGGATCCCATCCGGTCCAGGGGCCTTGTGTGTATTCAAGGAGTGCACGGCCCGGGTGAGCTCCTCCGTGGTCAGCTCTGGGTTCTCACTCTCACCACCCTCGGGGACCCGGTCCAGACCATCCAGGAAGGTGGCCATGAGAGTCTCGTCGGTTGTCTTGATGTTGTAGAGACTCTCGTAGAACTCTCTTGCCACCCCCGGGATGTTGCCTCTGTCTGACACGGTGTCCCCATTGGTGTCGTATAGGGACAGGATAGGCTTGTGTTTTGACCGTGCCTTGCGGAAGAAGTGGCGTGTGCATTTCTCCTCCTCCTCCAGGCCCTGGAGTTTTTCCCTGAACTGTTTCTTTTGTTGTTGCTCCCGGTAGAGGGTGGCAAGGTGTTGTTTGGTCTCAGCCAGTTCTCGGGCCACATCCAGACCACCCAGCTGTAGGAGACTCAGGCGTTGGAGGGCCGCGTTGTGGTGTTGAAACCTGGCCCTCTGTTCTGCCGCTTTCCTCCTTCCGACTGACCCGAAGTAGCCCTTTGTCCTGGCCTTAACCATCTCCCACCACTCTATCGGGGAGTCGAACAGTTCTTTTAGGGTCCTCCACTCCAGGTAGCGCCTGGAGAAGGAATGCACCACTGTTGGGTCCTGAAGGATCGATGTATTCATCCTCCAGGTACCCCTACCCGCTCTTGTTTGGCCATCCCATTCCAGGGACACTGTCAACATCCTGTGGTCCGAGAAGTGGGCCGCCTGGCTGGTCAGGGTTCCCATCCTCAGACCTGGCGAGAGCAAGAACATGTCTATCCTGGAGGAAGAATTCCCGGAGGAACTCACCCTTGTGTGTGTCGGCGGGGAGGTGCCACCGGCGTCTACCAGTTGGAAGTCGTCTATGATGGACTGAAGTTCTGTAGTGGATCGGTCTCTCCTGGGCCTGCTGCGGTCCTCATCCCGGAGGGCACAGTTGAAATCTCCCCCCACTAGGACTGGTGTGGGGATGAGGAGGAGAGACCGAAGTTTCTTGAAAAGGGAGACTCTCTTGGCCACGTTGGTTGGGCCGTACACATTGATGACCCTCAGCGGCGAACCCTGGATCTCTAGGTCCAGAACCAGGATTCGCCCGCTCTCTACAACCTCCCCCTTTTTGGTCTGCAGAAAAGGGTTGGCCACCAAAATGCCGACCCCATCAGCTCTATCAATGTTTGAGCCTGACCAGAGAGAGTCCCCCCGTGTCCATTCCTCCTCCAGGGTGGCGTCCATCTCCTTGAATGGGATGGCGCACTCCTGGAGGATATACATGTCTGACTGATGTTGGGTGATGTACTGGTAGACGACCTCCCGTTTGTCTGGTTGCCGGAGGCTTCTGGTGTTGAGGGATGAGATTGTTATCCTCATGGTTCTTGGATTTGGTTTGTTCCAATTTTTGCTAAACTATTGCACATGAGGTTGAGGCCCTCCAATGGGTCGTTGGGGGCCAGATAGTGTGGTACCTCCCCTTGGCTGCTCATGGTGTGGGGGTTGTCTCCCCTCTGACTGCCTGGTGGCCCCCTCCTCTGTGTTGTTGATGAGGTGATTTTCGGTGGCCCGTACGGTCCGGTGAGCATGGACTGGGGGTGGCTGGTGGGCTGTGCAGGGTGAGGAGCATGTGATGACTGGAGAGAGGAAGAGGGTGGGGAGGAGGGTTTGGGGGGGGGGAGCCGGCTTACCTGTATGGCGTTGGGGTTTGGGTTCTGGAGTAGTCTTTTTGTCTGGTTTTTTCCGGATTGCCTTTTTTTGTGGTCTTTTGCGTTTTGGTTGAGCCAAGCTCCAGTCATTTTCACTGTCTGATTGGGAGGGGAGGTGGATCTGCGGTGTGCTGCTGGTGGCTATCTCAATAGAGGCCGGCTCCCCCTTCATGGTGTTTTTGCAGGGGGTGGAGGTGGCCATGGGGTTTAGGAGGGGGTGGGTGTTGAGGTTGTCTGTAGGGGGTGCTGGGACGGTTGGTTCCTCTCCTTCTCCTTCTCCGTCGCTCGAGCTCTGATCGTCCCCTCCATCGCTCGGGCGCCGGTCCTCCTCCGTCTCTCCCTTCTCTTCCTCCATGTTGGGTGTGGGTTGGGGTGTGGGTTGGGGTGGGGGTTGGGGTGGGGGTTGGGGTGGGGGTGGGGGTGTGGGTTGGGGTGGGGGTGGGGGTTGGGGTGGTGGTTGGTTGGATTTATAGCCCCGGGCTCTACTTGCATAGGAACTTGGGCAGTCACGGTAAAGATGCCCCTGTCCCCCGCACAGGTTGCAAGGTCTGGTCGTGGTGCACTCCGACGTCGGGTGGTCTTGGCGGCAGATTTTACATACCACGGCCTTGCAGGCCGCTGCCAGATGGCCCAATTGGCCGCAGTTCCTGCAGAGCTTCGGCATACCGTAGTAGTAGACGGAGCCCCTGTTGTTCCCCAGGTTGATGGTGCTGGGGATATGTTGGACTCCGCCTATCCCCTCCGGGTCCGGACGGAGTTGCACCAGCCATTTCTTGGCCCCCGTCCACACTCCGTCTTCATCCAGGACCATCCGGGCCCCCGATTTAAGGGTGGCATGACGGTGTAGCCACACCTCAATATCATATTCCTGAATCACCTCATTGTGGAATTGAATTGTGACCACTTTTGATTCTAAATCCGTTAGTGGGTGGGCTGTAAAACGGTTAAGTGGGGGTTTGTGTTCATTAATCCTATGAAAGGTCCAGAATTCCTCTAACAGTTGGGGGGTTTTAAAGCTAACTTCAAAACATTCATTCGGCCCAGGGGGCTTCACCAGGCAGTTTAGATCAGACGGCACAAAGCCCATACCTCTCTGTAGAACCGCCCTGCTGAATTCCAGGCGGGTCATCGTTGTTACTGGTCTGGCAGTCTTCTGTTGGGGGGCTCCATCCATGGCAGCCTCCTCAGTTGGGTTGAGCGTCAACCTGACGGCGTTGTAGCGCCGCATCGCTCCGGGGTTCATCGTTGGAGTGGGGTGGGGGGGGTGGGGGATCAGGGAGGAAGGAGGGAGAGGAATAGGGTTAGGGGGAGGTTGTAGATAATTTTTTGGGGGGGGAATAGGGTACTTGCCGTTAGGTTAGGGGTGTTGTTCCTCTCAGGTCCTCACGGCAGATTTTGGACTCTGGCTTGGGTCTGGAACTGGGTTCCCGTCTGGGGACAAAAGAGGGACACCTGAGAGCGAGTGGGGACACCAGGTGGCCACAGACCTACGGTCTTGAAAGCACTCCCCTGTGTCCCTCTCGCTCCTAGCTTAGATGTTATAGTTGTCCTCCCTCCTGGTCTGGTTGGGGTCCACTGGCTCAGCTGGGTCGGCTGGTGGGTGTTGGGCCCTCTCTCACCTCTGGCGTGCTTGGGAGAGTCGAGGTCTTCGGAAGCTCCTCTCGGGGTCCGGCCTTTCCGCTCTTTTGAGGGGGGCTGCCCAGGGGCCGAACTCGTGCTCCAGTGGCGGGCAGGCCACCTACTGAAAGAGTCGCGGTCTTTGGTAAAAGGCGAAAGGCTTGTGCGATCTGAAGAGAAACCAGAGTGTACTGACTTCTACAGAGGAGATCGACATAAGCCGTTCACAGAGACACTAATCGCCACTATGGTGATATTCATGTCACGCCGGACTTTCAATGTGTCCAGTATTAATCCATTCTTTAACCACATTAGGAGAGTGAAGCAATGCTACTATTTACAACATATTACAATACATATCAAAACAATTTCGCACGAGGGTACGACGGGAAATGGAGTGCTATTAATTTGCTATTGAACTCTCGGGTTAACTTAAGCACTGGAATACATTTAAGGCATCACAGGGACACAAACATAATCTGCCATGTCAACATTGTTGCAACGTTTGCAGGAAAGGCGCTATATAAATAAAAAGTATTATTATTATTATTATTATTATTGACAAACTCACCATTTGGGCTCCAAACCTTTGGTCTAAAAACATGAGAATAATACAACAAGGAGGGACAGTTGTCCGCTCCTAAGTTAAATACAATTCCGTTAGGAATGCAGGCCTACCCCACCGACTGTGTCACCCAAAGTACAACTCTACCTGCCTATTTCTCTACATACATCTTTGCACAAATGGAAGCACATTATTCACTGTTACCGTGTTGTCAAAGCGAAAGGGTTCCATAGAAAACACATACAAGCATCGACTCCCTCTCAAAACACCTACAGAGGTCAGGTTCATGCAGCAGAATGTCGTTTGCAGTTACAGTTGCCGTTTTCTTTTAAAACATTTCGTTTCAAACTATTGTAGGGAACAACAACATACCTTGTTTGTCTGGGTGGAAACACATATAGTAGCGTCAGGCAGGTAAAATGCAGTAATTGTAAAAAGCTACTCAGACGAATGTCTACCGACAGGTACCTGCAGTAGACCTCCCCCCTCCCCTCCAACCCCCATCCAACATGTTCATTAGGTGTCTGAAGGCCTCTGGGAATGAGCTAGTCTTTATTTCCGTGGGGGCAGGGAGGTGAGATGTCTGGCAGTGGGCAAGTCAAGACCCTATTGCAGACCTATTAGATCAGATGCAACCTTATTGTCATTGCAGAGTAACAGACAAAGAAATGCAGTTTAGTGTCTAACCAGAGGTGCAAATAGTGATATAAGAACATGAAAACATGACAGTGATAGTGATAGGTACAGTATGGCAAGTACGGTATACAGTTATGAACTATGTACAGTTAAGGTAGCTATGTACAGTTGTATAAATAGTGGCTATATCAAAGGAGGGGGGGGGGGGGGGGGGGAGGGTCATTGTACCCAGTGTGTGTGTGTGTGGGGGGGGGGTGATACAGATTCATTGTACCCAGGGGGAGGGGGTGTTCAGCAGTGTGTGTGTGGGGGGGTGGATTGTTTGTCAGAGTGACAGCTCTGTGAAAGAAGCTGTTCTGGAGCCTGCTGGTACAGGGCCTGAGGATCCTGTACCTCCTGAGTCTCTTATGGCAAGGGATCAAATGGTTAAAACATTTTCATAATACTGAGTAATCTATAGGAGGTTTATGGACTCAAGTCATGTGTTAAGTAGATAGATTCAATGTATGTATGTGTTACGGTACATGTGGGAATACGGTACATGTGGGAAAACTAGAGGTAGGGTTAGGTGCTATGTCGACTTGGTACATGCTGGCATGTCTAACCCTAATCCTACCCCTACCCCTACCACATAACCCTAACCATAGACCCCTAGCACCAATCCCAAAATAGCATATTCATTTGCCACTTTTGCCTGCGTTATTTGAGTCAATATTCAAATTGTAATGCAATAATGTGGTACGCAATTGCATTTACATGTTCTAGGAAACACATCGACTACTCATTTATGTCCAGACTGCTACTTTCAGTGTTTCCCATCAATTACCTATTGTTCCGCCAGTTTCATACCGAACCAAAAATACTTTTACTTTCTCATAATAGCATAAAAGACCTCTAACATTGTGATTTACGCTGTTCTATTTCATGGAGCTCCGCCCCATAGGGGAGCTATGCTCCTATTGGTTTACCCAACTACCTTAAAGAATTGCTCCATAGTCCTAACTAACATCACTGTTTGAATGTGTGCTTAAAGGGAACCCTGGTTATTAAGACATGTAGGCCTTAATACGTTCTAATTGCCATCTCCTACTAAAACATGTTGGTAGAAACACATGAAATAATTATGTTTATAGACACACAATGGTGTAGTGGTAGCGCCCTCTGGTGGCTGTGAGCAGTAAATGTAGGAGTATTTCCTATTCGGTGTCAATGAATCACTCTGGTAATGTGGATGATTAAATCCAACTGTGAAATGACAAAAGACAAGGGGTAGTGGTGGTCTAGTCTAGTGGATAGTGAGTTGGATTTGTGATCGGAAGGTTGTGAGTTCAAATCCCGCCTGACCACACCACTACTAGTGTGTCCTATATATATATATATATATATATATATATATATATATATATATATATATATATAAGCACCCATCCTAAATTTCGTTGTTTGGTACCTGTACTGTAGCAATGACAATAAAGACCATTCATTCATGCATAACTCTACAGTGAAATCAGAAGTAAGCTATACACGTCTACAAAACAAGTTAACGTTTCTGTTAAATGTTGATAATAATGATGCTTCGCTAAATCGTTACTTTACCACACAAGACAGAGCAGAACATCGAGACGTCTTTTGTGTCCACTTGAGGGCGCCACTGAACCAAGACACAGAAGTTCTGTCTTTCTGGATAGGAAGCGAGAAGAGGGGGAGAGGACGCGACGAATTTAGTTTGATTTACCACAGAGTAACTCTTCTATTAAAACAGACCTGCTAGAACATTAGACTAGATTAGATTTAACGTTATTGTCATCGCAGAGTACAAGTACAATACAACGAAATGAGTTTAGCATCCAACCAAAATAGTGCAAATAGTGATATAACTTATAAGGGCATGATATAAAATAGAACCAGAATGGTAGTGATAGGTGACTATAATAATAGTAATAAGTGCAGAGGTAGTGTTGTAAACATCAGTTTAGAGGTATATACAGTTATGAGCTATATACAGAGCTGTGTACACGGAGGTAGTTTATGTACAGTATCTAATGTGCAGAAGTATAAAAGACGCTATGTCAGGAGACATACCCTTTATTGAGAAGAATGTAAAATGATCTCTTGTTACAATGAATGACCATGTGATCATGTAAAACACGTGTTGGGTCTCACACCTAATGTTATCCAAGTGAAGGAGAATACTTTATATTTCACAGGTGTAGGAAGCCCCGCCGTAAAGCAGGGCATAACAAAAATTAGTTGATACTCATAATGTTCCTCTCCACGGAAGTCTTTAGTAAAAGGCGAAAGGCTTGTGCGATCTGAAGAGAAACCAGAGTGTACTGACTTCTACAGAGGAGATCGACACAAGCCGTTCACAGAGACACTAATCGCCACTATGGTGATATTCATGTCACGCCGGACTTTCAATGTGTCCAGTATTAATCCATTCTTTAACCACATTAGGAGAGTGAAGCAATGCTACTATTTACAACATATTACAATACATATCAAAACAATTTCGCACGAGGGTACGACGGGAAATGGAGTGCTATTAATTTGCTATTGAACTCTCGGGTTAACTTAAGCACTGGAATACATTTAAGGCATCACAGGGACACAAACATAATCTGCCATGTCAACATTGTTGCAACGTTTGCAGGAAAGGCGCTATATAAATAAAAAGTATTATTATTATTATTATTATTATTGACAAACTCACCATTTGGGCTCCAAACCTTTGGTCTAAAAACATGAGAATAATACAACAAGGAGGGACAGTTGTCCGCTCCTAAGTTAAATACAATTCCGTTAGGAATGCAGGCCTACCCCACCGACTGTGTCACCCAAAGTACAACTCTACCTGCCTATTTCTCTACATACATCTTTGCACAAATGGAAGCACATTATTCACTGTTACCGTGTTGTCAAAGCGAAAGGGTTCCATAGAAAACACATACAAGCATCGACTCCCTCTCAAAACACCTACAGAGGTCAGGTTCATGCAGCAGAATGTCGTTTGCAGTTACAGTTGCCGTTTTCTTTTAAAACATTTCGTTTCAAACTATTGTAGGGAACAACAACATACCTTGTTTGTCTGGGTGGAAACACATATAGTAGCGTCAGGCAGGTAAAATGCAGTAATTGTAAAAAGCTACTCAGACGAATGTCTACCGACAGGTACCTGCAGTAGACCTCCCCCCTCCCCTCCAACCCCCATCCAACATGTTCATTAGGTGTCTGAAGGCCTCTGGGAATGAGCTAGTCTTTATTTCCGTGGGGGCAGGGAGGTGAGATGTCTGGCAGTGGGCAAGTCAAGACCCTATTGCAGACCTATTAGATCAGATGCAACCTTATTGTCATTGCAGAGTAACAGACAAAGAAATGCAGTTTAGTGTCTAACCAGAGGTGCAAATAGTGATATAAGAACATGAAAACATGACAGTGATAGTGATAGGTACAGTATGGCAAGTACGGTATACAGTTATGAACTATGTACAGTTAAGGTAGCTATGTACAGTTGTATAAATAGTGGCTATATCAAAGGAGGGGGGGGGGGGGGGGAGGGTCATTGTACCCAGTGTGTGTGTGTGTGTGTGTGGGGGGGGTGATACAGATTCATTGTACCCAGGGGGAGGGGGTGTTCAGCAGTGTGTGTGTGGGGGGGTGGATTGTTTGTCAGAGTGACAGCTCTGTGAAAGAAGCTGTTCTGGAGCCTGCTGGTACAGGGCCTGAGGATCCTGTACCTCCTGAGTCTCTTATGGCAAGGGATCAAATGGTTAAAACATTTTCATAATACTGAGTAATCTATAGGAGGTTTATGGACTCAAGTCATGTGTTAAGTAGATAGATTCAATGTATGTATGTGTTACGGTACATGTGGGAATACGGTACATGTGGGAAAACTAGAGGTAGGGTTAGGTGCTATGTCGACTTGGTACATGCTGGCATGTCTAACCCTAATCCTACCCCTACCCCTACCACATAACCCTAACCATAGACCCCTAGCACCAATCCCAAAATAGCATATTCATTTGCCACTTTTGCCTGCGTTATTTGAGTCAATATTCAAATTGTAATGCAATAATGTGGTACGCAATTGCATTTACATGTTCTAGGAAACACATCGACTACTCATTTATGTCCAGACTGCTACTTTCAGTGTTTCCCATCAATTACCTATTGTTCCGCCAGTTTCATACCGAACCAAAAATACTTTTACTTTCTCATAATAGCATAAAAGACCTCTAACATTGTGATTTACGCTGTTCTATTTCATGGAGCTCCGCCCCATAGGGGAGCTATGCTCCTATTGGTTTACCCAACTACCTTAAAGAATTGCTCCATAGTCCTAACTAACATCACTGTTTGAATGTGTGCTTAAAGGGAACCCTGGTTATTAAGACATGTAGGCCTTAATACGTTCTAATTGCCATCTCCTACTAAAACATGTTGGTAGAAACACATGAAATAATTATGTTTATAGACACACAATGGTGTAGTGGTAGCGCCCTCTGGTGGCTGTGAGCAGTAAATGTAGGAGTATTTCCTATTCGGTGTCAATGAATCACTCTGGTAATGTGGATGATTAAATCCAACTGTGAAATGACAAAAGACAAGGGGTAGTGGTGGTCTAGTCTAGTGGATAGTGAGTTGGATTTGTGATCGGAAGGTTGTGAGTTCAAATCCCGCCTGAAACCACACCACTACTAGTGTGTCCTATATATATATATATATATATATATATATATATATATATATATATATATATAAGCACCCATCCTAAATTTCGTTGTTTGGTACCTGTACTGTAGCAATGACAATAAAGACCATTCATTCATGCATAACTCTACAGTGAAATCAGAAGTAAGCTATACACGTCTACAAAACAAGTTAACGTTTCTGTTAAATGTTGATAATAATGATGCTTCGCTAAATCGTTACTTTACCACACAAGACAGAGCAGAACATCGAGACGTCTTTTGTGTCCACTTGAGGGCGCCACTGAACCAAGACACAGAAGTTCTGTCTTTCTGGATAGGAAGCGAGAAGAGGGGGAGAGGACGCGACGAATTTAGTTTGACTTACCACAGAGTAACTCTTCTATTAAAACAGACCTGCTAGAACATTAGACTAGATTAGATTTAACGTTATTGTCATCGCAGAGTACAAGTACAATACAACGAAATGAGTTTAGCATCCAACCAAAATAGTGCAAATAGTGATATAACTTATAAGGGCATGATATAAAATAGAACCAGAATGGTAGTGATAGGTGACTATAATAATAGTAATAAGTGCAGAGGTAGTGTTGTAAACATCAGTTTAGAGGTATATACAGTTATGAGCTATATACAGAGCTGTGTACACGGAGGTAGTTTATGTACAGTATCTAATGTGCAGAAGTATAAAAGACGCTATGTCAGGAGACATACCCTTTATTGAGAAGAATGTAAAATGATCTCTTGTTACAATGAATGACCATGTGATCATGTAAAACACGTGTTGGGTCTCACACCTAATGTTATCCAAGTGAAGGAGAATACTTTATATTTCACAGGTGTAGGAAGCCCCGCCGTAAAGCAGGGCATAACAAAAATTAGTTGATACTCATAATGTTCCTCTCCACGGAAGTCTTTAGTAAAAGGCGAAAGGCTTGTGCGATCTGAAGAGAAACCAGAGTGTACTGACTTCTACAGAGGAGATCGACACAAGCCGTTCACAGAGACACTAATCGCCACTATGGTGATATTCATGTCACGCCGGACTTTCAATGTGTCCAGTATTAATCCATTCTTTAACCACATTAGGAGAGTGAAGCAATGCTACTATTTACAACATATTACAATACATATCAAAACAATTTCGCACGAGGGTACGACGGGAAATGGAGTGCTATTAATTTGCTATTGAACTCTCGGGTTAACTTAAGCACTGGAATACATTTAAGGCATCACAGGGACACAAACATAATCTGCCATGTCAACATTGTTGCAACGTTTGCAGGAAAGGCGCTATATAAATAAAAAGTATTATTATTATTATTATTATTATTGACAAACTCACCATTTGGGCTCCAAACCTTTGGTCTAAAAACATGAGAATAATACAACAAGGAGGGACAGTTGTCCGCTCCTAAGTTAAATACAATTCCGTTAGGAATGCAGGCCTACCCCACCGACTGTGTCACCCAAAGTACAACTCTACCTGCCTATTTCTCTACATACATCTTTGCACAAATGGAAGCACATTATTCACTGTTACCGTGTTGTCAAAGCGAAAGGGTTCCATAGAAAACACATACAAGCATCGACTCCCTCTCAAAACACCTACAGAGGTCAGGTTCATGCAGCAGAATGTCGTTTGCAGTTACAGTTGCCGTTTTCTTTTAAAACATTTCGTTTCAAACTATTGTAGGGAACAACAACATACCTTGTTTGTCTGGGTGGAAACACATATAGTAGCGTCAGGCAGGTAAAATGCAGTAATTGTAAAAAGCTACTCAGACGAATGTCTACCGACAGGTACCTGCAGTAGACCTCCCCCCTCCCCTCCAACCCCCATCCAACATGTTCATTAGGTGTCTGAAGGCCTCTGGGAATGAGCTAGTCTTTATTTCCGTGGGGGCAGGGAGGTGAGATGTCTGGCAGTGGGCAAGTCAAGACCCTATTGCAGACCTATTAGATCAGATGCAACCTTATTGTCATTGCAGAGTAACAGACAAAGAAATGCAGTTTAGTGTCTAACCAGAGGTGCAAATAGTGATATAAGAACATGAAAACATGACAGTGATAGTGATAGGTACAGTATGGCAAGTACGGTATACAGTTATGAACTATGTACAGTTAAGGTAGCTATGTACAGTTGTATAAATAGTGGCTATATCAAAGGAGGGGGGGGGGGGGGGGAGGGTCATTGTACCCAGTGTGTGTGTGTGTGTGTGTGGGGGGGGTGATACAGATTCATTGTACCCAGGGGGAGGGGGTGTTCAGCAGTGTGTGTGTGGGGGGGTGGATTGTTTGTCAGAGTGACAGCTCTGTGAAAGAAGCTGTTCTGGAGCCTGCTGGTACAGGGCCTGAGGATCCTGTACCTCCTGAGTCTCTTATGGCAAGGGATCAAATGGTTAAAACATTTTCATAATACTGAGTAATCTATAGGAGGTTTATGGACTCAAGTCATGTGTTAAGTAGATAGATTCAATGTATGTATGTGTTACGGTACATGTGGGAATACGGTACATGTGGGAAAACTAGAGGTAGGGTTAGGTGCTATGTCGACTTGGTACATGCTGGCATGTCTAACCCTAATCCTACCCCTACCCCTACCACATAACCCTAACCATAGACCCCTAGCACCAATCCCAAAATAGCATATTCATTTGCCACTTTTGCCTGCGTTATTTGAGTCAATATTCAAATTGTAATGCAATAATGTGGTACGCAATTGCATTTACATGTTCTAGGAAACACATCGACTACTCATTTATGTCCAGACTGCTACTTTCAGTGTTTCCCATCAATTACCTATTGTTCCGCCAGTTTCATACCGAACCAAAAATACTTTTACTTTCTCATAATAGCATAAAAGACCTCTAACATTGTGATTTACGCTGTTCTATTTCATGGAGCTCCGCCCCATAGGGGAGCTATGCTCCTATTGGTTTACCCAACTACCTTAAAGAATTGCTCCATAGTCCTAACTAACATCACTGTTTGAATGTGTGC